>NC_138374.1:26154035-26326016 GCF_054177405.1 Leptonychotes weddellii | reverse complement strand
AGTTTGGCTATTGTGGACATTGCTGCTATAAACATCGGGGTGCACGTACCCCTTTAGATCCCTACATTTGTATCTTTGGGGTAAATACCCAGTAGGAGCACGTGACTCTTGATCTCAGCTCAGGTCCTCAGGTCTTGATCCTAGGTCTTGATCTCAAGCCCCATGTTGGGCTCCATGCATGGAGCCTACTTAAAAAAATAAAATAAAAATTTTTAAATCTTAAAAAAAAGAAATTGTTGTGCTGTCTAGTTTTTGTACTTAAGAAGCAGTATAGCTGTGGTTAAACTAGTACCAGAGGCCATGAACTAGTTTCCTCTGTATGCCTCAGTTCCTCATCTCATCTGTATCATGGGGATAATAACAGCTCTACCTCATGGAGTTGCTGTGAGGATGAAATGATGTATTTTTTAAAAGATTTATTTATTTACTTGAGATAGAGTGCGCACGTGTGACCGGGGAGAGGGGCAGAGAGAGAGGGAGAGAAGCAGACTCCCCACTGAGTGCGGAGCCCCATGCGGAGCTCGATCTCACAACTCTGAGATCAGGACCTGAGCCGAAATCAAGAGTAGGACACCCACGCCCAAGTGCCCCAGAATTAAGCGATTTAATGGAAAACACTTTGAATTGTACAGGATACTTAATAAGTACTCAGTATGTTCTCGGTCACCACCATCATCATCACAGATGTTGTTTACAAGCACTTGCCTTTGAGATTTGTTTAGTTTGTTCATTGAATGAGGAGCTGCCTAGTAAAACTGCATAGGCCTGGCACCTACAATCAAATTCGAGTTTTGCCTCTCACTAGTCTTGAAACTTGGAATAAGCTACTTCACATGGCTGAGTGTAAATTGGGGCAAAAAGATTTTTGTTAGTGTTGACACACACACCTTTAACACAGTTGTAGAAATTATTGCTATTATTTTATTTTTATGATGATGATGATTATGATTACTATAGAGATTACACTTTGGTCCCTGGGTAGCTATAGGGTAATAGGCTAACTCTGAAATCTCTCTGCCCTGGCCTCTTGCAGGCATATACTCTGAAATTTTTTAAAGATAGAAAAGAAAGCAGAGAACACAAGTTCTCTTTGTAGAGATCTGTAAAATCCCAAAGTAATTTAAAGGTAACAAGACAACATAATATTTAATTAAAATATAACAATGTTAGTAATAACTCCTTGTGTTTCTATACTATCTCTTTCTGAAGAGAAGAAAGTGTTTTAGAAATGCTATTCCACTACTCTCTCAACATTTCAAGGTGGCTGTTGTCTCCTGTCAAAAAACACAAAGGAAGTGGATAGCTTTAGCAAAAAGCAAAAGAAAATACTTCAAATAACAGAAGAATGGGAAGTCTGCAGATCTTAAGTGATAAGAAAAGTTCCTCTCCTTGCCCTGTTTCTCCCTAAATGTATCACAAATACAACCTCTTACTTCTAGAGCAAGTTCTTAAGCTTTTGTCCCTCGCCCCCATCCCAAACTGGGATATCCTTTTTTTGTTGGGTCATGTCCTGACGTCCTATGCTTTGATGCAAGATGAAGGTAGATGAAGAGATAATGAAGGGCACAAATTCAATGGGTTTGCCAAGAACAGATTTCTTTTAAACAGCTCCTAAAGGGATAGTCTAACGCAATGTAATATATTATCCTAATCTATTCCACATAGCTCTTGAGGATATAGAGGTGTATTGCTAAATTTCAACATCCAGCAGTAGAGGGCAGCACTGCCCTTCTTTTGGGAAACACTGAGCACTCATAAGAAGGAAAATAAAAGACACTCTTGACCACAGTGTCTGTGTGTTTACTTTTACCTAATGCTTTAGAAAAAAAACTATTGGAGTCTTTTTCTTACTGTTTGGGTGATTAGGTAGAAAGAACGTCAGAGCCTGTATTGCCTTGAAGTAAATGGTGAAAAACACAGAATATGCTCAGGATATGGGTTCTATCCAGCAAAGATAAACAGTAGCTTGACCCTGGGCAATCAGATAGGGTTATTGTATGAACAGACCTAATTCTCCTGCACTTTTCGGGTAAAAGTCAATCTACTGAATTAGCAGGATGTGGTTTTAAAAATTTGTGTGTATCTCATATGGTCTTAGCCCCGATAACTAGTTTTAAATCCTGATTCACAGACTTTATTCTGCTGTTTGTGTTAGTTTTCCTCTCTTGTCAGACCTGGGTCAGATCAGACCTATCTCAACTTTACCACTTGTATTATGACCTTAAAGAATGATGTCAGACATGATGGTAAGGAATGTCTTTCATGAGACTGAAGCTGGCTAAAGGACTGTGTATATATAGCAGTGAAACTGAAGGCTGGTGTACTAGTCCTCATTTTATTGCACTAGGATTTGAGTTTCTCTGTCCAGTAAGTAGGAAGAAAAAAATAATCTGTTATTTTGTACTAAAAGTTACTTGATGCTCCTTGGCAGGATGACAGAGAGGAGAAAATAATGGTAACTTTAGCAAATACGTAACCACAGTATCCCTAGCACATTTGGGTTCTGCTCTAACCCTCAAAACTTTTTTGGCAGCAAATCTTCTGTGTCAATTCAAATAAATTCTACCAGGAGTAAGAGCTGGAAGACAGAGTCTAGTTTCCAGCTCTCTGTGTGAACTTGGAAAAATTACAACCTTTGAGCCTCTGTTTCCTCAACTGTTAAGCAGAGATAATGCCTCCTAGATCTAGTAAAAGGCTCAATTTGGAAACTATTTATTCAAGTGTTTTGAAAGCCATGGAAGTAGCTAACAAATATTTCTATCACTGTAGCCCAAAGAGATTCTTGCCTTTTCTAAAAATAAGACTGTGTGTCATTTCTCCGCATTTGGTATCATTATATTACCTGAGATGGTTCATTTTCATAGGTACTTAACGTTTCCCTCCAACTTGATTGCTTGTTAGTTCCTTGAGAACTGAAACCGTCAACTATACTTCCTGGTATCCTCTATGAGAACATATTTGGTACATAATAGGTACTCAAATATGTGCTGCTTGATTAAAAACAAAAAACCAGGGGCGCCTGTGGTGGCTCAGTCATTAAGCATCTGCCTTCGGCTCAGGTCATGATCCCAGGGTTCTGGGATCGAGCTCCGCATCGGGCTCCCTGCTCAGCGGGAAGCCTGCTTCTCCCTCTCCCACTCCCCCTGCTGTGTTCCCTCTCTTGCTGTGTCTGTCAAATAAATAAAATCTTAAAAAATAAAAATAAAAATGAAAATAAAAACAAAAACCACAATGCAGAACTAATTTTTTATGGAATCGTGGTAAAACACACACACACACACACATAATGTAAAATTTATCATCTCAGCCATCTTAAAGTGTATATACAGTAGTGTTAACTATATGCACATTGTTGAGCAACAGATCTCTAGGACTCTTTCATCGTAGTTATTTCTATTTCAATTTAGTTATCCTTAATAACTATCTTCCACATCTCATGGTGTCCAAAGTGCTTCTTTATTCATTGGACAAAATGGGGAAAAAATACAGGACTGTCCCTCTGTAGCTAGGGATGTGTGGAACAAGGTTATCAAAAACACTTCTACTCTTTTAAATCCTTCCTGCCCTCATCAAGGTTCTGCCCTCGTCTCTCTCTAATCCACAAATCAGTCATTTTCTATAAACTTGGGAACATATGCCAGAAAGGGAGTGCCTCTCTAAAATGCCTCCATAAAATGTGTTCACAAGTCACTTACATCTAACACATAATTAAACATTTATATGAAGGAAACTATTACATTAAAATAGCAACACTTTGCCAATTATTTTATTTTCAGAATATCTGACTTTCGTTAATTACTGAAAAGAAAGTACTATTTTAAATTGTTAACGATATCACAGTCGCACTTTTATTTAGCTGGTGTGGGGAGGACTGGAGTATAGGGGGAAACTGTCCTCCAAAAAACCTTGCTTTGTCTATAGATCTATGTGCTTTTAGGGCTCTCTCAGGAGAGCACGGCAGTATTGAACTCTCAGCATGTGGTTTTAGAAACTGCATCTTTTCAAGCACAGAGCTTCATCTAAAGTGACTGTCGATTATCATGTCAAATTCATTTGAGATAAAAAATTTAGTTTTCTCTTTTCCACCAAGTGAAAACAAAAATAAACTCTAGGTGGATTTAAGATTTAAACATTTTAAATTACAAACAAAATATGGAAAATAAAGGAGATTTTTTTAAAACAGTATTACGGTAGTAGAGACTTTCCCAATCAGGACACAATCTCAGAAGCCATAAAGAAAAAAATTGACTTTGTATGGTGATAGACACTATAAATAGAAATATGATGACTTGGAAAAAATATTTGGAGCATGCTTATCATGCATATCACATCTATTATATGCTCAGAGCTTCATTGTATTGATAGAAAAATGAATTAAGGATATAAAAAAATCAATCACGAGAAAACAAATACAAATGGCAAATAAACATACCAAAAATCACCCTTATTATTAAGTTGAAACCACACCAATTCATCCATTTTTGTCCATCAGACTGATAAAAATTAAAAATATTGGTGAATGATGTTGTTGAGAGTGCAGGAGAAAAGATAAGCTCATGCACTATTGGTGAGAGTGTTGAATGATGAAACATTTTCTTTCAGTGCATTTTGGCAATATCGGTCAAAATTAAAATGGACATATCATTTTACCAAGCAAGTTCTCCTCTAGGAATCTAACCTAACAAAGTTTATACAAGTTTGACAAGATAGGTAGGTACAGAGGTAAACAGCTGTACATTACAGCATTGCTTTAATAGAAAAACACTAAACAATAACAGACTTTCCAACAAATGTGTCATTTTATAATGTGAAAAATCAAGTTTTTATTGAAAAAATAACAGATTTGAAAGAGATTTCACAAGAATACTAAATTAAGATAGGCTCTAACAATGACAATTAATTAGAACAGGAAGAAAAATAATTGTCCAAAGCACTACAGATGTTGCCATTTAAAGCTTCAGAAGTTATGGGAAACTACTTTTAATAAAGAATAATATGGTGTGCTATAGTTTAGAGCTAATCTGGACATTGAGAGAACTATCAAAACTCACTTTTTAATAAAATAGTGATTTTTTTTTAAAGATTTTATTTATTTATTTGACAGAGAGAGACACAGTGAGAGAGGGAACACAAGCAGGGGGAGTGGGAGAGGAAGAAGCAGGCTCCCCGCTGAGCAGGGAGCCCGATGCGGGGCTCGAACCCAGGACCCTGGGATCATGACCTGAGCCGAAGGCAGACGCTTAACGACTGAGCCACCCAGGCGCCCCATAAAATAGTGATTTTTAAAAATATAAATTCCAGACTCTGTTTCCCAGGACCTATTTAAGACAATTCCTGACATCTAGTAGACAATAAATATTGGCTGAATGAATGAATGAAAATGACACTTCCATCAGGGTTGTCCTAAGACATGATGCAAAACTGCCTAAAGATTAGTGCTTGATATATAACAAGTGTTTAGTAGATTCACTAATTTAGTAGATTCACTAATTCACTAGATTTAGTAGGTTCACTACTTTCCTGGAGGCCTGTTGGTGCTTAATACCTGCCTGGAACATCACAGGAGTTTGTTTATTTAAAACTATGTATATAGTCCTTCCCATACGCCAGATACTGTTCTAAGTGCTTTACAAACACTAACTCATTCAAATTACAATAAGCTGAAGTATCTGGTCTTATTATCCCATTTAACAGATGAAGCAACTGAAGCAAAAAGCAGTTGAGCAATTCGCCCAAGATGGCCCAGCTAGACAACAGCAGGGATATGAACACAGATAGTCTGGTTTCAGGGTCCCCGCCCCACTGTGCCACATTCACTGGTCATGGAGAAAAATTTATCCAATGAAAGAATGAATGTTACTGTTTTTAGAAATTATATTGTGCTTTTAATCTAGGGAGCTCAGAATATTTTATATTAAATCATACCTGAAAGTTAATCCTGCAATTTCCCTTTGAGGGAGAGCATATTTTAAAAACATTTAAAACGTATTCCTAGTTCATGAACTGTGTTTGAAAAGACCATAGGTGGTCCTTGTTCCTGGTGATGAAGTCACTATATTTGCTTTCTGATGTCATAGAATTTCCATGCAACAATTCAAAGTTCTGAACAGAAAGCCATCCTGCTGGAGAAATGGAGGAGGCATAAGGGCTTACAGAGACCAATTATATAACAAGATCAAAATTACTGAAAGGGGTAAGGGGGTGTGAGTTTTAATCTTCCATGTGACTAACACATTGGATCTCCACCTGGTCCAATCAGGAATCCTTCTTCTGTAGCTACGCTTTGTAGACTTCTTGAGAGCTTTTTACTCGTTTGTTTTAGTTTTAACCTAATTCAACTTCATCTCATAACATTGTACCACTGTTTCTTTTTCATGATTTATTCATTCATATATTCAATTCATTCAATTAATATTTATTGACCACCTACTATCTGCCAGGCATAACACGGAGTGTTAAGGGTAACATGGTGAACAAAAAAGGTCCTCATCCTCATGGTTTCTCTAGTCTGATGGGGAAGACAGATAACGAGAACACTGCATAAACGAAATGATAAACATCACAGCCATGATAAGTGCTTACCTTCATGGAAAAGGCTCATGAGAGCGTATGAGAGGGGGAATGAATCTCTGGCCTCAACTAGATTTATTTATTATATGATATTATATGATATTATATTATATTATATTATTATATTTATATTCCTCTCAGAATGTTCCCTCCAGCATGGATAGCATTCCTCTTCTAATTCCCATCCCAGCAGCACCTCTTAGATCCCACAGCTTGCACATATTAATCTTCAATTTCTGGAATCCGTTTTGGCAGCCAATATATTCAAGAGAAAATGGCCCATTAAAAATAATACCTTTATTATTTCATTATTGCTTCTAGCTCTTGTGTGCCAAAAGATAAAAACACCAAAACATCATTTTAAAAAATCTAATTTCTAATGTATTTTTTTGATTTAAAGATTGCATTGGTTTTGGGGCGCCTGGAAGGCTCAGTCGTTAAGCGTCTGCCTTCGGCTCAGGTCATGATCCCAGGGTCCTGGGATCGAGCCCCACATGGGGTTCCCTGCTCCGCGGGAGGCCTGCTTCCCCCTCTCCCTCTCCCCCTGCTTGTGTTCCCTCTCTCACTGTGTCTCTCTCTGTCAAATAAATAAAATCTTTAACAACAACAAAAAAAGATTGCCTCGGTTTTATTGAATGATTTATGAATGTGCCCCTGTTTAGGGCATGGGATTCTAGGATGAGGGCATCGTGGTTTAGCTGATGTAGAAGACGGGTTGCCCTCCATCCTTCCCCACCCTGTATCCCCTTCTCCTTTCACTCTTTCCTTTCTTTTACCAAGTGCTCATCAGTCTGATGACACCCTCTGTCTGCTATTGGATTGGGTTCTCCATTGTATTTAGCTCATTACCCTTTACCTGCATGTTTATTAATCAGAGTGTGGTCCTCAGACCAGTCACATCAGTGTCACTACTTGTTAGAAATGCAAAATGTCAGTGCTTGCTAAAAATACAAAATCTCTGGCCCCACCCCAGGCCTACTAAGGCAGAATCTGCATACCGAGAAGATCCCCAGATTTTTTACTAAGCACATTAAAATTGAGTGGCATCATTTTATCCCTATTAGCTTCCAGGAATGTAAAATGGACAAGGTCATTCCTGCCCAGCCCACCGTGCTCAGAACTTTGAATTAAAGATGCTCTGAGATTTCAAAAAACAAAACAAAACAAAACAAAAGCATTTTCAAGAGATAAAAATGCTATGTAACTATTAAACATCAAATTTAACATTATTTATTTTCACCTAGACAACTTGATTTACTAAACTGGTTTTCAGAGGAAACAAAGATTACTCCTGACGATTTGATGGACTCTGTTCCTATAAAAATTGGTTGCACTGTCTTGAAATACCCTAGAGTTCTGTTTTATTTTGTGTAATGTATAGATCAATGATCCTTGCTGCACATGAGAATTTTCAGATTTTTTTTTGAAAATCCAAAGCTTGAGCCCTACTCCCAAAGATTATTCTGATTCAGTGGGTCAGTGATGCAGCTTGGACAGATGTACTTTTTTAAGGTTCCCCAGGTAAATCTAAGGTTCTGCTAGGGTTAAGAATCATTGATGGAAATAAATAAGAGGAGAGTTAGACCTATGGTATAATAAACAAACATAGAAATAGCAACTGCAATTCTGTTTTTAGGAATTTATTCTACAAGAATATGTGTACAAAGATGTATGTGCATAGAGCCTCATTGCAGCATTGTTTGTAAGAGCAAACATATGGGATACAATTTTAATATCCACCAATTAGCAAATGATCACATAAGCAGGACACATCCATATAATGAAATACTGTGCTAATGTTAAAGTGAATGAGGAAGACATATCTACTGCCATGAGAAGATCTCCAAGATATTTATTAAATTTTTAAAAGTTACCTCACAATATGTGATAAATTATCTCATTCATGTGAAAAGACAAGTGTGCATATATACATACATGGGTATGTAAATGTTTAGAGAGATCACTGAAGGATACTCACCAAACTGTTGACAGTGGTTACCTCTGGGAAGAAGAATGGGTAGGAAAGGGACTTTTCACTGTGTAAACTTCTAAATATTTTACAACAAGAATGTATCCATGCGCTACTTATATAAGTATTCAAAATACATTCCAGGGCTGCTGGCTGTCATACCATCTGTAATCCTGCATAATAGACTATTTAAACTAATTATTATTTTGATATTATAATCTTGAATATAATTGTACGATAAATAGTACAGTGGCTGACAAAAACAAAACAAATCTATAATACCTACACAACACAAACACTGCAGGGGCACCAAGAATTTTTGTTATTCGACCTGTCACTTCTCAACTCCGGGATTACTGGAATTATGCTGTTCTGACTTCTGGAGATACCATCCCATCTGATGTTATACTTGGCGTTGACTCTAACGACCGCTCTAGTTCCTTGAGTAACTCACCCATGCAAGCAGATCCCACTTCTAGAGAGATCTCTATATTAGCACTCTGTAAATTCTCCCTTGTCCAGCCCTAGAAATCACTAAGGACAGAAGGCCACCTACAACTCAGCCTTGCTGAGAGCCGGGCCTCCTCCATTTTATATCATTCATTGGGAAGAGCAGGCTGATGAAGCTATAATGTGAGGGATGTGCATCCTGTCTAGGGAAAAATTCTCCAATTCGGCTGTGAGAGCTCTTCCTCTTTGAAATGGTGAGTAAGCCCTGGAAGTGTATAATGAGAGAAATTACTTACGAATCTGTCCCTCTCGGCCCCAGGCCACCTCGAATTCTCTGAGAGAAACTGAAGGATTTTACGCTAATAGCATTGGAATAAAGTCAGGGCAGAGGCCTCCTGACAAAGAGCAAGGTTTCCAGCCCCGAGCGGGGCCCTGTTGACAGCTCGTTAGAAACTGTCTCTCTCCCGAGCCCCCTTTCATTTCTTCAAGTTACAGAGCCTGACAGAGTTTGATGGGGAAAGCAAGGCAGGAACATCCCCTGTGGCAACCAGCTCCCTGCTCGTCTGTGTCTGACAGACAAGAAGAGTAGATGTCACCTACAAAGCATCTCACTCACCTGAGCTGAGTGTGCCAGGACGGGCCCTACGGGAGGGATCCCGACAAGACCCACCTACCCCAATTGAGATTTCTCTCGAAAGAACATCATTGTAACCAGACAGTTCCTGGTAACATCTCATGACTCCAAGGCAGTTATGCTTTGATTCACAAAAGTCTTTTTCAGGTTACACCCTCCACGTGGGCCTTGAGGGCTGGTGACCATCTGAGACCTGAGAAGTCCGTCTGCGATTCCCAGCAGCGTGTCTGGAACTCCAGCCTTGCCAAGTTACCAGGCAAGGGGGTGTGATGAAACGAAATGCTGCTCGCTCCAGACTGCGGAGAGAGAACACGCTGGTGGCCCGAGGTCTCTTCTGTCAGTGGCTCTCCAACTGTAAACCTGCCTCCGAAACATCTCAGACGTTCGTTTAAAATGCAGATCCTGACTCAAAAGGTCTGGGGTGGGTCCAAGGAATCTGCATTTTACAAACTCTCTAGGGGATTCTGGATGCAGGTGACCCTGGGGCCCCACTTCGAGAAACACTGCTGCTACTGAAGCCAGGACCTCCAGCCGGGGCTCCTGATGGCGCTTCCAGCACACCTCTTGGTCAACAAGCCTGGAGCCAGGTCTCAGCAGCTATTTCCATTGGAAGTGGAGCCAGCTGTCTCCAGGATTCTCCTTCGGGTAACGATAGTCCTCAGAGGCCACTCCCAGCAGAGAGCATCTCCCAGAAACCCATCATTCAGAGCCCCCCGTAGAAGGCAACTCCCAACAATGAGCTGCTGAGCCCATCTGCTGCTACATGGTCCTAGAGGTTGATTAGAACCAATTGATTTTTATTAGATCACAGGTTCTTAAACTTCATTCAGTATGCATCGGAACAACCAGGGCAGCTTGGTTAAAGTCCACGGACCCAGGCCCCATCCCAGAACCACCCCTGGGGTGGAGCTGGTTGAATCAGTATTTTAACAAGCTACCAGATGATGTAGATTTACTCCAAAGCTTGAGAACCGTCATCTAGAACAAAAGCATCATAAAACTCCAGCCATGGTACCGCGAAAATTAAAATCTAAAGCGTTATTTTTTAAAAGATTTATTTATTTATTTTAGACAGGGGGTGAAGGGGCAGAGGGAGAGAGAAAATCCCAAAGCAGACTCCCTGCTGTGTGTGCAGAACCCAATCAATGCAGGGCTCCATCCCAGGACCCTGAGATCATGACCTGAGCCAAAACCAAGAGTTGGCCGCTTAACCAACTAAGCTACACCCAGGTGCCTGGAAATCTAAAACATTATTAACACTGAACACAATTGGTTCTCCTTCCTTGTTCTCTTAATGTCCCTAATAATTTTCCACCCAAGTATTCAAATACTTTCCTAGAGGAAAATAGCTACTAGACTTTCTGACTTGCTAAGTACCAATATGCTGTGGTTTAAGAAAATCTATACTCAAAAATCTAAACTTTTAAAACTAATTAAAGATTATTTTTATCATGACAAAAAATATGGTGATAATAACTAATATTTATTAAGTTCTTATTATGTGCCAGGTACTGCTCTAAGCATTTTTTAAATGTTAAAATAATGGGGAGCCTGGCTGCCTCAGTCAGAAGAGCACTCTACTCTTGATCTCAGTCATGAGTTCGAGCCCCACACTGGGTGTAGAGATT
The DNA here is from genome assembly GCF_054177405.1 of Leptonychotes weddellii. NCBI lineage: Eukaryota > Metazoa > Chordata > Mammalia > Carnivora > Phocidae > Leptonychotes > Leptonychotes weddellii. The sequence goes on along the minus strand of NC_138374.1, from coordinate 26,314,765 downwards.
ACTTAAAATGAGTAAATAAAAGCTGAAATGTTAAAATAACTAGCATTCATTGAGCATTTGCTTTGCAATGAAAAAGATTATTTCATTTACTCTATCATTTCACTTAAGCATTTTAGACGGAATAACAGATAAGGAAACTGAGGTACAAGCAAGTTAATTTACTTGCCAAACATTGCACAGCTGTGAAACAGTAGGGCTATGTTTGAATCCAGAGACCAATTCTTAACCATTTTATCACCTTGCTCATATTAATCATAATAGTGCTTTATTCAACAGATATCTATCATAAGGCTATTAAGTGCCAGTATTGGGGGTTATGTTCTAAGTATACAGTGACAAACAATACAGTGCCCATGATCTGTTGAACGATCCAAATGTGTAAACAAGTTATTCAGTGCAGTGTGAGGAGCACGATACCAGGAAACCACGGGTCGGGGGATAAGACACACAGCCTAGTCCTGGAGGAGTAAGGAGGGTTTCTCACAAAAAGTGAGGCATGAGTGAAAATCTAAAGGATGAGTATGAATTGGCCAAGAAAAGAGAAGGTGAAAGGAGAGTCAGGGCTGAGGAGAGTAGTTGTGAAGGCCCCACGTTAAGTGAGCCCATGATGCGGTGAGTCAAGGAAATGAAAATAATTGGTTCGATGGGAGCAGGGAGGGACAAGGGCAATGCGTGAACAGCGAGACTGGAGAGAGAAATCCGAACCTGGTTTTGAAGTGTTAAAGGATATTAGTGTGGGGAAAATGGGGGTCCATTAAAAGGTGTCAGTCAAAGCATGGAGCTGAGGGGAGAGATTTGGCCTCATCCATTGACTTGCATATCACAGGGAGATCATATCCCCCAGGGAAGGGAGAAGACCACAGCCTTGGGACCACCAACATTCCAGGGCTGGAAAGAGGAGGAGGAGCCCCCAGAAGAGACTCAGGAGGTGTAAGAGGAAAACAATGAGAGGTGACTCAATTTACCCAAGATCACAAAGCTAGTAAGTGGCAAACTCAGAATTCAGAATGTCTCTATCTTCCTAAAGCCACGTTCTTGACCTTAACGTCTCTTAAATATTGTTTTCCTTTACTACCTAAAATTATGGTTGATATAAAAATTTTATTTATACATATTTTTCCAGTAGCTCATTTATACAAAAAAACACCCAAAAAACTTGTCAAGAAATTGGTTCACTGGATCCTTAAGTTGCATTAAGGAAGCAAACTCATGAAACAGGCTTCTAGCTGCCTCCTCGTCTCTCTCCTGGTGTGCCCCGCCATATCTTTGGCTTGGATATGCTTTCATTCTACCTAAGAATGTCTCCTAGGATATAGCCATGTATAGCCCATGGGCAAAGGCTTAGGATTTCTCTTCAGAGGTCCTCCCGTGTCGCACCAGGGCACCTGTACAAGTCCAGGACCCATGCAGGTATCCAGAATTCTCCAAGGCACAAACCAAACCTTAGTAACAATCTTGTTTCCAACCACGTGTGTGTCTTCTCTAAAAGACAGATTAATGAAAACTCTGGCTGCTTAATTAACTGTTTATCACTTTATTAAAGCAATAAATGCTCATTCTAATATATATATATAATTAAGTGCAGAATATACAACAGTTCAGAAGTTATAGAGTGAAAACAAAGTCTTACATTCCCCTGCCTGCCTGTCTCCTCCACGCCATTGCCTATAACCCCATTTCCAGAAATACCGTGGTTAACAATTCGATATATATCTCTATGTGCATTTCTCTACACATATACAGAGTTCTTAAATGAAAAGGATCACATTACCTGCATTGTTCTGAGACCTGCTTCTTAAAGCAAGTATAGTGGCCACCTCTTCGTGTCAGCGTCTGCAGCTGTAGCTACTTTAACCTCCCCGCAGACCTGCCCACGCATGAAGGTGCCACTATTTCTTTAACCAGTCCTCCACTGATGGCCATTTGTATTGTTTCTGGGGATTTTTTGGCCTGCTCTTACTCTACAGAGCATGAGGGCCCCAAAAGAATGTTGTTTGGCCTCAACTTTGGACTGCTCATTTTTCTGAATTTGCCATTGTTTGTCCTTATGTTTCCTCCCTTTTTGAGCTTGGTGGATGCTTCCCTCCTGCTGTTCTCTCTAATCAGACTACTACTCAGTGTAAGGTATGTTTGTTTGTTGCTTTAAAGATCTCCTTACAGAGTCTAGGACTCTTTGGAGGAGGTAGGTTCGGCAAATAAACAAACTACTGTCCTAACTTTACATTCTTATTCTAGAGGATTTTAGAGACACTGGAAAGAGTTCTCTTGTTATCTGGGAATCAGCTTAAAAACCTCCTTATGTTTGAACTGTGCTTTTCATTTCCTTTCAAAGAGCACCCCAGACAGAGATGGGCTGACTATATTTAAAGTGAAGGCATATCCTATAACTCCCAAGAGCTTACATCTCCTACAGTCTGTTGGGAAGCAAAATTAGCTGGGGCAACAATTAAAGAGCAGCTGAGTGTTAATTATGTAATTATGTGTTAGGAGCCCCTGGGTACCAGAGTTCAGGGAAGACAGAGCTGGAGGAGTTCTCTGCCTTCAAGGGGAAAGCACTTGAGCTGGGCTAGGAGGCAGGAGATGACATTCAGAGAAGTCTAGGCAGAAGGTGGAAGGCTTTTGAAGTACCTGGTAACTGGTCATACTTTTTTTTTTAATCTGACCTTCTTTTAGTTTTTGTTTAGGATTTGCCGACCCAAGTGAGAACCTTAGCTTGACGAGGGCAAGGACAATGCCTTGTTCACTCCAGAATCCCTGGGTCCCGCAACAGCGCCTGGTACATGGCGGATGGCCGATGGGTACAAGAACAAATGAATGAATGAGCAAATGACCCTGGGTGTGTGAGGAATGGTGGGAAGGCTGGCCTATTTGGGAAGAAGTGTGTCTCCTTGAGGAGTGGGGGACACTGCAACAGACCAGCTGAGGGGCACCTAAGTGGGCCTGCATGAGATTCAAGCCACAGGGTGAGTGAACCTAGCCGAACAGGGTATGGACACCACCAACAACTGCCAAGGTAGACCCTGTATAGAGGGCAATAGGGGACTTGAATCTGAAATTAAACTAAAGCACAAACAAAACAAAATTGTTCTGCACTGTGCTTGGTCAGCCAACGGTTATACTTAAAAAAGAAAAAAGATCCGTTCAGTCCTTGTTAAGAACACAGTAAAATATTAATAGGATCCAAGACTTTTATTACTACTACCTACAATGATTATCTTCACCTTTTAAGCAGATAGGTCCATCACCTCATATTGAACCAGTTATTGACTAAAAAATATGTTTTGTTGTTGTTTTCACATAAGCTATTGTTTGGTAGATCTTTCCATCTCATACTTGCACAATTGATTATTGGACCTAAATGCAGTACTTCCCATTCCTGGCACATCCTATCTTATTGATTTTAGACCATCTTTCACCTTATGGAATTCATTTTAAACCTTGATCCTATCATCAATCACAGTTATTCCTCTTAGCTGGGTGAAATCCATAGATGCGATCTGCAATCCCCCAAGGAGTGGGATGTCTAGAGAGAATTTCGAGAGCTCTAAGGCGCAGGGAGCGTTTACCAGTGGACACACCACCAGAAGAAAGAAAGGATGTGTGACCCTAAGACAACAGATATGGGGCACAAAAGGGTGGGGGGTGAGGGTGGGTCTGGAAGGGAGTAACTGCTAGAGCTCCAGGTTAGAGCAAACCAAGTCAGACTCTCCAGTTGAAGCAACCCACAAAGGTTTCTTCTAGGAACCAGCATTTTATAAGTAAAAGCTTGACAAGTTTTGAGGTAGGCAGGGAGGGAAAGGGGCATTTTGGTCCCTTTGGAAGCTAAACTGGGGAGTGAGAAAAGGATGAGCCCCTCCCTCACTGCTGGGCAGATAACAGCTTCACTTAGAATTGCAGGCTACTTTGAATATCCTTCCCCTCTAGCTCTCAGGAAGAGATCCCACTCTGTGTCGTAGGACGTTTCTCCACACTTAGTCACCCTCCAAGTTTTTCACTGGAAGTGTGCATCACCCAGTCTCCTCCGTACTTCTCCCGCACTCCGCCTCTGCTGTAAAATCAATTACGACTGGCTTCCATCTCCAGTTATGGGTACATGTTCCATCTGCTCCCGACATGCACACCCTTCTACCGCACCGCTGCCCACTCCTCTGCCTCCCCCCGCAACCCCTCCCCATGAACGCTATCATCTCAAGCAACTCAGGAACACAGATGTTTTCACCCTGCTGCTGCAGCACACGGGTATTTTCCCAGTGTCTCTGTGTGTATATGCTCCAGGCACCGTCTCTCTGGGGAGGGAGAGAGTAAATGTTTTCATTCCTAACCCTCAGGGTCAGGTCTTGTTTGTCTAAACTGTGTTTGTTGCTGTAATTATCAGATTAGCTGATCTCTGGCAGCAAGTTGGGGGGCAGGGAGGGGGGAGTGTTAACCCTTTGTGGGATGGTTGCTGTGCTCCATCATGGGAATCCCTTTGCGGGCAACTGTCATTTCTCTTCTAACCTGGACGATTTGGCTAGAATTCTTTTTGCCAGCCCTAGAGGCCTCAGGAAGTCTCTGAGTTAGTCCAACCATCCAATGGGCTCCACTGCTGTGATCCAAAAGGCATTTAGCAGAGACGCAGGGTTGAAAGGGCATCTCTCCCGGGATCTGCTGGGAAAAGAAAGAAAGGGAGCTTAAGGAGGATCGGATAAATAACTCAACAAAGGGTATGGGTGTCTCTCAAGCCGAATAAGGAAACCAGGAGTATGCACTGGATGGCTTCAGCTTGTCCACCCACCCCCTCCCCCTTAGCATAAATGCAGTGAGACTCCCTGGTCCCATTTAGGTTTGTTTTGGGATTCTCTGTTGTTCCAAAGAATATCAAGATCATTTTTCACCACTGCTATTTAAAAACAAAACAAAACTCAGCAGTCTCGCCTGGTTAAGCCATTCCCAAGCCTTTGTCATCAGACTCAAATGGCTGGTCATGTCAAGGCTTTCTCATCTGCCCTGGTCACCCACCCTCAGCACCCCTGAACTCTCTGGTCTCCAATGATACCATAAACACAGAGATTGCTCTCTCCTCTCAACTCCAAGAGGAACAACTCTTTTGCATTTTCATTATCTATTTTACAAATGACTAAATCTTGTCTCCTCAAATATAGTGTATGCTCTTTGAGGACAGGAAGTACCCTTGAGCCCCACATGTTGGTCATCTGGTAGAGGACCCAAATGTATCAATAGCAGGTGCTTAGTCAATACCTGTTGATGGCATTTTTCTAAATTTTTTTTTCCATTTCTCACGTCTGTTCCTTTCTGTTTTGTGTTTGATTTTTTTTGTTAGTTTGATTGTTTACAGATCATTTATTCCTAAAATGGTCCTCCAATTTATATTCTTCAACTTAGTTCCTCCTCTTCATTCCAAGTACACACACACGCACACAGAGATAGAAGGAAACTAACATTTACTGAGTGTCTATATACTCAGCACTATGCAAACTTATTCTATGTGCTTTTCAAATATCTTTTTTTTTTTAAGATTTTATTTATTTATTTGAGACAGAGAGAATGAGAGAGAGAGAGCACATGAGAGGGGGGAGGGTCAGAGGCAGAAGCAGGCTCCCTGCCGAGCGGGGAGCCCGACGCGGGCCTCAATCCAGGGACTCCAGGATCATGACCTGAGCCGAAGGCAGTCGCTTAACCAACTGAGCCACCCAGGCGCCCTATGTGCTTTTCAAATATCTTGTTTGAAACTCACATTGGCTTGTGAAAGAAGTGCTATTACATGGAAGGAAGTGGAAACTTAGAGAGTTAAGTCACATACACAAGCTTCCACAATTATAAGTGGTACAGTGAAGATTCAGCCCCCTGGTGTATGTGACCCTAAAATCCCTAAAACCTCAACTTTCTAGTTAGGAAGTGGAGAAAAGTTCAGACAATTAAGGAAAACACACTTTTGCCCAAGACCTAATTAAAAATCAAACAATCTCTCTTTGGTATTTTTTCCCAACAAATACAACTATAATTATATCTATATTAAAAAATAAAAGAAGCTCAAACTCAATAAACATTTTGAACAATAATTCTGTACAATAAAATAGTTTGGGAATAGCCTAGCATTAGTTACATGTTGAATTTGGTTCATCTGTCCCTGTCCATACTGTTTATAAAGCTGTCATTATTTGAAGGCAAATATGAATTTAAAATATTCTATGTGCCCACACACTGATGCACCAAACTCATTAAAAAAAAAAAAAAAAAGCAGCTGCTGACATAGAATATTCCTGTGTCCTGAGAGCACAAAATCTTTCCTCTCTATGAATGCTGCCAGATCTCGTTCCAAATGTGGATTGGACATAGACAGAGGCTCTTGGGAAGAAATGTTCACAACCAGCACTGGGCAGGAGTTTCCATATCGTGCTCCTGGGCTGTCCCAGAAGCAAAATTTAGATGGATTTCCATGGAAGCAAACAGTCAGGGATCCAGCTTATTTCTCTCCTGCCAGAGAGGTGTTCTGTTCAACATACAGCCAGCTAAGACACTACCCATTTCCTTTTCTACCCAAAGGTCTCCTCTGCCTGACACCCGCTCTCCCACTGCTTCTTGTATCCTTCACCACAAGCCACGCAAGGAAAAAGAGCCAGCAGATCTTGAATAGGTCAAGTGAGCTGTGTTTGTCAGTTGTTGTGGTAAAAGCCTATGGTACTGAGATCGAAATGATTGTTTTGTTCCCAAGCCAGAAATCACACTCTTACTTGGGGAGAAACTCACTTGTCTACCTTAAAAAAATTTTTAAGTAGACTGGGAAATGAAAGGAGAGATGATACATGTGCTGAAAGGGAATTCAAAGAAGGGCTTATTTTAAAAGATAGGAAGGCAGGAAAGATAGAAAGGCGATTTTGGCACTTTATTGCACATGGAGAGCAAAATGAGGCAGAGTCTTTCAACAAAAGAATCTCAGGTTCCTAAAATACTTGATCCTGGCTCTGAATGGTGAGCTTATTGTTATCAAGACCTCTGAGATCCCACCCTGCCCCTAATAGCTGTGTGACCTAAGGTAAGGCACCTACCTTCTCTGGGATGTATTGGCAAAGTTGGGGCTGGGACCAGATGACATTTCAATTCCTTCTCTCATTGATGTGCCATTATGTTCTGACCCTTTTAGGAAAGCAAATAGGAAAAGTTATTTAGAGAAATCATATTTCTTGATTTAATGTATACAAAATGCTTAGAATAATGCCTGGCACATAGCAAGTCTATAGACGTGTTAGCTGTTACTATCATGCCTGATGATGAGGCTGATGAGAATGAATCCAGGCACTACAAAGACATTTTTATCTCCACATCTGTAAATTTCAAAAAGACAAACAATCCAGTACTCTGATAACTTTAAAGCCCTTTCTCTTGCAAAGAACCTGATTGGAGGGGAATGACCTGTGGCTACTGAGAATGAAGAATAATTGTCACTCATGGAGGGATAGTTTGCTAAGTAAACCACCACCGTGACCAAACATGAGAATGTTTCCTTTGAAAATTCAGGTTTCTTACTTGGCCATGTAAGGGACCCAGGCTGCCTTGGAAAACAGTGAGTGTCCCCTTCCCTGGATTCAGGGATGCAGATGTCAGGTGACACAGTGGACTACATTGACTTTGAAGAGACTTTCTGCCAAAGTCTCCATAATTCCAAAGCAAAGTTGACCAAGAATTAGAAAGTGTCCCAATGCCGGTGGGCTGTAGAGTAGCTGAGGCTGGGTTTCAACCAGAATGCCTCATCCCATAAGAGCATAATATCAGCCTGGCACATCTCGCATCTTAAACAGTGAAGCTGTGTCTTCTAAACCTTTAGTTGAAATGTGATTCGTGGAACATGGTACCGAGCAAAATCATAGTTCATTCTCTCTTGTCAGTGCTGAAACTGAAAACTGAAAGCACTAAGGGAATAACAGAGCCACACAGTAAGAGAAAGGCCAAACCCAGAGCTCTGGATTTTTCCTTGCTCTTCCTCTCTATGAAGAGATGGAGTTGTCTTGGGCTGAAGATGAGTGGAAACTCCTGTGTTAGAGCATGATGAATGGCGAGTAAGACAGAAAAGTAAATAAATAACCAGAACAGAAGGGCAAAAGGGCAGGAGATAGAGTTGGAGAGGCAGAGAGAGAGAAAATAAGGGAGTGAAGAGACTTTTTTTAAAAAGTCTGTGCTCAGAATAAGAGATGTAGAGAGACATTTCATAAGGAAGAGGATTGCAAAGAAAGATGGTAAGATGCATCAGGTACTAAGAAATCTAAGCAGGAGAGGGCAATTAGGATAAAAAGAAATAAAGAAGTCTATTGTAATTTAACCTAGGTTATCTGGTGAGAGTATCCGGAGGAGACGATCCCTGTCTCTGCAAAAGAGATTCTTAGCCAGAAACGTCAGGATCGGGAGAAGAGATGACCTGTCTACTCACCAGGGATCTCAGCCTATGCAACCCAACGCAGGTCCATTGTCAACATGGTAAGAAGGCAAAGCTTCTGTGGAGCCACCTTAGAGCCTTCACACCACCTGTCTCTGGAGGGCTCACTTCCTCCCTCCTTTCACCTCTTTCTTGTTCCCTTCTTGACATCCGTTACCACACCTCGCTGACTCTGGGCGGGTTGGTCTGGAGAACCTTTAAAGCCTTCCAACCCTCTGAGTCAAAAATTCTCCATTTTTGCTTTCATATTTCTTTCTTCTTTCTATTGATGCTGTCTCCTTTATTGGGATCTGGGGTTCAGGGAATAAAGTAAGGAGAAGCCATAGGGGCAGGGACAACTCACCCGACAGCTTAACTATATTGCTATTGCTCAGCTATCTCTTTTTTTCTGGCGGAAAAACCTGGAAGAGTTGATTCCAGAGTGGTGGCTTGTTATCAGGTATTAGTCACCACTAGAGGCAGAAGCCATGTTTCCAAACATGTTATTATTATTAACATGTTATTTTATTAACAACAAGAACAATGAGGAACTAAGTAACTTAATGAGTACTTAAAGATAAAAACCACAGAACCTGCCCTTGAGGGGCTCCCAACCCCGAAATGGTAGCCCTAAGTCTTGCCAGTTGGATAGTGATCATCGCTGCCTGGTCTTGAGCACTGAGTGGCTAGGTACATTGCTAAGCATGGAATAGTCATCATGGTATTTCATCCTCAGAACATCCTAGTGAGGCAGGTGCTGTTGTCACCCCCACTTTATGGATGAGGAAGTGGAAGCCTGAAGATTAAATGATTCACCAAGATCGCTCAACCTGTGACAGAGTGGGATTCAAATAGTGTTGGAGGCACTTTACTAGACCGCCTTTGAGAGTCCCCTTTCTGCATCCACCAGAATCGTTGAGTGACTCAAGATTGACTGCAAGAGGAGTGAGGTCCCCAGATTTCTCTCACTCCTATTTCAACACTCATTTCAAGGATTCATGCTTGAGAGCCACTCCCATGAGCCCTTCCTTAAAGTGTCACCTGTGATCCAACCTGCTTTAACCTGTCTGTGCTCTTGCCTGTCTGAACCTGCAGATGCCCACACTGAAGGATCCTTGGCCCAGGTTCCTCCCTCTCTTCCCCCTTCTCCACCAATCCATCCACAACCCCAACTACCTCAAGCCTTCTCAGCAATGGTGGTATTACCCCCAACTAACTGTGCATGCCTCTGACCTTTGGAGCTCCTACTTGTTGCTTGTATTCTTCATAAATTAAATGAATGAATCAACGAACATAAGCCTCCTTCGAGACATGTAGGCCTGCTCTTGAGAATCTTGTCCTCCAATCCAAGGCATGGTGTCTTCTTTACAAGTACTTTCTACCCATAACAACAGTCCAATAAAAACCTTCGCCTGGACTCTCTGCTAATTTTGAATTTGAAATCACTAGCTTTGAGAGATTATCTGCAAAACATTCATGTAACCACGATTTGCGGATCGAAGAGGACAGAAATGTTTTCATGTAACAGCTATTAATACGGTGATTACAAGTCACATTATTAGTTTTTACTGCCTCTAACAATACTTTTTTCAGCCCAGTTTGAGGATTACAATTGTCTGAAAACAATAATGTAATATTAAATATGATAATTCAGACTTCTATTTTTTTTTAGATCAACTTCCCCATTCCTCCAGTCCCCCCACCCTGCCTTCCCCACTTCCTCCAGGCATCCAAAATGGTACAACCTATATGAATAGGGCCAGGTATCCTCTGAATACTCAGTAAATATTAACCAACTGACTGTCCCAATGAATTAATCTATTAGCTTCTGTCTCTCAAATTCAAATCATTTCTTCTCCTTTCACTAACATGGGCATTCATGCATTCAATTCAAACAGTTGTTCACTTAGGGCTGTTATGGCCTCCATGAATGCGCTGCTTCGTAATGGTGCAAGACAATAGGAGAACAAGAACTCATATAAGGGGCTGCCTCGATAGGGAAGTGGAAAGAACGGGCCCTCGACCATGGCAGACCTGCGTTTAAAGGCTGCCTCATCAGTATAATTGGAGCATTGACACCTAGTGCACAGGGTCATCGATAATAGTGACCATTTGGGGATGTTACTGAGTGCTGTGTGCATTTACCACTTCAGTCCTCTCCGATACCCAACATAAGAGGGAAATGTGACGTGGAGCCGTGGAATGATTTGCCTAGCCTGAGGTCTCACTGCTAGTGGTGGATGCTGTTGGAATCTGAACACACTCCTAACTCTTCCTTAAAACACCCTGTCTGTGGGCACACCCTCACACTGCATGCTCCTCTCACACCAGGGCTCAATATGTTAGTTTCCTTTACCATCACCCCCGCCCCCCAAAGAGGACAGTAGGTTCCAGGTATCATGTCACTTTAATGTTGGAGAGATGTGAAGGTTCTGGCTCTAGGAACAATGGTCCATTTGGCCCCCAGACCCACTGTTGGCCCAGGAAGGATGAAGGAGTTAGAATTCGGCTTCCTTCCCCTTGAAGAGATCTGGGAGTGCAGATGGGGAATAGAACTACAGCCAGAGATCAACCCTGAGCCACTCTGGAAGGACTCCATTACATCATGAAAAAGGTCTCCCTTCAGTCAGTACATCTACTCTGATGCTTTTGTCTTTCCTGATTGCAATTTGGTTTGGTTTCATCTTAAAGTCACAGCAAATATGCCTTTACTTTTGGTAAGTGCTCTCCTTGTTTCTGCTCAAAACAGGGAAGAAGGGGATTTGTCTTCACCTGGGCTGGCTCAAGGAGAGGATCGAAGTGCCCTTTGGGTTAGATGTGGTGATGGCTGCCGGAGAACTGGTGGGGAGGGGAGGGTGCTGGGAATTGGGCAGCTAGAGAGGGGAGCCAGGGGAGGTGAGTCAGAAAGCTGTGATGACTCATCCCTTACTGCAGGGGATCCTCCTGCCGGCTCTCCTTGGCAGGTTTTCCAGTCCCCCACAGAAGGCAGTCAGTGCTCCAGGGGGTCAGAAATAGAGATAGCTAACGCCTTGGAGTAGAAGGAAAAGACAGGGTGCAGGCAGTAGAGTAGAGGAAGAAAGACATTCCAAAGCTTTGGAGCCAAAGACACTGCTTGTGAGATTTGATTCAGTTACCCAAGCTCTCTGAGTGCCCTGGTGTATAAAAGTGATGATAACACGTACCTCTCAGGGAAGCTGGGCAACCCTGTGAAATTATGTTCATAAAGGGCCCGGCAGAGGAGGTGACCCTGGAGCAAGCACTTAGGGGAAAACACAACATTCAGGCTACAGCCCCAATAAGTGGTACCATTTGGTTTTTGCTGAATCCTACCCAAAATGTGGTAAGGCAAAAATTAACTGGAGTTAGTCTATTTGGGAAAGAAAAAAAAAAAAGCTGCAAAAGAACTCTGCTGTTGGAGAGGGGGAAATGGAAAGGCATATCTTAGAACAGAAAATACATTGTAAATCTAGAAAGAAATCTAGAGTACCTCAATAGAAAGTCTAAATTTAACCATAAAAAAAAAGTCCAAATGCCTGAGGTGGGAAACCATTTTGCTGGCCATTCAAGTAAGATCTTGATAATGAGAATAGAAAAGAGGCTTTTAAAGAGTGATGGTGGGGCGCCTGGGTGGCTCAGTTGGTTAAGCGACTGCCTTCAGCTCAGGTCATGATCCTGGAGTCCCGGGATCGAGTCCCGCATGGGGCTCCCTACGCAGCGGGGAGTCTGCTTCTCCCTCTGACCCTCCCCCCTCTCGTGCTCTATCTCATTCTCTCTCTCTCAAATAAATAAATAAAATCTTTAAAAAAAAAAGAAAAAGAATGATGGTGAAGATAAGGCTAAAGAAAGGAAAGCCCACATGTGACTCCTTTTTTTTTTTTAACTGTGGTAAAATACATATAACATAAAACTTACCATCTTAACCATTTTTAAGCATACAGTTCAATTGCGGTAAGTACCCTCCCATTGTCATGTAACCATTACCACCACCCATCTCTGAACCTCTTCATCTTCCCACACTGAAACTCTATCAAACACTAACTCCCCATCTGCCCTCCCCCAGCCCCTGGCACCCACCATTCTATTGTTCATCTCTATGAATTTGACCACTCCAGCTACCACATACGTGGAATCATACAGTATGTGTCCTTTTGTGGCTTTCACTCAGTATAATGGGCTCCCAACTCTTCAACTACATATATACATAAACTAAATATATAGATATATATATTCTGAAATCATTTGCAAAGTGATTTAAATAAACTAAAAACACAGATCCTACCAGGCTGGCATTGATAAAATGCCAATTTCCGCATGGAAGAAAAATGAAGATGGCTCTTCCTAGACCTGGAGGAAGGAGTGGATGCAGATGAAATGTGGACCCAGTGAAACCCCAAATGCAGTTTCTGGGAACAGAGACCTCTGTCCCTTTCTTGAATTCCTTTGTGTTGCCACAACATAAGAGTCCAGAGGGGTGTTGACCTTAATATTCATAACATTTCCCTTTATGTGTCCTGTAGGATCTGTCCCATTATTACCCCTTCCTAGAATGTTCACTCTAGCTCGTAATCAACAGGCAGATGTTCAGTTTAAACAGATTATATTTACTTAGCACTTGCCATGTACCAGCCACAGCCAACAGTTTAAAGTGGATAGTTTTAAAGAGGAAATTATAGTGAACACCATAGTCACCTCCCATCTTTTCTCCTTTCTTTCCCAGATTATGAAACAGCTTGTGGAATTTGGAAGGGCTGAATCTTCCTTCAGCTCTTGGAATGAACTTTGGTTTAAAAGTGAGTCAGTAAAGTCTTTCACACTGGCCATAGTGATTGGTTTGGGACTCAGTCCACACCATAATCGCAGCTAATGAGACATGTTCACGGAGGTGAACCAGGAAGCACAAAGTCTCAGACATTCCACACTGAGAGAATAAACAGTCTTAGTATGAAGGCAACACTATGGACATCAAAGTCCTTGAGGATGTGGTTCAGGCTCTAGATCACCTAATCCTGAGGCTTACCCTAATTTCCCTCCAGTTATCTGGGCCAGAAAATGCATTTTATGGTTTAAGCCCCTTGAGTTGGATCTTCTGTGAAATCATCCTAACTGATCACTATGGACTATATTGTGTTCCTTCCAAATTCATTTGTTGAATCCCCAACCCCAACATGATGGTATTTGAAGATGAGGTCTTTGGTTAAGATGAGGTCATGGCCTTTCTCTCTCTGCCATGTGAGGAGGCAGCTGTCTGTAAGCCAGGAAGAGAGCCTCAGCAGAACCTGACCATAGCAGCCCCCTACCTCTGAGATGAATCACAAGCAAGCTGCCTTGGGGGGTCTCTGAGAATGGCAACATCACTTAAGTAAATACAAATGACAAGAAGAACAAGGAGGAGAAGGGAAGAAAACAAAGGAGGAGTAGGAGGGGAGAAGAGGTGAGAAGCAGTATGATGAAGGGCAGTTCATCTCCCTTGTTCCCACCAGAAGAGCAGAGAACAATGAAAGAAACGTCAGAGGTCTGGGGCAGGGCCACAAAGTGTCCACATTAATGCCAATATCTTCAAAATCTTGTATTTTAATCATAAAAAGTCATGCAAGTTCTGCATTCTACTTCATAATGTGTCTTTACATTTTTTATACCAAAATGTTTCCCTAAGCGCCTTGAGAAGTGCCATTTTATCTCAAATCTTTGAAATAATCTCCTGGCCCTGCCCTGTCTGCTCTGGAACATCATACCCCAATGTGAGTAGGATAAGTATATCAGAAAGGGTGCTGGCCTCTGAGTTTTCTATTCTGGATTCTTTTTCCAATTCCATCCCTTCCTAGCCATATGACCTGGCAAAATCACTCGCCTTCTTTAAGCTTCTCTTGCCTCCTGAGTAAAAGGTAACATGACATCTTCTCTGCCTTTCTCACAGGGCTGGCAAGCTCCAAGGAATTAATATGAGAGAAAGGACTTTGGGAGATCAGGAAAATCTGACCCCACGGCCCTGTAGGGTCATATTAGTATTATTCCAAGACCATTTTGGAAGTTTCCACAGCCCAGACTAATCCATTCTTGGACCAAACTTTCCTGTTCATTCTGATACCTGTTTATCCAATTCTTGCACCTGTGTTAGGAAGAGGAGTACAGAGAGCAAAAAGAATGAGGAAGGGCTATTTATAATCAGCTGCCAAAGGGGATAAGAGAAAAGTCATCTTATTCTCATGTGACTTGGCATGTCTTAGTTCTCTGCATTTCTACATTTTCCACCTTTATTATGGAATCTCAAGTTTCCCTACTCAGAGGAATCCTGAGCCTGTAGCCCATGCACTTGCTTTATGAATAAATTCCCTAAGATATAGGGTAGAGCAGGAAAAAACAAGATGGTTTCACCTTCAACACCAGCTCTGATTAACTGGTTGCTGAAAACACTGTATTAAGAAGTAAACGGGGTGCCTGGGTGGCTCAGTCGTTAAGCGTCTGCCTTCGGTTCAGGTCGTGATCCCAGGGTCCTGGGATCGAGCCCCGCATCGGGCTCCCTGCTCCGCGGGAAGCCTGCTTCTCCCTCTCCCGCTCCCCCTGCTTGTGTTCCCTCTCTCGCTGTGTCTCTCTCTGTCAAATAAATAAATAAAAATCTTTAAAAAAAAAAAAAGAAGTAAAAAAAAAAATCACTCAATGGGAAAGATTGTAGATTGATTAGAGACGCTTGCCATAGGCACGGACAGTGAGGATAGCAGCCCATGAGCTGTAGCTGGCCACCCCTGGTTTACAGGCTTACAATGAGTCAACTCTTAAATACACAGCAAATATTGAAAGTTGGAAGGTTCCCAGAAAAATCTCAAATTTTTTTATCCTTGGGGTCTTGGATCCCCAGGGCATTTATAAAATCAGTAATAATGAACGGCTTATGTCTTATTTTTTAATAGTATGAAGGGCCAACTCTTTGTTTCTGATGGGGTTGACTAGGTTAACCAAATGTTAAGTTTCTTTTCTTTTGGATAGAATACTATCTACTCTATTCACTGACCCTAGGTGTATCGCACTAGTCACTGTGACTTAAATTTGTTGAAATTACAGAAATTTTTGGAATATCATTGGTTGACAGTCCAGCATTGAACCCATCGGTAATTGTGGACATGAAGAGAGCAAAGGCCTAAGTGACTGCAGGGAATAATGTTAAAAAAAAAAAAAAAGTCTTAGTGATTAAGGCGTTGGGAGTCACTGTTCTAATGAAATCTGATGTCAGTCTTAATGAAACTGTTTCAAATCCTACCCCATATTTCTGAGAACTCTAGGGGTTTCAGATTTGGATGACTCCATGAGTTTATTTCAAAATATCTATTTCTGGGCACCTGGGTGGCTCAGTTGGTTAAGCATCTGCCTTCGGTTCAGGTCATGATCCTGGGGTCCTGGGATCGAGCCCCGCATCGGGCTCCCTGCTCAGCGGGGAGCCTGCTTCTCTCTCTGCCTCTCTCTCTCTCTCTCTGTCTCTCATGAATAAATAAATAAAATCTTTAAAAAAAAATCTATTTCTGGGACACCTGGGTGGCTCAGTTGGTTAAGGGTCTGCCTTCATTCGGCTCAGGTCATGATCCCAGGGTCCTGGGATCGAGCCCTGCATAGGGATCCCTGCTCAGTAGGGAGTCTGTTTCTCCCTCTCCCTCTGCCTCTCCGCCTGCTTGTGATCTCTCTCACGCACGCTCGCTCGTGCTCTCTCTCTCTCTCAAATAAATAAATAGAATCTTAAAAACCAACAAACAAAAAACAAAATACCTACTTCTATCTTAGCATGTGTTACTTCAGTTTTTTTTTTTAAATAACAAAAAGCTTTCATTAAATAATTAAGTAACTTTTTGTTGGGGAATTCTAAAGGGTTTGGCTCTGTGTACATGCACTGCATTTAAGCTTTTAGGAATTTATTTTACCACTTTGGTACTTTCAGTTTGCTTGAAAGCAGGCCCTCTTGGGTGAAAGGCCCCAAATGGCATTTAAAAGCTGTCAATTTCTTTAGGCAAATAGACTTCCTGGCTGAGTAGAGTGTGTTTGTTTAGTTTTGGTCATGTCCTTTTGTGCTACCAGAAGCTACACGACATCAATAAAAGATGTAGTAATTAAATATTTTTGGATTTTCTTATTCTATGTTTTATTTTTTCTGGGTTTCTTTAGGGCCCACCATTTATTTCTATATTCTGAGTTTCCCTTGCTAATGAATTCTTGCATTTTAAGTACTAACCATTGAGCAAGGGCCTGCAAGATGGATAACAGTGTCAGAGAAAACCCGCCATAGAGAGTGACAAGCTCAGGGCTGGGGTGGCCTTTAGGGGAGTTGAACGTGGAGGAGATTACAGGCTCCTGGGTCTCTCCTCAAAGCAGTGGGAAGGTGGTTCTCATAATAAGTGGTCTCTCTATTGATACTTCCCTGATCTACTCTTTCTTTTCCTCATTCTCTTAAATGTTTCCCTTCTCACTTTGCATCCATTCTCATTTCCTTTCCTCTTTGTGTTTCTCTTCTGTCCCTTTTTTCCAATTTTCCTTCCATTCTCCTGCTTTCTTGTCCTCTTCTTTCTCTCTTCCCCATCCCTTCTTTTCTGTCCTAGCTCCCATTCTCTGCCCTTTCTGTGAAAACCATTTTCCACTGTGGTTTCTAAAGTATGTTCCACCAAGTGCTAGATCCATGAGATGCATTGTGGAAAATAAAAAAGATATGAGTGGGGGCTGGATCTGTGCTTAACTAAGCTCAGAAACCATGGCATACCACTCCCTGCCCACCCCACCCCCCAACACCTTGGAGCTTCAGCATCCCTCGTTTGCAATTTGCAGGAGAAATCCTGCTGTGAAGAAACTGGTCTAAACAGGTTTATACCACTATTCCCAAAACCTTCTTGACGCAGTCTCTTTTCCCTCCAAATAAATGAATTTCACTGAGAATACATTTTGGGAATCCTCCTGTGGTTAGAGCCTCTTATCTTGACTCACCCTGGGGCTTCAGAGAACAGACTTCATCCAGGCTTGCCTGATGTCAGAGTCTTCTCACCTGTCTGAGCCTTCCTCAAGGACAGGCCATCATAGCCAGGGTGTTCTTTTCTGTCTGTCCCCCTCGCTGCCCAACATTGCAGTCACCCACCACTGTCCACCACCTAGACTTGAAAAGTTCCATACAGCTCACCTCTTACATTAAATGTTTAGGGTTGATTAGTTTTTGTTTTTTGCCTAACAAATTGTCAGAGATGGTTTTTAAAGGATAATATGCAGTGTGGTAACAAGCAGGGGAAGGTTTTGATTTCTTGCTGGTGGCCCTGTACATTGGTATAACCATTTCAGAGGGCAATTTGACAATATGTAGTCAAAGTCTCAAGATGCTACTTTAGGGACTTTATCCTAAGAAAATAATTAAGGATGTAAACAAAGATTTAGCTACAAAGATTTGTTTACTGGAGTGTTGTTTGTAATTGTAAAAACTTGGAAATAAGCCTGACATCCGACAGTGGGAGTCTGGTTGAGCATATATGACATATTCAAATGGTGGGCATTATGCAGCCTTTCCAAGTAGAGTTTTAGGGGAGTATAAAATAGATGCCCCAAATGAATTCCACATAAAAAACATATATATACAGTGTGAGCCCATTTTTGTAAAATCAACATTGGGATATATGCATATAAATATGTAAAAGCTGGAGAGAGTATTCACCAAGATTTAGCAGTAATTATCTCTTAATGGATGATGGGATTTCAGCAGCTTCTTGTTGATCAGAGCTTTCTGATTTTTATATAAAGAGTTTGTGCTTTTTGGTTATTGGAAGGAAACAGTAAGTTAGAAAAATGAACGAAAATAGTTGATGATCCTATACAAGCTTTGCTATGATTTGAACTCCCAGCTGATTCCAAATAGGGTCCTGTCAACACCAGCTGGGCCTTTTCTGTCTCCTGGGGGGAAAGTGCTCCATAAGGAAGGTCTAAGACAGTGTCCACCTTCCTTCTGCTATCTGAGGAAATCTGGGCACAAGAGCTGGCTTCTATGTTGTGATGCTGCAATTTACTGGGGAAAAAAAAGATCAACACATCCCACCATCTATTTATTTAATATTAAAAATAATATTTCACTGAGTTTGGCTGGCGTCAGCTAGAGCAGTTACTCATACAGGAATTCAAACAAAAGCAGCATTGGCCCTGAGCCAGTGGGCTGGTGCTGGGTGGTCCATGTCCGTCCTTAGCTCAGAGGAGCTCCTAGTAGCTTTCAGACCTGCTTCGGGTTGGGAAGATGATGTATTCATTTATTTATTAGAAATGTTTTAACAGGAAATGCTAATAGTTTGCAGTTAGGGAGAGTCACCCAGGACAGCTGGAGGCACCCAGCAGACATGGCTGGGGAGGAGATTGCTGATGTTAGCCTTGGAGTCACATCAGGGCCTGTGGTAAGAGTCTACACTGCAGCCCGGCACCCCACATTAGCCCAAAGGACCCTGGTTGCTTTGCTTCAGGACAGAAGAGGAAGGAGCAGGGCCATTCTCTTAGCTGCCCTGTTTCCCTTCTCTGTTGCCATTTGTTTCTAGGAAACCGGAGATGTGTTTTTGATGTGGCTCTGAACAGAAATGTTGGCTGTGCTGGGAATGAACAGGCCCTGTGTACACTAACCTCCAGGTGGGAGTGTGCGAGCTGAGGTGTAAGCAAGCACCCGTGTAACTCGAACCCACTTTGAGTGTGGCTGTGGGCTGGTAGAGTCATGTGTGAGTTCAGGGGTTATATGTGCACATCCTTTCTGTGTGTGAGGAGGGGTGAAAGACAAGTGTTTGCAGGGGATTTCAGGCATGTCCTTGAGCTCCAGAGCGCATTCCAATGTTGGGTCACATTCGCCGGTAATTCTGTGGTGCCAGAGACAAAAGGAAATACAGAGGGGAGTAGAAATTGAGCACAAGTGTGTGTGCCTGAGAGGAACATGAGCAGGTTTGAGTGTTTTTAAAAATCCTCTTCCAGCTGTTCTGGAAGAGTATAGAACTTCACTGGTGGGGGAAGGGCATGATTCCAGAGCCGTGGGGAATGGGGTCCAATGTGTAACCCAGTCTGGCCCGACAAAAGGGCTGTTCCTGTGTTTCCAGATAACAATGGAGGTGAAGCCTGACCCTGGAAACCAGTCAAGATTCCTGGAGATAAACCCTCAGGCAGCGAGAACACTGTCAATGAAAAGAAACTGACCTTTTGCCTTCTGGAGTCACAGAATTCCCACAAATGCTATGTCCTCATCAGCCCTGGCAGGCTGGCCACCACAGCCCCAGACTTGGACGCCAGGTCATAAACAGCACAGAGGGTGCTGCTGAAAGCTCTGAGGAGGGGGCTGTGCCAGGAGTCAGGCATCTCCCACCTCCAGCACCTCAGAAAACAGGATGACCCCCACCTCAATTTCCTTCTGGAGGTTTACCTTCCCTCCAGGCTCACAAAGCTATGAGAGAGCCCCTTAAAGGGTTTTCCTCTGCCCATGTGTTCGGATCTGCCAGAATATTGTCTTTGATGGCTTTGCTAAGCCTGCCCCCAATAGAGAGCTCTGCCTTCCACAGGACGGCCGCTCGGCCTCATGATTCAAAATTGGGAGAGTGGATAAACAGAGACAAGACAGAAAGAAAGGAGGAGGAGAGCAAGAGACAGGGTCTCATGGGCTGACACTGCCGAGAGCTTCAGAACAGGAGAAATGGAAAGTGAGGGGTGAAGAGAATGAGACGTTCCAGAGCTAATGAAATGTTAAGAATTACCAAGAAGAGGAAAGTGATGCTTAAGAATTGTTCCTAAAGCTTATGAATTGCATGCTTTTTAATGTTCTTGGAGAATGGCAAGCAAAATTCTTAACTAGTTTTAAAATAGTTTGCTAGACTTTTTTCAGTTCATCGTTGCTGTGAGACTGGGTCATGTGGACGTCCATCTTATATCTAGGTTATACACGACACCCCCTTCCTCATTTGCCACATCTAAACAGTTGCCAAACCTGGTAATTTTATTCCCTTCCAGGCTTACCA
The DNA here is from genome assembly GCF_054177405.1 of Leptonychotes weddellii. Classification (NCBI taxonomy): domain Eukaryota; kingdom Metazoa; phylum Chordata; class Mammalia; order Carnivora; family Phocidae; genus Leptonychotes; species Leptonychotes weddellii. The sequence continues at coordinate 26,294,377 of NC_138374.1, read as the reverse complement.
TTCTCTGCTGCCCAGCAACACCATACATGCTGGCTCGACTTCCTCATATATCTCAAACTTTTTTCCTTTGCTCAACAGCTCATTCTCTTTCTTACACCCCGAATCACTGCCCATTTCCATTGTTCTTTCTTTGCTTCAAAGCCCAGCTCATATCCTACCTTCTCAAGGAGATCTTCCTCTTAATGCTCTGTAGTCTACAATCCTTCCAGCTCCTGTATATGCAATTTTCGAAACAACAACAGCAACGATGATGACACCAATAGCTAATGTTATATTAAGCTCACTCTGTGCAGACACTGTTCTAAGTGTTTGCACATATGATTTCATTTAATTCTAACAACCCTAAGAGGCAGTACGGTGGGAACTAAAACTGGAAGGATGGGTGACTTTCCCAAGTTGATACAACTATCAGTGTCTCAGATAGGACTCGAACCCATGCCCCAGAGTCTGCCTTATTTCTATAGTGCACTTACACTTTCATACTTCAGTACATGCCTGAGATGTCCTTGTCCTTCCTCTGCATCTCCAGGCCATTTTCATTTGTTACTATTTCATATTTTCACCCCCCTCCCCATTCAACACTGTCAAATAAGTGCTTGTGCTTTCCCTATCGTCAGATTTACATAGTTACTTAGCAATTCCCACTGGTATCCAAATAGAAGACCTCAGCACGTGCATGTGCAGGACTCTGACTTACAGAGATCCACTTTAGGGTGAGGTCTTTAGGGACACTTAATCTAAGAGCAGGGAGCGTATGTTTATAAATCTTACCTTTGAGTTTCATCTTCTTCTTCATAATGTCTTTGACGTGTCAGCTGTAAAGCAAACCACAGAATGGCCAGACCTGAGTGAGGCAAAGATTTAATGCCGCTGCTCTAGTTCAAGTGGCTATACCTAGAACTACAGTTGTGTTTTGCAGGTCATCATGAAATACACACACAGTGATTTAATGCAGGTTGGTTTACATTCAGAGGCAGCTCTATTCCAACAACTTGGAATGAGCAGTGGGGTTGCTATGAAAGCAAAGGGCAATTTGCTTGGTCAGGAATAGTTTCCAGGTGAAGAAAACTAGAGTTTTGGTTGATAAAGACGTAAATCAATTCTTTTTAATTCCTTTAAATGGTTAAAGAACTTTTAGGATCAAAGCACGCTTTAAAACTTAAATGCAGACTTCCAATACTGGCCAAGATACAGGACTGGTTTCTCCCATCTGAAACAACCGAAAAAGTTGACAAAATATCTGAAACACAATTTGAAAGGCACCAGATATTAAGCAAGGGATAATGATCCCTGCCAGATGTGAAAAAATGAAGTCAGCACTACAATGGCCCTGGCTTACTGCCTTGAGAGAGTTTCCAAGTCATAGTGCAAAGATGGGGAGCCCAGGCCGAGCCAGGCAAACTCAGTGACTTGGGAAGACAAAGTTGAGAGCCTGAGGAGATCAAGGCTGCTAGCGCAGAGTATAAGAAAGGAAGCAATGGCGCAGAGAGAGGAAGCTCTGGAGGTTTGCAGAGGGTTCTCACTTGGGTATTCAGCTGAGGACTGATCAACACATACATGTAAGGAAACTATTTGAAGCCAAAGAAAAACCATCCAAAAAGATTAGAGGTAATTGACTGGCACTCACATAGGGCTGGGAACAGTGTCTGTCTTCACCAGCTGGACTTGAAAACCTTAAGATTCATGGGGGGTGGGATGGGAGCATAGAGTATCCAGAAGGGTATTGCCTCAGTAGTAAGAACTAATTACTCCTAGACTGAACACTGCTCCAGTCCTAAGGGATCTTAAAAACAAGACCCAAAGGATCAAACTGTTTCCAGGTGATTTAACCAAATCCTAGAACAAAGCTCCAGAATATTTATAGAAATACAGAAATATCCAGTACCCAACAAAATAAAATCCAAATGCCTTGAATCCAATAAAAAAATTACTAGCCACGCAAAAAAAACCAGGAAAGTACAATCCACAGTGAGGAGATGAAACAGTCAATTGGAACTGATATAGGACAGATACAGATGTTAGATTGAGCGGAGAAGGATATTAAAGCAGTTGGAACTATGTTACACATGTTTCAAAAATTAAGTAAAGACGTGAAAGATATATTTAAGGAAACAAATACCATTTGTTTTATTTCTAATTATATGGTTAGAAAGAACATGTTTTTAAAATAGACTACAGGGATGAACAATATTTTACTTTTCCAAAAATATTTTTGCATTATGTTAATAGATTCCTTGTTCATTATCTTTTTGCTTTATAATCTATTTTGTGTTTTGCTGTGGATTTTTTTATTGTGGTAAAAATGCATAACATAAAATTTACCATGTTAACTATTTCTAAGTATACAGTTGAGTAGTGATAAATATATTCACATTGTTTTAGAACCAATACCCAGAACTTTTTCATCTTGCAAAACTGACACTCTATACTGATTAAACAACAATTCCACATTTCTCCCTCCCTCCTGTTCCTGGAAACCACCATTCTACTTTATGTTTCTTTAAATCCAACTACTTAAGATACCTCATATAAGTGGAATCAGACAGTATTTGTCTTCTTGTGATTTATTTTACTAAGTGTAATGTCTGTAAGTTTCATCCATGTTGTATCAAGTGTCAGAATTTCCTTCGTTTTTAAAGTTGAATAATATTCCACTTATGTGTATACTACATTTTGTTTATCCATTCATCCATCAATAGACACTTGGGTTTCTTCTACCTCTTGGCTATTATGAATAGTGCTGCCATGAACATGGGTGTACAAACATCTCTTTGAGATCCTGCTTTCAATTCTTTTGAATATATACCCAGAAGTGCAATTTCTGTATCATAGACTAATTCTATTTTTAATTTTTTGAGGAATGGCCTTACCATTTTCCATATTGGCTGCACCATTTTACATCCCCACCAATAGCCCACAAGAGTTCCAGTTTCAACAGATTTTTACCAACACTTATTTTCTGTTGTTGCTTTTTTATAATACCTATCCCAATGAGTGTAAGGTGATAATTCATTGTGGTTTTGATTCACAATGATTAGTGATGTTGGGCATTTTTCATACACTTATTGGCTATTCATATATCATCTCTGGAGAAATGCTTATTTAAGTCCTTTGACCACTTTTTGATTAGGTTATTTGTTTTGTTGTTGTTGTTGTTGTTGTTGTTGTTGAGTTGTAGGAGGAACATACACTTTGAAAAGAAAAAGATCCAAATCACATTTGTAGATATGAAAACAGCAATGTGTGAGATGAAAAATACACTCGATGAGATAAATGGCAAGTTAGACATGGGAAAAAACGATTAGGGACCTTGAAGATAGAGCAATAGAACTATCCAAAATAAAACAGAAAGAAAATATGGTAATTTTTACTCTGGAAAGCACTATGGAGATTCCTCAAAAAGTTAAAAATAGAACTACCCTACCACCCAGCAATTGCACTACTAGATACTTATCCACAGGATATAAAAATAGTGATTCAAAGGGGCACATGCACCCCAATGTTTATAGCAGCAATGTCCACAATAGCCAAAATATGGAAAGAGCCTAGATGTTATTGACAGATGAATGGATAAAGAAGATGTGGTTTAGGGGCGCCTGGGTGGCTCAGTTGGTTAAGCGACTGCCTTCGGCTCAGGTCATGGTCCTAGAGTCCCTGGATCGGGTCCCGCATCGGGCTCCCTGCTCGGCAGGGAGTCTGCTTCTCCCTCTCCCACTCCCCGTTTGTGTTCCCTCTCTCGCTGTGTCTTTCTCTGTCAAATAAATAAAATCTTTAAAAAAAAAAAAAAAGAAGATGTGGTTTATATGTACAATGGAATATTACTCAGCCATCAAAAAGAATGAAATCTTGCCATTTGCAATGGTGTGGATGGAACTAGAGGGTATTATGCTAAGTGAAATAAGTCAGAGAAAGACAAAGACCATATGATTTCACTCATATGTGAAATTTAAGAAACAAAACAGATGAACATAGGATAAGAGAAGGAAAATAAAATAAGATAAAAACAGAAAGGGTGGCAAACTATAAGAGACTCTTAATCGTAGGAAACAAACTGAGGGTTGCTGGAGGGGTGGTGGATGGGGGATGGGGTAATTGGGTGATGGACATTAAGGTGGGCACTTGATATAATGAGCACTGGGTGTTATATGCAACTGATGAATTTAGTGATTCATAACCCCTGAAACTAATAATACACTATATGCTAACTAAATTGAATTTAAATAAAAATTTTTTAAAAAAAGAAAAAAGTATGGTAATTTTTAAAAATGGAGTATCAGCGATCTGTGGGACAATTTCAAGCAGTCTAAAATACATGTCGTTAGAATTCTCTAAGGAAAGGAGGGAGAAGAGAAATGAAAATATGTTTAATAAATAATGGTAAATTTTTTTTCTGAACATTAGGAAAACCCATAGATCCAAGAAGCTCAGTGAATTCTTAGCACAAGGCACATGAAAAACTATACCAAGGCACATCATAAACAAATTGCTCAAAAGGAATGATGAAGAAAATATATTAAAAGAAGCCAGAAAAAGAAAAAAAGGACACTGCTCTGCAGGGGAACAAAGATAGGTTGATGGCAGATTTCTTTTTAGAAATAATGTAAACAAGGAGACAATGGAGCAACATCATTAAAGTAAAAAAATATTGTCAAACAAGAATTTTTTTTGAAGATTTTATTTATTTATTTGAGAGAGAGCACAAGCAGGGGGAGGGGCAGGCAGAGGGAGAAGCAGGCTCCCTGCTGAGCAAGGAGCCCAATGTGGGACTTGATCCCAGGATCCTGGGATCATAACCTGAGCTGAAGGCAGACACTTAACGGGCTGAGCCACCCAGGCTTCCCTCAACCAAGAATTTTATATCTGGTGAAAATATCCTTCTAAAATAAAGGCTGAAAGAATTCATCATCAGCAGATCCATACAAGAGAATTATTAAAGGAAGTCCTTCAGGCAGAAGAAAAATAACAGATGGAAATACAGATCTATACAATGTAATAAAGAAAGCTGAAAATAGTAACTACATGGCTAAATACATGAATTTTCTCTTTATTATTTAAGTCTTTTTGAAAGCTAATTGAACATCTAAACAAAAATAATAATACATAAAAGTAAAATGTGTGGTAACAATAGTACAAAGGTTAGGTGGTGAGAAATGAAAGTATACTATTGTAAGGATCTTATACTATTCATGAAGTGGTATAATATCATTTCAAGGTACATTGTGATATATTAGAGATGTGTATTATAAACCCTAAAACAAAACAGAATTATAGGTAATGAATCAACAAAGACAAAATGGAGTCATTTAAAAATTTGCTTCATCCCAAAGAAGGCGGAAAAAGAGGACAGGGGTACAAAGAGTAGAAGGGACAAGCAGAAAACACATATATCATATAAAACCTAATCATATAAATAACAACATTTATGTACATGGTCTAAATACCTCATTTAAGAGTCAGAGATTATTAGATTGGATTACATTTTTAGAAAGCAAGACCCAATTATATGCTCTATAAGGAGTGCACTTCAAATCTAAAGCTACAAATGGGTTAAAAGTAAAATATAGGAAAAGATACGCCATACTACACAGCAAAAGAAACCTGGAGTCGTTATGTTAATTTAAGATAGGATAGATTTCAGAGCAAAGAACGTTACCAGGGATGAAAGAGTCGAGTCAAAAGGATATAACAATCTCCTAAACATTGATATAACTAATAACAGAGTTTCAAAACATATGAAGCAAAAACTGATAGAAATGTAAGAAGAAATGGACAAACCCACAGTTTTAGTTTGATATTTAAGTACCCTTTTCTCACAATTGATTTTATCAGTTCTATCAAAAGTAGAAAGAAAATCAGGATAGAGAAGAGTTAACCAACATTATCAATCAACTTGACCTAATTGACATTTGTAGAACATTCCACCCAACAGCAGCAGAATCCACATTTTTGTCATGTGTAAATAGAACATTCATCAAAATAAATCACACACTTAGCCTCAAACCAGTCTAAATAAATTTAAAAGAACTCAAGTTATACAAAGTATATTCTCTGACTACAGTGAATTATGATATAAATAAAACCCAAAAGATCTCTGGAAAATCCCCAAGTATTTGGAAATTAAATGACAACTTCTAAATAACCCATGAATCAAAGAGGAAATCAAAATGGATATTAGAAAATATTTTTAACTGAAAGAAAATGAAAACTCAATTTGAAAAGTTGCTTCTAAAATTCATATGGAAATGCAAAGGACCTAGCATTGTCAAAACAACTTTGAAAAAGAACAAAAGTAGGAGGACTGACATTATTTGATTACAAAGCTACAGTAATTAGACAATGTATGAGAGTAAAACAATTAGATCAATGAACCAGAATAGAGTCCAGAAATAGATCCACACATTTATAGACAACTGATCTTCAACAAAGGTGGAAGGCAATTCAGTAGATTGTCTTTTCAACATATGACCATGAAAAAATTAGATATCCATATACAAAAATGAATTACAGGGGTGCCTAGCTGGCTCAGTTGGTTAAGCGTCCGCCTTCAGCTCAGGTCATGATCCTGGAGTCCTGGGATCAAGCCCCGCATCGGGCTCCCTGCTCAGCGTGAAGTCTGCATCTCCTTCTCCCTCTGCTCCTCACCCTGCTCATGCTCTTTCTCTCTCTCTCAAATAAATAAATAAAATCTTTTAAAAAAATGAATTATAGATTTAAATGTAAGACCTAAAACCATAACATTTCTAGAAGAAAACATACGAGGAAATCTTTGTGACCCTGGGTTGGGTAAAGATTTCTTAGACACAACCCCAAAAGCACATTCCATTAAAAAAAAAATTGACAGGGGCACCTGGTGGCTCAGTCAGTTAAGCATTTGATTTTGGCTCAGGTCATGATCTCAGGGTCAAGAGATAAAGCCCCCCGCTGAGTGTGGACCCTGTTTAAGATTGTCTATCTCTCCCTTTCCCTCTGTCCCTCCCTCCCTCAAAAAAAATAATAAATTGATAAATCGGACTTCATCAAAATTTAAAACTTCTGCTCTTTGAAAAACACTGCCAAGAGAATGAAAAGACAAACCATAGATGATTGAAAGGAAATATTTATAAATTCCATACGTGACAAAGGACTTATATCCAGAATAAAGAACTCTCAAATGTAAAAGAAAAAAAAAAAAAACCTCATTAATTAGCAAGTAATCCATCCAATAAGAAAATGGCAAAAGATTTGAACAAATACTTCACCAAACGGTACATATAGATGGCAAATAAGTATATGAAAAGGTGCTGAACTTCATTAGTCATTAAGGAAATGCAAATTAAAATCACAACAAAATACTACTATGCACCTTCTTAGAATGACTAAAATTAAAATACAGACCATGCCAAGGGTTGGTGAGGATGTGAAGGAACTAGAACTTTCATCCACTGTTGGTGGGAATGTGAAATGGTCCGACCACTATGGAAAATAGTTTGGCAATTTCTTTTTTTTTTTTTTTAAAGATTTTATTTATTTATTTGAGACAAAGAGAATGAGAGAGAGAGAGCACATGAGAGGGGGGAGGGTCAGAGGGAGAAGCAGGCTCCCTGCGGAGCAGGGAGCCCGATGCGGGACTGGATCCAGGGACTCCAGAATCATGACCTGAGCCGAAAGCAGTCGCTTAACCAACTGAGCCACCCAGGCGCCCTAGTTTGGCAATTTCTTAAAAATTGCACATATAATTCACATGATCTAGCAATTCCACTCCAAAGTATTTACCCAAAAGAAATGAAAAGATAGATCTGTACAAAGATTTATACATGAATGGTCATAACAGCCTGATTTGTAAATTGCCAAAAAGGGTGGTCTCTGAACCAACAGCATCCACATCAATGGGGAACTGTTAGAAATGCAAGTTCTCCTCCCCCACCTCACACCTACTGAAGAAGGTGTTTTGGGGCTCAGCAGTTTCCCTTTGGGCTGTGAATTGCCCCAACAATCTGAGATTAGAAACCAGACAGGTGATTCTGATGCAAACTAAAGTGTGAGAACCACAACCCCCACTGCAACCCCTTAGCCCAGATGGTGCTGGTATACCACACGTTGAGAACAACTGCTTCGGAACAATGTTTCTCAGACTTCAATGAGTACATGAATCACCTGGGGAACTGCAGATTCTCATTCAGTAGGTTTGGGAGGGTTGGAGTTTGAGATTCTGCATTGTTAATAAGCTTCAAGGTGGTACTGATTCTGCTGGTCCTGGGAATTGTGGTGAAGATCATTGTTGGAAACGTCCTAACTTCTTAAATGCAGAGCACATTTGGCTATCTCAGTTCTTCTCCCAGAGAAAATCCATCGAGTGTTAATATGGGATCTTTTGCTCTAGTACTTACACAGTTTTGCAAGGAAACTGAAGCCCTTCCCTCTCCAGCAGAAAGGGACCCTGTTCTGGAATGTTCTCTTGGATGCCCTAGATTCTTACACTCCTTTAGAGCCTATCCCAGAGGTTTTCAACATTAGATTCACCTACGGAGCTTTAAAAAAATACCGATGCCTGGGCCCCACCCAAAGAGACTGTTTTAATTAGTCCGGTGTGGGGGTGTAGGCATCAGTATTTTTAAAGCTCTCCTGGTGATATTACTGTGAACCAGAGCTTAGAATCCCAGACTAGCCTCATGTGTACCCCCAGATTGCCCCCTCCCCCTCTAATATCCATTCAACAAATATTGACAAGCCATCTTCTATTTCCCATGCCCTGTGTAAATGTGCTTGGGAAACGAAGATGGTAAGCCAGATCCCTGTTCTCTGGAGGCTCATATTCTGGCAGGAGAGTCAGACAAGTGTATATACATTTTCTATACATATGATAACTGCTACAACAGAGATATTTCATTAAATAAATAGATATTGATTGAGAATTTCTAAGTTTTAGGCACCAGGAATGTTACAATAAGCAAGACAGACACAATCCCAACTTCATGGTGCTCATGTCCACTGAAAACCACAAATCACCTGGGACACAGAAAAGGGGTCCTTAATCCAAATTGTGAATGATCAGTAGAGGTCCCCCTAAGGTCCTAAAGCTTCCGTTGAATCTTAAAACTTCGTATCATTCAGGCCCAAGAAGAAGGGAGAATTCTCCAGGCAGAAAGAGCAGCACAGGCAAAGGCATGGAGGTCTGAAGAGCATGGCACATTCAGAGAACTGGCAATACCAAGCTGAGGGGCTTCCTGTAGCCCAACCCTTGGCATTTGTCTAAGGGTTTCTCCCTCCCTCCACCCCCATGCTTAGGGCAGCCTTCCCCCTTGCACTCAAAGCCTTCTTCATTGTTCAGTCAGACATGCACAATTCTCTTGCAGCCCATTCTATCAACACAGAACTCCACAATTCTGCCACTCTTTATGAGAGTCTCTGGTGAGGAACCCTCCTCCTCTCTTCTTCAAGACCCCAAGACCACTGCCCAGACACACCTGGATTTCACTTTTCTGCTACCACCAGGTGGAGCCCTTTCATTCAATTCTTCTGCTATTGTCAGACACACCCATTTTAGGTTCCCAACTAATAATTTCCTCTTCACTGAATTTCCTTCACTGGAACTATAATCATCTTTAATCTGAGGAAGAGGATCACAGGAAGTGTGTTTAAAACACAAACCAGTTGAGCTGCTCAGTTTGCGCCTTTCCCTCAATTCAAGCCATGCTTGGGTTCATTCTTAGCTCTCACCTCACTTCACCAGCTTCCGTTAAAGCCCATTGTGCTCCTACCTAAAAGACTTCCCCACCAAGAGTTGGGTGTTCCCCACCCCTTGGTGAAGATTTCTTTCCACCCAGACAGAGCATGCTCAAAGAGTTGTCCTCCAGATAATTTGACATCCAGGTATGGAAGAGGGTAAATGTTTTAGGAAAAAAGTCAAGATCCAAAGTGCCAATCCCCATTCTTACTCTCTAAGAGAGAACCAGAAGGGTCACATAGAGGCTGCTGCTGAGATGCGACCTGCTGACTCCCTCATGGAATAACCACTATAACCTGTTTAACCTTCACAACAATTGTGGCAATTCTACCCCTAACCATTTCCCCTTGCCACCCAGGCGTGCTTAACACTCAGGCTGGAAAATAAGACCCCAACAGAAAGGTAGGGAGGACTTGTTATCAACGTTCCTGAGAGGAGAAGCCATGCCTAAGTCATCTTGGTATCCCACATAGCACCTAGCACAGTGCCTTGACTAGTCTGGGCAGATCAGTTTGTAATAGACACAAACATAGCAAAAAATATCTGATGGATTCCAGCTTCTTTGGAGAATGGAATCTATATCAGGACAAGGCCAATTCCAGGTTTACCCAGAAGTCCACAGAGATATTCACTACTTCCCTATTTATTTCTACTTCCTATATATGTGTTTAAAAGGTGATTCAATTGCCCCATCAGACAACGTTTATTGAGTGTATGCGACCTACTGGTGCTGTGATAATATGACAGAATGAAAATTCTCAGGTATAAGGACTTATCCTTCCAGTGACATAAATAACACTTCTGATGAGCTCTTCCTTAGCATGCGTGTCCACTTGGGGACCACCACAACGGCTCTGCAGTTAAAGATTAAAGATAGCTGTCGATTTTTTAGCTATTTCTGTTGTGATGTGGAGTCTAATTCCTCTTTCCTTGAATCTGGCTGGCCTGAGTGACTTACCTGACCAATAGAATGATATGGAAGTGATGTTCTGGGACTTTCAAGACTAAATCTTAAGACATCTTACAACTTCTACCCAGACCTCTTGGAACAATTGCTCCGGAGCTAGCCAGATGCCATATAAAAATCTGATTACCGGGGCATCTGGGTGGTTCAGCTGGTTAAGTGTCTGCCTTTGGCTCAGGTCATGATCCCAGGCTCCTGGGATCAAGTCCCGCATTGGGTTCCCTGTTCAGCTGGGAGCCTTCTTCTCCCTCTCTCCCTGCTGCTCCCCCTGCTTATGTTCTCTCTCCCTGTCAGATAATAAAATAAAATAAAATAAAATAAAATAAAATAAAATAAAATAAAATAAAAATCTTATTACCCTGAGACTACCCTGCTGTTAAAAATTTGGAGCTACCCACTTGGAATAGCCATGTGTAAAAAGAGATGCCTTACAAGCCCAGCTTCACATGAGGGAAGAAATCTGCAGATGGTTCTAGCCTCAGCTGCTAGCTGATAGTAACTGAAAGAACCCCAAATGAGAACCACCAACCAAGCTCATCAATCATAATAAATCATTTGTTCTTAGATGCTACTCCAAAAACAACTATGGCTAAGTAAGATACTACCATTGGGGGAAGCTGGGTGAAGGGTACACAGGAATTTTTTGTATCATTTTGCAACTAATTCTGAGTCCTATAGTACTATTTTTTTTAAAGATTTATTTATATATTTTATAGAGAGAGAGAGAGAGCACAAATGGGAGGGGCAGGGGGAGAGGGAGAGAGCATCTCAAGCAGACTCCATGCTGAGCATGGAGCCCAAAGCGGGGCTCAATCTCACCACCCTAAGATCACTACCTGAGCTGAAACCAAGAGTCAGACACTTAACTGACTGCGCCACCCAGGCACCCCCTAAAGTGTTATTTTTAAGTTGTTAAAAACTGAAACACTAGCCCACATGATCTGGAAAAGGTCCGTTTTAAAAGAACTAAAAACAGCTGAAGGTTTTCCCTGAGCCACGTCCCAGATGCTGACAATGCTAGTGCAGCCAACAGGTGTGTGTAACCACGTCCCTAAGCACAATTGCTGGCTTTAAAAGCTTAGGGGACGGCTTTGACCACCACGCCCACCCTCCCAATGCTAGTGACTCAGCCTCAATCCTAATGCCTCACTCACCACATTTGGCTCTCCTACCAGGGAAACACCCAGCTCTTCCTTTTGTCTAGTGAGGAAAGAGACTGCTTTAGCTCTTCATTTTGCAAAGACTGACATAACAGGCATGAAATGTCGCTCAGCCAAAGGAGAGAGATTTTCTCTGCTAGTGTTTTTTAAAGACCTCTTTTCTTTGGTTCAAAAAAAATCTCATGCAAACAAGTGAAATCATGTCCTTATTCTGCCATACTTTAGAGATATCCCCCCATCTGTAGCTCTTCAGAGAGACCATGCCCCTCACAGATGGGATCTCTGAAGAAGAGACCCCAGCCCCACTCCCCAGATACAGCTTCCATCAGAGATGAAGTGTGGGAAGAGAACTTCTATCTCTGGTGATTTGTAGACTCGTGGTTCATGAAAAAATGGAAGCAATCACTTGGATTAGGAGTAGGTGAGCTATAGCAAGAAAGATGAAGATTTGACAAGATCCATAGAACAATCCACAAATAGTTATTAGAGTGCCTAATTTTCTCAGCTCTGAACCAGGTACCATTGAGGTATAGAAGTGTGAGAGAAAGACAAAAGATTCTAGTGGAAAAGCTTTGAACTTCCAGGACCTGAGCTGACATCCCAGTTTTGCCAGTTGCAATATGGTCTTGGGATGGTTTTTCATTCTCTCTGAGGGGTCAAGAAAGTTCTCCTGGCCAACCTCAGGGGCTTGTGAAAATCATAAGTGAGTGCAGTGCTTTGTCAACTACTGGGCCAGAGAAGGCTATTATTATCCCATGCCATTGTGTACTAGGAGGTCAGAGAAGGAAGAGGGAACTGGGCAGGAGCTGTCAGGGAGGACTTTGATGGAGGACATTGGTCTAAAGTGGACCTTGGAGGAAGGAAAGGATTGGGAAGCAGAAAAGGCATTCCTCCCTAGGGGAACTGAGGGAGGGATTTGTATCCTGTGGGGGAGGGATGAAAGTAAGGAAACTTGACTTAACCTGTGAGAGGGGTTTTGATTGAGGAACCATATGGAAAATAAGTTAAGGGAGATAAGGGAGCCTCTGATTATGAAGGATCTAGAAAAACAAAGAGATGAGAAAGTGTAAAGAAACAAGGTGAAGGATGCTCACCAACTTCTTACCTGCGTATCCCACAGAATATATCCAATACTCCAATATTCTGAACTATTTATTGCTCTGGTCTATACAGCAAAACCACCATAGTGAACCATGGCAGAGTGAAAACTATGCCAATAATAATATAATCAGTTACATTGCTGGATGCTATATGTAGGGAAGAGGTACTGTGAAATTTTTTATGCTCTCAGAAATAAAATGATGTTTATCCAGTTGGACATCTTCTAAAAGATAAAACTATGCATCTTCCTAATTAGAAGGTTCTAGGAAAGGGAAACCTATACTTCTTTTTCTTTCATACACTGACCCACTCCAGTATTAAATCAGCACACTGAGAAGAAAGGGCAGCATGAGTCCCTACACTGTCCTTCACGGATATTCAATCTGGCTGGAATCCCAAAATTCCAGTCTGTCATATTTCCTGACCATGGGCATCTTGCAACTATTTGTAGATTTGGGGTATCTCAGGGTAGTAAATAAATCTCCTTATAAAGATCATGAATCATGAAAAGATCTCTCTCTCTCATCTGGTACAGTTGTTCCTAATGTTTCTTTGGCATCTTACTACTTACTACTTTGGGGGAGTCCCTTTTATCCTAAGCTTTAACCTAAGCTTTTTCCCCATGAAAAGGAAATAGCTAGAGGAGCCTGGTTGGATGCTAGAGAAATGCAGGGATTCCAACTGTAAGAGTAAATTCAGCCATATTGTTTATTAGTTGATGCCTCGGGACTTGAAGTCTGAGATTGTCTTGCTGTTTTTTTTTTTTTTTATTCCTGTTACCTAGCAAATAAGTGTTTGTTGAATGAATAAATGAAGACATTTAGTAAAATCTAATGGTAATAGTAATAATGTATAATGAAAATAAGAAAGGGTGATGAACTTCTGGATCCAATACAAAAAAGCAAATGAAAACGATCAGTGAAGAAATTCTGTATACCCAATGTAAGTATAATCATGTCATCACCAGGAGCAAACATGTATTAATTTCCCACAATGCAAAAGTAACTATGCTATCTTCTTAGTCTAGAGAGCAAAGAATAGCCATAATTCCTATCCTGAGGGAGCTTACAAATTAATGGAGAAAACAATACACAAGCTTACTCAATAGAAATATTTGAGAACAGTTATGTACAGAATGGCGTGAGAAAGATGGCATGTCAGAAATCGTGCTGGCAAGTTGGAAACTAGGTGGGGCTACTCAGGAAACATGAAATTCCTTCTCATCAGCTACTATTCATTGAGGCTGATTCTCCCTGATCATGGGGAGAAGATGAAATTAAGACTGAAAATGAGTTTGTGATTGAGAATAAGTGAAGTTGAAGTGAAAACGAAGAGCAATAAGAGGGTGGAGCCTAAGAAGGAAATAGAGACAGAGCTTGAGGAATGACTGCGGCTGGGTCACCCCTACCTTCTGGGATATTTTTATAAAAGGAATGGTGAATGGATTTCCTTTAGCACTTGAGTATACTGAGCGTATCACTCATCCTGGGATAATAAAACTTTGTTCCCCCACACAATCTATGACCCCATTTTTCTATGACCTTGCAGTGGAAATATACATAAAACATGTCTTGTAAAGCCTGGCACATAGTAGGTACTCAATAAATTGTGACTGCCTTCCTCATCTATTTATCTGGTGAATGCTTTCATGAGAACTCTACAAGTTTTCTTCTCTGCCCTTGTCTTGTTAATGTCCATGGCTGTTGGTCCTTGTTCCAACTCTGCTGTTGATTCACCATATGACCTTAGGCAAATCTGATGTTCTCTCTGAGCAAGGAAATGGGGATAATGTCTGTCCAATATACCCCCCAGGCTGGTTAGGAGGATAGTGCTTGTGAAAGTCCCATGAAATGCATCAAGTGCCTAGCAAATCTAAGGTATTAGGATTAAGCCCTATTTGTATCACTCCCCCAAAGAGTATGTCCATCACCCAGTGGCTGAGGTAAGGCTAGAGAAGACTGAGTAACTTTAGTGACCTAATTATTGCACAGACCCCCTGGGATGGTTTCACTAGCTCTCTGGTGCTTCCACGGGGGAGATTTGTGCACCAAGGGTGTTTAACTGATCCTTTTAAATAAAATTTAAATAAAATTAAACTGCAGTTACAATTTGAAGTTAGAAAAGCAGAGGAAATCAAATGGTTCACAAGTATTTATCAAGTAACCACGGAGACCCTTGTAAATACTCACATTATTGTAAAAATCAACATAACCTCTCACTTCCAGGAGTTTGGAGGTGATTTCAAGTTGATACAAAAGACAAGGTCACCAGTTATAAGCACACACACATGCACACAGACATCCATATTCAGAGACACCGAAAGGATCATGCTTATTTTCAGGTTGCAAAATAGATTCAAGACTTCAGGAAAACATTCTGTCAAATACCCCAGGGGGCAGAGGGATTAGACTGTGATGGAATTAGAATTCAGTTTCTGTCCTCTATCTCCAAGCATGCTGAGAACAAAAAATGGAGTTGATTCCTCCATGAGATAGTTAAAATTTGTTTGTTTTGTTTTGTTTTGTTTTAATGCCATTATGCCATGAATTCATTGGGAATGGATCCCAGCACCTCAGGTCCTTTCTGTTAGTTCTCATAAAAGTGTGCTTCTCTGGGTGGAGCAGGCTGGTGCTTCATTGAACCCAGGTACCTTCCTCTTTGGCTTCCTTCTTTTTCTCATTTTCCTTCATACACTTCAGGAAGCTACCTCAACTCCTGGAGTGCTTAATATGCTGAACACATACTTAATTTGGGGGGCAAGAATCATGCCCTTGTTTGTTATGACAATGCCATCAGCAAACTGGGTAACACAGTAAGCTCTTCCGGTTCTGCCCTGGTAACATTTGTGGGACGAGTGCCCATTCCCTTCACAGTGACAATATCACCTCTCTTGTAGATTCCCACGTGTGCGGCCCAATGAACAACTCCATGCTTCCTAAAAGGCCTTAAGAACATTTAATGGGTACCTCTCCTCTCTCCCTCTGTGTTGGTCATTTTGGCAAATTACTGGAAGATGGTGGTTCCACCCTGCCCCCTGCCCGCCCCCAAAAAAGCAGATACAGTTTTAACTTAGCTCATACAATGAGAATCACATATAATAAAAACCATGCTTGAAAAGTCCTTAAATTGGCCATGAAGTAGAATGGCTGTGCCCATACTCCCATGCTTCTCTAAAGACATACCCATGGGTCGGCCTAACCAGTTAAAGTCTTTAACACCAGGATCACACTCACAGCAACAGTGCTTACCTTACGACAGGCACCTGGCAAATGAGGCCACAGGAGCTAAGGGCTGACTCACCTCTCCAGTCTCACTTCCTTTTGGGGCAGAATCAACCCACACTAGCATTTTAAGTCCCAGCTGTCTACTTGGCAGATCCTATCTGCCTCTTTGCGGAGAGGAAAGCCTGTTTCAAAAAATCCCTTTTTAAAAAATTGACGTTATGGATATATGGTCTACAAACGATAAAATACACCTATCTTCAGTACACAGTTTGAGGAGTTTGACAAATGTACACACTCATGTGACCAACACCACATTAAAAGGATAGAACACTGGGGTGCCTGGGTGGTTCAGTCTGTTGAGTGTCAGACTTGATTTCAGGTGAGGTCATGATCTCGGGGTCGTGGGATCCAGCCCCACGTCGGGCTCCGTGCTCAGTGGGGAGTCTGCTTGAGATTCTCTCCCTCTGCCCTTCCCCTCGCACGTGCGTGCACGCTCTCGCTCTCTCAGATAAATAAATGTTTAAAAAAATAAAAGGATAGAACATCGCCATACCCCAGAAAGTTCTGTTGTGCCCCATTGCAGTAAATCCCCACTCCTGACACTATTGATATGCTTCTCTTTTCAAGTATTTTCTAGAATTTCATATAAATGGAATCACACAGTATGTACTCTTCCGTGAAAATGGCCCATTTAAACAAGGATTTAACCCATTCATAGAAATACAATGATTGCTATAGGTGGTAACGTCTTTGAATGTAACTTAAAGGGAAAAGAAACATACTGGCAATTAAGGAGGGAAGCTGTTCTATAAATACGGGGCAAATTGCTGACCTTTTAAGATAGGAGAATCAACTGATAATTAAGCTCAGGGGATGTCAATAAAACCAACTTCAGAAGAAGGATGGTTTGGGATGCAGCTTTGTGGAAGATGAAAGTAAATGAAATCCATTTAGATGGATGTGGAGGAAGGAAGGAGGTAAGGTAGGAAACGCCTGGAAATCAGTGTCAAACCTGATTTTGTCACTAAGAATCCACATGACTGAAGACTGTCTTCGAAGCTGTCCCTGAGTTTACAGCTGTGAGAACATGGCAGCCCAGAAGGCCAGGAGTGGAGATTGATCCTGCGGGAGAAAGTTCATCATGGTGGGTAACCTAAAGTCATTCCTGTATAAAAAATTACCAAGTGTTGAAGGACTCCATGCTGTCGTTGTGTCAGATAGAGATGGAGTGCCTGCTGTTGACGTGGCCAGTGATATTGCTCCAGAGCATGCTTTGAGACCTGGATGCTTGCCTACTTTTGCCCTTGCAACAGTCCAAGGAAGCAAACTCGGACTTTCAAAAAATAAACATATCAGCTGTTACGGTAACACCCACCAGGTGGTTCAATTCAATCGTTTACCTTTGGTGGTGAGTTTCACAGCCAGCAGCAATGCCAACACAGGACTCGCTGTCAGACTAGAAAGGGAGCTTCTCTGTTATTTGAAGAATTGAGACAAGCTGTGGACGTTAATCTGGTGGTGGTTTTGATGTACACCTTATTTTCATTATAACAGACACAATATCAATCCAGCAATCTTTAGACCACAATAATACTTGTATCCATGTACTCGGGAAAGGGCCCCTTTCCCCACCTTACACTAAAGAAAGAGCTTTAGATAGATATAGTTTATGGACAGATTGATTGTTATCTTTTCTTGTATAGAGTCTTTTCTTAATTTAGTGAGATCTGGGGATACCACAGAAATGGTTCAGTACATTAGCTCCCATGGAGTTAGTCCAGTCACCCAATATACATGAGATGTCTATTCAGTGGGTCAGAACCAAAATGGTACTTTGGTCCACTTGTGCCATAAAGTGCTCCCTATTATATAATATGCCCAGGACTGCAGAATGAAGCAGACCTGTTTTATTATGAATAATAATGAGGACATATTTTTCTTTACATTGTTTTATTTCTTTGCATTGAGTGTGAGGAACATAAAATAGCTTTGTAAAAGTAATGAAATCAGTACATCAAAAAAAAAAAAAAGGAGCCACATGACTTTAGGCAATTCACGTGCCCACTCTAATCCTGGTTTCCACAAGGACACAGATAAGTGTATAATAAAGACATCAGACTACAGACATGATTTCGAGTATCTACATTATTAGATGTAAGTTTTGCGAAGGCAGGAACTTTGTCTTTTATTGTGGTGACCCCAGGACCTAACAAAATACTAGCACTTGATAAATACTTATTGAATGAATGAATCATCTAAGGTCTCTTCTAGCTCTGATACCCTACTACTTTGAACAGAATCGTCTGATATGATGTTGGTTAGTTTCCTAGCCCCTGCCAATAGCAATTGGGCCCCAGTCTTGGCCCAAACTACCTCTTTGCCACAAAACCCATGTACATGTGGAGACTAAAGGTTAATCTTGCCCACCCATTAAAAGCCACTGAGACCAACACTTCCCATATACTCAAAGGGAGAAACGGCCTCCAGCCTCCCAGGAGAGCCAAAGGTAGAGGACAAAATGGGGAAAGATCTGATCCTATAATTTGTAGAAATAAAACTCATGACATATGGATATTCTAATGGGGTACACTTAGTGGACAAATGAAGCTGAAAAGTCAGGTGTGAGACCTTCCAGAGTTAAGATGGTTGTAAGCATGGTTTCCTTTGGCTTCACAGCTTTCATTCTAACAGTTTGGTGGCCACTGCCACATGGCAAAAAACCTTATCCCAAAGGCTGCAAACTCAAATGCCCTCAGGGGCTGGATGAGTACTGGCTGAAGGGGGTTGGGACTATGCCAATACAGAATGGGAGAAGTAAGCATGGTGACCTGGACAGGGCATGCTCAAACTTAAAAAAAAAAAAAAAAAAAAAAATCTAATTCACTTTTTAGATATTGTGCTGTCAGAAATATTGCTTCCAGAATTAGGCTTCTGGTTTGTCAGGTTGCAATCCAGGTGTCACTTGATGACTCTACTTATGATGGCAGGAGCCTCTCAATGGCAGCTCTTTGGAAAGCCCTGTTCATAGTAGGAGAGGAAGGAACACTTCTTGAAGTACTAAATTGTAGTGACAGACTGGGGTTTTATTAGGCTGAGCAATATGATGGACTGAGTCCCTTTTACCACCTCTTCTCTCCACCTTGCTTCCCAGGAAAGTGCCTGCTCCAGTGTTGGCTGTTTATTCATTTCCACACTTACAGCTTAGTCCCTGTGAAGCAAACCTGGCATCAGTGGGTTCAAAACACTCCAGTTCTCATCTGTCATGCCTCCTCTCTCTCCTTCCTTCCCTCCTCAGCATGACCTCTTCCTCTGAGGGCAGAAGCTCGGTCATTTTATTCCCCCTTCCTTCATCTACTCCATGATTTTTGATACTGGCATCCCAACTTTCTCTTCTGTAACATTCTAGGTTCATGCTTCTCTTCCTACTATAAAAACTACCTGGTAGACCTAGTCACACAAAGGTATTAATGACTCCATATGTTACTCCTCTAAGAATGTTTACTTTCAAAGGGGGTATGAGGGCAATACTGAGTGCAAAGGCAATGAAAAAAGCTGATCCTTGGCCAGTTGACCTTCCAGGTGACCCTCAGATCACAGTAGCACTTTCACCTTGTCAGTGGAATAAAGACAGTGAAGGGTCAGGGAAACTCTTGCTTCTTGTGCTAGGAAGTGTGAAGAATAAAGCTGACTTGGCAGAAGGTTTAGCAGCTATCCACTTAGGTTCACATTCCAGGTTTGCTTCTTACTAGAAGATCCTGGGAAAATTACTTAACCTATATACGCCTCAGTTTCCCCATCTCTAAGATGGAGATCATAGCAGTATCTACCTCATACATTGCTGTGACAGTTCAAAGAGTTAATACATCCAAGATCCAAGAAAGCTTGGCACATGCTAAGAATTCAATGAGCTTTAGCTATTATTGTCTGCAAACTGGGAGCAGTGCCTCCTTGATAGATTTGGAGAATTAGATGGATATCTGCATTAAGACAGCTAACACAGTAGTTAGCACACAGTAAATGCTCAGTAAATTCCTATGGTTGTTACAAGTTGAGATAGGCTGAATTATGGCCATCAGAAATATCCAGGTCCTAATCTCTGAAACCTGTGAATGTTACCTTATATGGCAAAAGAAACTTTGCAGGATCTTTTTTTTTTTTAATTATTTATTTATTTGAGAGAGAGATAGAGAACAAGGCTGAGCAGGAGTAGGGGAAGAGCAGAGGGAGAGGGAGAAGCAGACTCCCTACTGAGCAGGAAACTCGACATGAGGCTTGATCCCAGGACCCTGGGATCATGACCTAAGCCAAAGGCAGACCCTTAACCAACTGAGCCACCCAGGCACCCCTGCAGGATCTTGAAATGGGGAGATTATTCTGGATTACCCAGTTGGGTCCTCAGTGTAATCACGAGTGTCTTGTAAGAACCCAATTCAAAAATGAGGGAATGACTTGAATAGACATTTTTCCAAAGAAGATATTTCAATGGCCCATTAGCATCTTGCTCAATAGCATTGATCATTAGGGAAATCAAATCAAAACTCCTATAGTGAGATACCACCATGCTCACACCCATTAGCATGACTCCTATCAAAACAATGGAAAGAAACAAGTGTTGGGGGGACGCCTGGGTGGCTCAGTCAGTTAAGCATCTGTCTTCGGCTCAGGTCATGATCCCAGGGTCCTGGGATCCAGCCCCGCATCAGGCTCCCTCCTCTGCGGGAAGCCTGCTTCTTCTCCCTCTCCCACTACCCCCTGCTTGTGTTCTTTCTCTCTCTGTGTCTTTTATTTATCTTAAGATAAAATCTTAAAAAAAAAAAAAGAAACAAGTGTTGGTAAGGATGTGGAAAAATTGAATCTCTTATACACTGTCAGTGAGAATATAAAATGGTATCGCTGCTGTGGAAAACAGCATGATTGTTCCTCAAACAATAAAAATAGAATTACCATGTGATCCAGCAATTCCACTTCTGGGTATATATGCAAAAGAATTGAAAGCAGAGTCTCAAAGAGATATCTGTACACCCATGTCCACAGCATCATCAATCACAATAATTAATACCTGGAAGCAACCCAAGTGTCCATCGACAGAAGAATGGATAAGCAAAATGTGGTGTATACATACAAAATGGAATATTATTCAGCCTTCAAAGGAAGGAAATTTTGACCCATACTATAACATGGATGAACCTTGAGGACATTACCCTCAGTGAAGTGAGCCAGCCACAGAAAGATAAATACTGTATGATTCCGCTTACATAAGATACTTAAGAGTAGTCAAATGCATACAGACAGAAAGCAGAATGGTGGGTGACAGGGGCTGGGAGAAGTGGGAAATGGGGAGTTAGTGTTTAATGGGTGTAGAGTTTCCATTTTACAAGATGAAAAGAGGTATAGAGATGGATGGTGGTGATGGGTGCACAGCATTATAAATGTATTTAACACTCACCTGTATGCTCGAAAATGGTTAAGATGACAAGTTATATTATGTGTATTTTACAACAATAAAAAAATTTGAGGGGGAATAAAAGGAGGCAGAGGGAGACTAGAGCACAGAAGCAAAGGTAAGCAGATGCAGAGGGAGAAGATGCTGTCCGGCTGGCGTGGAGGATGGAGGACGGGGCTGCAAGCCAAGGATCGACTGCAAGCACCACAGCGGGAAGGGACGAGCACTGCATTATCCCATGGAGCCTCCAGAAGGCACCAGCCCTACCAGAATCTTGGTCTTAGCCCCATAAGACTCAGTTCAGACTTCTGGTTTCCAGAAATATACAGAGAATACATTTCTGTTGTTTAAAGCCACTAACTGTGTAGTTTGTTACAGTAGCTATAGGAAACTGATACAGACCACTCATTCTATCCCGAGCCTCTTTTATATAGCGCAGCAGGATCTTCAGGGAAGTCAGAGGGAGGCGAATCCATAGAGATAAACAGAAATATTAGCACTCTTGGGGGGAAACTCATCTCATACCTCTCTTGACCATCGCGGGTATCGCCCTGGGTTTGGAAGGAGGGAAAGGAGCTGATACTCCTCATCTATTTGTAGCAGTGTGAGAGCCAACAGCCAAAATGGTCATTTTTGCAGTTAAAAAACAAAACAAAACAATGGAGTTTGTTATTTCTTTTTTAAATGCATCAGCAGGGCCCATGGAGAAGGTCTGGAAAATGACAGCTAAGATTAGCTTCCAACCTCCCCACCGAGACCTTGAGTGGCTGTCAGCTCTGCAGGGACAGCAGCAAACCCTCACGCAAATGGCCTATAAAAAAGGCCTTGTCAGAGGCACCTTGACCTGCTGGGGCTTCTCTGGTACTCAGATTCCCAGCGGCCCTCCCAGGGTTACGCTCCCTCGCATGATGTATTTCCCCTGCCTTTTTTAGAGCTGCATTATGCTTGCTCCAGGAAACAGCCTCTTCCTTCTCATAAACACAGCCTTGGGTTCCTGACCAAGCACCCTGCCACTCCACAGCTCCTCGTTCATCCATCACACTTTGCTGTCACCTTGGCCGCAATTGTGGAGAACTGGTCTAATTCCAGAGGTGAACCCAGGGTGGGGAGAAGGAAGGGGAAAGCCCTGGGAGCAGCTGAGGGTCACACACACCCCAGTTCCAGACTGCTGATGATTTCCCTGGAAGCTGACTTGCCAGCACAGTGAGCAAGCCTTTCCGATGACCCAGTGGGTCTGATGGAAAATTCTTGATAAGGTCACCACCAGAGCTAGGCTTGGCGTCTCTACTCCCTCGGCTGAGTGTGCAGGGCCCAGGGACAGGATAGAACAGAGACCTTATGGAGAGACCAGGGAGACCTAGTGAAAAGCCCTGGCTCCTCGTAAGCAAGGTAGAAATGGTTAAGGGGGCAGATTTGAAGGGTCAACGTGACCCATCCCCAAATATACGCTCCATTGGCTCTGGTGGTGCACTTGGAATTCCCACGAATGGCTTCAGAAGAGCTTACATTTATTGAGTGCTTACTATGTGCCAGACACTATTCTCAGCACCTCATTCAATTTTCACCACGGTCCTGTCAAGTACATACTCTTATTGTCTCAGTTTACAGATGAGCAAATCAGGGCTCAGAAATGTTAAGTAACTTGCCAAAGGTCACAGAGCCAGTAAGTCATGGAGCTGAGATCCAAACCCAGTAGTAGCCCAGTGTCCACACTTCCAACATTATGCTATCCAGCTTTTCAGGGGCAGTTAAACATCGAAGTCAAGACTTCTCCCCACCATGGGTTCACCTCTGGAGTTGGACCAGTTCTCTGCAATCACAGCCAAGGGCATCAAGGGCACCTTCTGGGTACTGAAAATGTTCTTTATCGGCATGTAGATAGTGGCTACTCAGGAACATACTGCATAACAATTCATTAAGCTGCACACTTAGTATTTGTGCACTTTCCTGTATGTGTGTTACACCTTACTTAAACACACACACATTCTCTCTCTCTCCTCTCTCTTCTTTCTCCTCTCTCCTCTCCCTCTCCCCCCACCCCAGTCTCTCTCTCTCTATCTCATTATTACCAGGACTATGGTAATATGAATACTTTGAAGCACACAAGCTATGTAGGACATAGGGTGGTGGAAGGCAAAGAGCCTTGTTTTATAACCTCTTGGCAGATTTTTGTTTAGGAGGAAGGTAGTGTAAATGAACAACAACAGCAGATTTGAATGTAATATGTACTTGCAAGAGAGCAGAGCTGGGACTTGTTGGTGCAGGGAGACAGAACGGAGTGTCCCATCACTTTGTCCTGGTTTGAGCCAGTGACCCCCTATGCTCCCAGAGGAGCCTAAGGTGATGGAATGATATATGTTTATTTTATCCATACTCCATCCCATTCACAACCCTTCAAACTGGTGTTTCGTTTCCATAAACCACTCAATTCAATAACATACTCTCAGCTCTCAACACATCCAATGGCCTTTTCTCGGTTCTCATCCTCCTTGACTGTCCTGTAACCTTTGGTCTGTTGATAAGCCCTGCCTTCCTTGGTGGGACTCTTCATCAGGCTTTGGTGATGTGACACCATCCTCCTATTATTCTCTTCTCTGATACTTCTTCTCTGTCTTCTTCATTTGTTCTTGGTTTTCTCCTTCCTTCTCCTGATGACCCTATATATGGCCTCATCCTTGGCCCACTCCACTTCCTGCTCTCTACTGTCTCCATTCATCTCCTGCCATGGCCTCTATCTACCGTTGCCTCTGCTTCAGTGATTTTTAATTCTACAGCTTCAAGTGTCCTTTTCTGAGCTGCAACCCTGAATCTCCAAAGGAGCACTCAACACCTTTATCTGAATGTTTTCCAAAGGCAATATGTCAAAGTCAATGTTTACTGCCATCCTTTCTCCAAAACCAGCTCTAAGCACAAATTCTTCCTTTCATCCAAGCTCAAGTCTTGGCATTTTCTCTGATTCCTCTTCCTCTTCCCCAGCATCCAGCAAATTCCCAAATCCATTTAGCTCTCCCCTTGCAAAATCTCCCCAAACTGCTCCCCCTCCCAAGAAAAACCCTCATGCATTTGCCTCCCACTCCAGATGGAGCAGGCAGAGGCTGGTCTTTGGAAAGGTGGTTCTTTCCCAAAATATCTTTCTTTAAAGCCCAGAATCCTACACAACCAACTCATCACTGTTCATAAAGTATAACTCCCTCCTGTGGTGCTTTTTTAAGATGCAAAACTCCTGGGGGGAAGGTCATTTGGTTTTGAAGTAAGAAGATGAGCTAGAATTCCTGTTCATTAGTGTATAAGCCTATAGCAAGTTCTTACCTTCATGGAACCTTGGTTTTGTGGTCTGAGAAATGGAGATATTAACGTCTTCCCTAGCTACCTTACAGCTAATGTTGCCTTAAGACAAAAAAAATTTTTAATTAATTTTAGGGGCACCTGGGTGGCTCAGTCAGTTAAGTGGCTGCCTTCAGCTCAGGTCATGATCCTGGAGTTCCAGAATCAAGGCCCACATCCAGCTCCCTGCTCAGCGGGAATCTGCTTCTCCCTCTGACCCTCCCCCTCTTGTGCTCTCTCTCTTACTCCCTCTCTTTCAAATAAATGAATAAAATCTTTTTTTAAATTATGTTATGTTAGTCAACATACAGTACATCATTAACCTTTGATGTAGTGTCCATGATTCATTATTTGCATATAACACTCATTGCAGCATGTGCCCTCCTTAGTAC
Organism: Leptonychotes weddellii; assembly: GCF_054177405.1. Lineage (NCBI taxonomy): Eukaryota > Metazoa > Chordata > Mammalia > Carnivora > Phocidae > Leptonychotes > Leptonychotes weddellii. Next base: position 26,269,066 of record NC_138374.1, on the reverse strand, counting down.
CCATCACTGGACATTAGAGGAAGGAAGGGAAAACTGAAGGTGGGGAAATCAGACGGGGAGACGAACCATGAGAGACTATGGACTCTGGGAAAGAAATAAAATCTTTTAAAAAATAAATTTTAGTTAGTGAACATACAGTGCAAAATTGGTTTCTGGAGTAGAATTCAGTGATTCATCACTTACATACATCACCCAGTGCTCATCACAACCATGCCCTCTTTAATACCCATCTTGCACATCCCACACCCACATGCCGCCATCAACCCTCAGTGCATTCTCTATAAAGAGTCTCTAATGGCTTGTTTCCCTCTCCTTTTTTCCTTTTCCCCCTTCCATATGTCCATCTGTTTTCTTCCTTAAATTCCACATATGAGTGAGATCATAAGGTATTTGCCTTTCTCTGAATGACTTATTTAACTTAGCACAATATACTCTAGCTCCATCCACATCGTTGCAAATGGCAAGACTTCATTCTTTTTGATGGCTGAGTAATATTCCTGTGTGTGTGTGTGTGTGTGTGTGTGTGTGACTGTCCACATCTTCTTTATCCATTCAAATCTGTATTTTTGTATCCTTCCGGTAAATACCTAGCAGTGCAATTCCTGGATCGCAGGATAGTTCTATTTTTAACTTTTTGAGGAACCCCAAAACTGTTCTCCAGAGTGGCCACACCAGTTTGCATTCCCACCAACAGTGCAAGAGGGTTCCCCTTTCTCCGCATCCTTGCCAACACGTGTTGTGTCTTGTGTTGTTAATTTTAGCCATTCTGAAAGGTGTGAGGTGGTATCTCATCATGGTTTTGATTGTATTTCCCTGATGGTGAGTGATGTGGAGCATTTTTCATGTGTCTCTCAGCCATCTGATGTCTTCTTTGGAAAAGTCTATTCATGTCTTCTGCCCATTTCTCAACTGAGTTATTTGTTTTGGGGATGTTGAGTTTGATAAGTTCTTTATAGATTTTGGATACTAACCCTTCATCACATATTTCATTTGCAAGTATCTTCTCCCATTCCATAGACTGCCTTTTAGTTTTGTTGGTTGTTTCCTTCGCTGTGCAGAAGCTTTTTATCTTGATAAAGTCCCAATAGTTCATTTTTGCTTTTCTCTTGCCTCCAGTGACATGTCTAGTAAGAAGTTGCTAGAGCCAAGGTTAAAAAGGTTTCTGACTGTGTTCTCCTCTAAGATTTTGATGGATTTCTGCCTCACATTTAGGTCTTTCATCCATTTTGAATTTATTTTTGTGTATGGTGTAAGGAAGTGGTCCAGTTTCATTCTTCTGCATGTTGCTGTCCAGTTTTCCCAACACCATTTGTTGAAGAGACTCTTTTTTTTTTTTTAAGATTTTATTTATTTATTTGACAGAGAGAGACACAGCGAGAGAGGGAACACAAGCAGGGGGAGTGGGAGAGGGAGAAGCAGGCTCCCCGTGGAACAGGGAGCCCGATGCGGGGCTCGATCCCAGGACCCTGGGATCATGACCTGACCCAAGGCAGATGCTTAACGACTGAGCCACTCAGGTGCCCTGAGACTGTTTTTCCACCGGGTATTCTTTTCTGCTTTGCTCAAAATTCATTGATCATAGAGTTGAGGGTCCATTTCTGGGTTCTCTTTCTGTTCCATTGATCTGTCTGTTTTTGTGCCAGTACCATACTGTCTTGATGACTACAGCTTTCTAATAGAGCTTGAAAAAGAAAAAAAAAATTTAAAACTTACATGCTCTTCAATATTTACTGTGTTTTTTTTTTTTTTAAGTTCCCAGCAACTTTGTGTGAATGGTTTTGTTGAGTCCCTAGATAAAGGACAAAGGTGCTGGGTACCTCAGGACCAAGAGTTTGCTTGGGTCTACATTTTGCCTTAGGGAAGCCCTATAATTCTATCATGTAGATAGATAGATAGTATCACAATTATTTATATGTTTGTGCGTATGCATCTGTGTTTATTCATATATGTATGTGTATGTATGCATGTATATGTATGTAAATATATATACATAAGTATATAAAATTACTTGGAATAATACCAGACTAAGGGGAGAATTGAGGAAGAGTAGTTTTACTAAAGCCTAGGAAAAGCGTATATAGGGTAAAATGTCATGATGGCCAGCAATATGTTAAAACACTCAGCAAAGAAAAAGAAATAAATGGAGTAAAAGGGGAAGATCTTAATAATTTGTAAATCTAGACAGTGTGTATATGGATGTTCTATGATATTCTACTTTTACATGTTTCAAATTTTTATTAAAAATGTTAATGTATTAAAGACAGGGAATAATTAATAATATAGAAAATGTTCATCATATGTTATTAACTTTAAAAAGTGAGTTAAGGGGTGCCTGGGTGGCTCAGTCATTTGGGCATCTGCCTTCGGCTCCGGTCATGATCTCAGGGTCCTGGGATCAAGTCCCACATTGAGCTCTCTGCTTGGCAGGGAGTCTGCTTCTCATCTGTGCTCTCCCTCCCTCTCTCTCTCTCTATATCTCAAATAAATAAATAAATGATCTTTTTTAAAAAGTTAAAAAAAAAAACAAAAATAAAAAGTTAAGAAACAATGTGTACAGGGACGCGTGGGTGACTCAGTCGTTAAGCGTCTGCCTTTGGCTCAGGTCATGACCCCAGGGTCCTGGGATCGAGCCCCACATTGGGCTCCCTGCTCCACGGGAAGCCTGCTTCTCACTCTCCCACTCTCCCTGCTTGTGTTCCCTCTCTCACTGTGTCTCTCTCTGTCAAATAAATAAATAAAATCTTTTTAAAAAGAAAAGAAACAATGTGTATAATATGTTATCATATTTATTCAAAAAAAAGAAGAAGAAAAGGAATATAAACTATAGCACTGACAGTAAATTCCCCCCAAGATTGTAACTTGGTTGTAGCTGGGTGGGATTATGGTTATTTTTTTAAAAATTATTTTGTTTTTCTGTATTTTGTAAATTTTATTTAACAATCATTTACTTTTTGCATAATTACATTGTGGAAAATGTCTAAGAATAAACAAATAGGAGGGTGCTTGGGGGGCACAGCTGGTTAAGCATCTGACTCCTGGTTTCTGCACAGGTTGTAATCTCAGGGTCCTGAGATCGAGCCCCGAGTTGGGCTCCATGATCAGCGCATAGTCAGCTTGAGTTTCTCTCTCTCTCCCTCTCCCTCTGCGCCTCCCATCCGCTCTTTTTCTCTCTCTAAAATAAATAAATATTTAAAAATAAATAAATAAATAAATAGGGGCACCTGGCTGACTCAGTTGGCAGGGCATGTGCGTTCAAGCCCCAAGCTGGGTGTAGAGCTTACTTTAAAAATAAATAAATAAATAAAGCCTATTAGATGGACAAACATTTCAGAGATTGAAACTTGTATTGGTGAAACTGTGAAAAAAGGACGCTTTCTCTTTTTTTAACAGCTTTATTGAAGTATGACTCATATACAAAGAACTGCACATACATAATGTATGCGACTTGATGACTTTGGACATAGGCATACATACCCATGAAACTGTCACCACAATCAAGGAAATAGACATACCCATTATTTCTAAAAGTTGTCTTGTGTTTGTGTGTGTATGTCTGTCAAAGATACTTAATATGAGATCTACCTTCTTAGCAAATTTTTAAGTGCCCAATACAATATTGTTAACTATAGGCGTTATGTTGTACAGCAGATCTCTACAACTTACTCATCTTGCTTAAATTAAGCTTTATACCAGTTGAACAACTCCCCATTTCCCCTTCCCCTAGCTCCTGGTAACCACCATTCTGTTCTCTGCTTTTGTGGTTTGTTTTAGTTTCCTCATCTGAGTAGAATTATGCAGTATTTGTCCTTCTATGACTGGCTTATTTCACTTAACATAAGGTCCTCCAGGTTTACCCATATTGTGGCTAATGGCAGTATTTTCTTCTTTTTTAAGGTTGACTAACATTCAATTGTATATGTATACCACATTGTCTCTGTCCATTCATAACTGCCAACAAACAGTTGGGTTATTTCCATATTTTGGCTGTTGTGAATAATGCAAAACAGGCTCTTAGATATATTTGGTGAGAATGTAAATTGCTATAACATTTTCAGTGTGTAATTTGGCAATTAAAATTCTAAATGTGTATATCCTATTTTTAAAAAATAAAAAATAGAAATTTGAAAGAAGAGTGAAGGAAAGACTAGGAAATACAACCTTGCAAAGAAAAAGTAGAGATGAAATACTCCTCAATAGTGGGTTGGCTGAATGCACTATAGTTTACCCACACCATGGAATACTATGTAGAAGTATGTGAAACAGTAGCAACAGAAAGTGCAATTTGGTGGGGAAAGAGGTGCAGAAAACTGCGTACAGAATGCTACCACCTATGCAAAAGGCAAAAAAGGAAGAAAAAAAGAATGTATATGTGCACAAAATATTTCTTAAAGATACATTTGAAAAACTTGTAATATTGGTTGCCTCTAGACAAGGACACTAGGAGCTGGGCACAGTGGAAAATAAGAGACTCATACATCTTGAAATTTGAAAACCATGAATTTAATAAGCATTCACACAAGTAAATACAGTTAAATACAAAATACAATGAAACAAAAAAGAGAGGATGTGGTGCCAAGTCAGAACATTACCAGGTGAGGGAAATTACAAAAGAAAGAACAACCAGAATGACATCAAAGATAATTTTAGAAGCCTCTGATTCCTATTTTTTACTATGATTCTACAAAATGAGGCTACTGGGAATAACACTACTCTGTACTGATTTACAGCGTGGCTTGGGTTTTAATGATGGGTTTGGAAATTGGGGTTCTAGCTTTGAATTGCCCCTGGTGAGGCAATGGGAAGTGAGGTGTTCCTCCATCATTTTTTATTGTAATCACATTGTCATCTGCTCCTCCAGGAGCAAGCCCTTCCCAAATGTTCAGAACTGTATCACAAGGGGCAAAACCTCATTAGGTGTAAAACTTGCTTTGGTTCACTGAGCACCTTTGAAATCCCTCAAGATCCAGACTTCTGGGAACCCTCTCTTCCCCGGGAAGATGTGTGCTCAAGGATCTTAGCTAGCTATGCATTAGGGCAGGCAAACACAGCTCAGAGAATGCTTTCTGGAGCAAATACAGGGTGACTGGCTTGTCACATGTCAGGCTTGAATTAGTTCCAAAGTTCCCCACTGAGTAAGGAGCCCAATGCAGGACTTGATCACAGGACCCCGGGATCATGACCTGAGCCGAAGATCCAGTTGACATTCTGCTGTTGTGGGAATCCAAGATTCTCTTCATTACCCCCAGGTGCTTAAAGAGTTAGCTGAACATCTAAGACACAGACAATTTTCTTTGATTTTTTTGCATCCTCTTATACATGTCTGACTCCTCTCTGAAATAAAAATTGGATGTGAGATGAGGTGCCTGAGTGGCTCAGTCGGTTAAGATCACCATACAGTGAAGCTCAGTGTCCAGAACTCTACTTTTGCTCTCAGAAGCTCCAATCAGCAATTTAGGTGTCCATCCTTAAACACCACCATTCAAATATGACCCGATATCTAAGGAAAGACATTATTATGAAATGCAAAGACAAAACAAACAAACAAATGAGCCAAACAAACAAACAAAAAAACCCTAAAGCATAAAAAAATGTAACTTGGTAGATACAGCGTTATGCAGACAGAAGAAAACACAACAAAACAAAATTATCAATATTACCTTTGGAGAAATAAGAGAAGAGATTACCATCATGAAACAAGAATGGATGTGTGTTTCAACAAAGAATTTTCAGAGGACAAACTTAAAAGGAGCTCTTGAGAATTAAAAACATAAATGCAACACTGAAAAGCCAAGCTATTAAGCTGGAGAATACCAGCAAGAAAATCTCAGGGGACGCCTGGGTGGCTCAGTCGGTTAAGCATCTGCCTTCGGCTCAGGTCATGAAACCAGGGTCCTAGGATCAAGTCCCTCATCCGGCTCCTTACTCAGCGGGGAACCTGCTTCTCCCTCTGCCTGCCGCTCCCCCTGCTTGTGCTCTCTCTCTCTCTCTCTGACAAATAAATAAAATCTTAAAAAAAAGAAAAAGAAAATCTCTCAGAAAGTTGAGCAAAAAGTCAAAGAGATTAAAAAAAGGAATGAAAAGAAAAGTTAAATAGAGGATCAGTCTGAAAGATCCAATATCCAAATAGTAGAGAGAGTGGGGGAAAAAAAAAAAAAAGCCTGGAGAAGCTAATAATTAGTAAAATAATCCAAGAAAATTTCCAAAACCAAAGGACATGAATATATATATATATCTTTTGATATACTCAAAAGATCTACCAACTGCCTAGCACAATGAATGAAGACAGACCCATATTAGGCACATTGTTGTGGAATTTCACAAGATTGGGTGAAAAGAAAAGTTTGTCCAAGGTTCCAGAGAGAAAATATAGGTGATTAGGGAGGAGTAGAACTTCTCAACACTAACAAGGAAGCTAGAAGACAATGAAGCATTGTTTCCCATATTCTGAAGAAAACTTATCTTCCAAAAAGAATTCTATATTCAGATAAACAATCAATCAAACATGAATGTAAAAGTCACTTTAAGCCAACCTAGGAGAGAGGTGAATGGAATCTCCAAGACAGTGACAACGATCCCAAGAGAACAGTTTTCTCCCATTGAAGAGGACAGCAGTTCAGGCTGGAGCAATAAGATCCAAGGACCACCCAATCACCTTGTCAAAACACACCCTTCTTTAAGGCCTGGCTCAAATCTCTCCACCTCCAGGAAGCCTCAGCACCATCCAGGGAAACCTTCTTCTTTAACCTTCCAGGCTGTTATGTCTTCTCCCTCTTTTTATAGCTATTTGTGTTCATTTCTTTTCTCCCCTCGTGCGCTATAAATTCTTAGGACAGAGACCTGTCTCCAGAGGGCCTGGAAAATACTAAGTACTCCATAAATAATAAGTGAATAAATTTGAAAGACTACTTTTTTATTCTTTGCTTTAATATCCTGCATTGCAAATAGTGTTTGTCTATATAATTAAGTCACTTATAGGCTTTCACCTAAATTGAAGGTTCTCAGATGGAAACACATTCTGTTTACCCATAATTGCCACATTCAGAAATTGGGAACATGACCACCCCTGCTGTCTCTAATATTAGATTTGATATTTGCTTTGAGGGTTGGTTTAAGGAATGTTCAAGCTCTAAAGATAACAATTTGTGTTTTTGAAGGCCCAGTATGCGCCAGACACCAACCAGCCTAAACGGTTTGTATAAATCTGTGATTTAATTCTCACAGAACTGCCGTGAAATAAAAGCTATTTAGTTTCCTCATTTTACACCTGAAGGAACGGAGTCTCCTCTACAGGATCAACTAGGTTGTACAGGTTGGTAGGACTCCAACCCAGACCTACCTGTGTCTCGTACTCCTCACTTCTAGGCAAAACTCTCTCCTCAGAAATAAAAGCATTACAAGATCTAAATCCCGATCTCCAACTCTCAATTCCATATTGCAAAATGAGTTCTCCATCAAAGGGCTAGCACTTGAGACACTTGTGAATATACATTTATATTGATAGGTACAAAAGAATGGCAGATAATGTTTAAGAGAGATATAAGAAGGAAATCTGTCATTTAAGGGGGGGGGAAGGAATCCTCAGACAGTTGCATATGTGCTTTAAAAAAAAAAAAGATTTATTTATTTGAGAGAGAGAGATTTGGGGGGGAGGGGCAAAGGGAGAGGGAAACCCAAGCAGACCCGGCACTGAGCATGGAGGAGCCCTATGAGGGGCTTGGTCTCATGACCTGAGATCACGACCTGAGCGGCCGCCTTCACCACCCAGGCGCCCAGATATGTATGTCCTTTTAAGCAGAAGAGTCTGTTTAGGGGTAAAGACCAGAGTGGCACCAAAGGCAAACATCATCAGCTCTCCCTGCAGCTTTGCCTGGGGCTCATCTTGCATCAGATGGAAACCTGGGAATAGGACACAGATAAAGTGTAATTAACAAGGAGTTGATTTCCGGCACACTCAAAGATAGCCAGCATGTAGCACAGAACTCCTGAATGAGAAGAGGCGGCAGAAGCACTGGGCTTGTGCTTTGAGTATCATATGTTAAGTCTCTAGCTGCTGAATATATAGCAAAAAATATAATTTACTAGAAAATGTTGAACTTCAGCTGCATTCTTAATTCTTTAAAAATTTTGTTGTATTTGAGTAGAGTTGACACACAATGTTATATTAGTTTCAGGTGTACAACACAGTGATTCAACTTCTCTATATGTTATGCTATGCTCACAAGTGTTACCATGCAACACTATTTCAATACCATTGACTATATTCCCTTTGCTATCTTGTATTTCCATGACTTACGCATTCCATACCTGGAAACCTGTATCTCCCACTCCCCCTCATTCATTTCGCCCATGCCCCACCCTCCTCCCCTCTGGCAATCATCAATTTGTTCTCTATATTTATAGGTCTGATTCTGCTTTTTGTTTGTTTGTTTGTTTTTTATATTCCACATATGAGTGAAACCACACGGCATTTGTTTTTTCTTGGTATGACTTCTTTCACTTAGTGTAATACCTTCTAGGTCCATCCACGTCATCGCAAATGGCACAATCTCATCCTTTCATATGGCAGCGCAATGTTCCTGTGTAAGTGTGTGTGTGTGTGCGCGCGCGCACGCCCGTGCCACATCTTTTTAAGTTTATTTGTCTACCGATGGACACTTGGGTTGCTTCCATATCTTGGCTATTGTAGATATTGCTGCAATAAACGTAGGGGTGCATATACCTGTTCGAATTAGTGTTTTTGTTTTCTTGGAGTAAATACCCAGTAGTGGAATTATTGGATCATTTTAATGTTTCTATTTTTAATTTTTTGAGGAACCTCCATACTATTTTCCACAGTGACTGCACCACTGTGCACAAGGGTTATTTTTTTCTCCATATCCTCACCAACACTTGTTATTTCTTGTCTTTTTTATTCATTCTTAATTCTTAAATCTTAAATTCTTAATTCTTGTTCAGTTATCGGAAGTCCATTTTTCTGGGAAAGACGCCAGGCAAACATTTCTTGTCTCCCTCTTCCTCCCCACACCCCCTCTTCTCTCCTCTCCCCTCTGCTATCTCTCTCTCCCTTTGGTAGGCAGACTAATGGTCTCTAAAAATCCTCATACCTGAATCCCTGGAACCTGTGAATATGTTATCTTGCATGGCAAATTTGCACTGTGATTAAGGATACACACCTTGATACGGGAGATTATCCTGGATTACCCAGATGAGCCCAACCTAATCACATGAATCCTTAATAGGAGAGAAACCTTGCCAACTGTGGTCAGAGTGAGACTTGACTACAGAAGATGGGTCAGAGAGAGAACCAGTGAGGTGGCAGCTGAGAAGGCCATAACCTGTCATTGCTGGCTTCAAAGATAGAGGAAAGGAGCTATTAGCCAAGAAATGGGGGCAGCCTCTAGAAGCTGGAAAAGGCAAGGAAATAGATTCTCCCCTAGAGCCTCTAGAAAGCCTTTTAAGTTTATTTGTTTTGAGTCTCACTGCTTTTAGCCCAGTGAGACTCATGTCAAATTTCTAATCCATAGAACTGTAAGATAATACAGTTATGCTGTTTTAAATCATTGTTTGTGGTAATTTGTTACAGAAGCAGTAGAAAACTAATTCTATTTTTCCCCTGCCCTCTCTCCCTCTTTCTCTTTCTCCCTCTGTTAATTGTGTCCTTATTGACTAGTGTGTGTGACTATGCTTGATTCTCCAGTCCTTTGTATAACCTTGAATTCCTCCGAGACCACCTTCCCAGGGACAGTCACTGCAGTAACTTCCCTGCACTTCAACCTTCAGATTCTCAAGTCCACTCATCTCAAAAAGAAAATCAGTAAACAAACAGCAACTCTAGGGGTCACTCTCTGCACTGGCTAAAGGGACTGAGGACAGAAATCTTGTCTGTCTTATTTATTGCTGAATGCCCAACACCTAGAACAGTGTTTGGTACACAGTAGTAACTCAATAAACATTTCTTGCTTGATTACTAGATTGATGAACTTAATTTAGAAACTTGTATCTTTTTCCCAAGCCATGTGCTGGAGCCATTTGCTACTACTGACATTCTGAGTATCTCTATGACCTCATTGTCCTCCAAGGAGAAAGGTGAATGCAATGGGTCCACTGGTGTGGAACTGAGGTCGAAACCAACCCCAGAAGTAGCTCCGCTTAGTCAATGAGGACTTTGTGTTAAGTAGAGCTGATGCTGTGCCTTACACATACAAAGCTTCCTTAATCATTCATCCAACCAAAGTTAAGAGTCTACTATTTGCAGCACCCTGGGCTATGGTCTAAGGACACAAAGATAAATAGGACACAGTCACTGCCATCCCAACATTGACAACCTAGGAATGGCTATTGCCTGCTTTACAATATGATAGACACTCTTTTTTAAAGATTTTGTTTTTAAGTAATCTCTACACCCAATGCGGGGCTCGCACTTACAACCCTGAGACCAAGAGTTGCATGCTCCACAGACTGAGCCAGCCAGGCACCCCTGTTGGACACTCTTTCACACACAATGATCTCATTTAAATCTTCGAACAATGCTCCAGAGAAATAGGTATCATTAGTCTCATTTTATGGATGAAGAAACCGAGCCTGCAAAGTTAAAGAACTTCTACAAATGACAAGTAAGTGGTATATGCCAGGCTTGGAATCCAGGTCCATCTGGTTCCAAAAGCAGGTAGTAAACTATTCACATTGTAGAGTGGCTTACAGTTTACAAAGCACCTTTATCATGCATTATCTTACTGCTTCCAACAAGTTTATGAAATAGGCATTACTATACTCATTTTACCAGAGAAAACTCAAATTCAAATTATTTGCCCAAATCAGAAACTTCCTAAGTGACAAAAACAGAACTGAACCCAAATCTTCTGACTCTTGACCCTGTTCCCTTTCCACTCTTCCCTGTTTGTATTAAACTCTAAAATCTGCACGCAGACCCACCTGCTAGCCCAGTGAGAGTGTGATGTGAGACCCTGTTGAAGACACGTGTGAGAAGACAAAGGGAGGCAAATGGTACTGCTAAAGTTGAAGCTCACGCCAGGTGAAAACTGGTTTGTTAGAGTTGTGTTTACTCTTGCACTGTCTAGTCTAATCATTTGTTTGACCTGGAGCCAGCAGTGTGTGTCATAACTATCCTTCAGTGTCCTGTTGGGTATATCTTACACATTGCTTACATTTGGAAGAAGCCCCACTTTGTTCAACATTTTGACATTATAATGTGCTCATCAAACCTCATGGTCCAACTAGTCACCTTTTACAATAGAAAAGACAGGTCCCCAACTAATCATGATGCTGCAAGCTCTTCTTCCCTTCCAATAAGCCCTCTTTGGCCTCTGGTGATTGCACAAACATCAAATCAGACCTGGGTCAAAAGAGATTCGATGCTTATCAGGGTTACTTAAGATTGGTGGGGATAAGAGCAGGTGTCTGAAAATCTCTTAAGGGTAGTGATCATCTCTTTACTCATTTATGTATCTTTTATAGTATCTAGGACCAGGCCTGGTCCGTAGCATCCATTGAGTGAGTGAATGAATGAAAGCTCCCAAAGTGCCAACAATGGTAAGACTTTGTAAAGGAGCTCAGAATTCAGGAGCACTGAAAGCAAAAAGGAAGCCAGTGCAGAGAGCTGATGGAGAAGTGTACATAGGCCATAGGGATGTGGCTTGCCACTGACCATGAATTATGCCCTGAACTAACCACCAGCAAGTGTGACAACTAAACTTGGCATTTCAGTATAGTGGAATATAGACCTACCTCTGCCACCAGAAATGTGGCCTTTGGCAAGTTTCTATTCTGTTGTGTAAAATATGGGATCAAAGTGGGGATGAGGACCAGTTAATATCCAAAGTTTTTCCAGAGCCTCTGCCGGCATGTTGGAACCCTTCACCAAAATGTCCCATTCCAGCTTCTTTCTCTGGTGTTCTCCCATGCCCCAGCTTGCTGTGCCCTCCACGTTCCTGTGTACCACCTCAAAGTGGTCTCCATGGTAGAGCTTCTGCCGAGAATCCCCACTTTGCCACCCCACCCCTCAACTATCCAAAGGGATCTTCTTTCCTTACATCATCCAAGCAGCCAACCAAAGTGTTGATCAGTGAAGTCCTGATATACTTGGCATGAAAATAATCCTTTGATTATTAAGTTTAAAATATGCTTTTCTGGGTCTACCCAAATCTCAGAAGGGGCCCCAGAATTTCCTAACACCCTCAGAAGATTCTGTTGTAGGTGATCCAAAGACCACTTCTTGAGATGAAGTTGTCTAAAATTTGACCCTGGACCAGTGGTTCTTAACCTGGCAGTTTAAGGATTCCCAAGGGACCTGAGGATAGAATTCAGGGGATTCATGAACTTGAAAGGGGAAAAAAATACATCTTTATTTTTTATCAGTTCCAACTGTAATTTAGCATTTCCTTTAGTTTTGAATGTAGGTAACAAACTCGGTAGTAGTAGTAGTACCCGTGACTTTGTCACCAATAGAAATCCTTCATATTGTCACAGCACATTACTGCTGCAGCAGACACCTTGAATTCCATTTATATTCATCACTACTTTGAATTATGGTTGTTATTAGACTTGCCACTGGCTTCTGTTATTGAATCAATAAAGAAGCACATAGGGGCGCCTGGGTGGCTCAGTCGTTAAGCGTCTGCCTTCGGCTCAGGTCATGATCCCACGGTCCTGGGATCGAGCCCCGCATCGGGCTCCCTGCTCCGCGGGAAGCCTGCTTCTCCCTCTCCCACTCCCCCTGCTTGTGTTCCCTCTCTCGCTGTGTCTCTCTCTGTCAAATAAATAAATAAAATCTTAAAAAAAAAAAAAGATATATGGGGTGCCTGGGTGGCTCAGTCGTTAAGCGTCTGCCTTCGGCTCAGGTCCTGATCCCAGGGTCCTGGGATCGAGCCCCGCATCGGGCTCCCTGCTCTGCGGGAAGCCTGCTTCTCCCTCTCCCACTCCCCCTGCTTGTGTTCCCTCTCTCGCTGTCTCTCTCTGTCAAAAAATAAATAAAATCTTTTTTTAAAAAAGAAGCACATATGTTACTATATCACTATTTTAATTTTATTTTTTATTTTTTTAAAGATTTTATTTATTTATTTGAGAGAGAGAGAATGAGAGGGAAAGCACATGAGAGGGGGGAGGCTCAGAGGGAGAAGCAGACTCCCTGCCAAGCAGGGAGCCTGATGCGGGACTCGATCTGGGGACTCCAGGATCATGACCTGAGCTGAAGGCAGTCGCCCAACCAACTGAGTCACCCAGGCGCCCATATATCACTATTTTTAAAAAAACATTTTGATAACTGGGGCACCTGAGTGGCATAGTCTCTTGAGCATCCAACTGTTGGTTTTGGCTCTGGCCTTGATCTTGGGATCCTGAGATGGAGGCCTACAATGGGCTCCATGCTCGGTGTGGAGTCTGCTTGAGACTTTCTCTCTCTCTCCCTTTGGCCTCCCCCCCTCCATGCTCTGTCTTTCTCTCACACTCTCTCTAAAATAAATAATCTTTTTAAAAAAGATTTTGATAACTGTATCTTAATATCATTGTGTGTATTTAATTTTAAGCATTTAAAATATTATTCGGCGGGGGGGTCTATAGGCTTCACCAGACCAACTTTTGTCAAAGTTGTCAAAGGGGTCCTTGGCACAGGGGAAAAAAAAATGGTTAAAAGACCCTGCTCTAGATAGAATCAGTTACACTAAGGGACCAAAACCAATTTCTATTTTTTTTTTTTAAAGATTTTATTTATTTATTTGACAGAGAGAGAGACACAGCGAGAGAGGGAACACAAGCAGGGGGAGTGGGAGAGAGAGAGAAGCAGGCCTCCCGCAGAGCAGGGAGCCTGATGCGGGGCTCGATCCCAGGACCCTGGGATCATGACCTGAGCCGAAGGCAGACGCTTAACGACTGAGCCACCCAGGTGCCCCCAAAACCAATTTCTGTCACCTTTCTGCTCCCTGCTTTTTCTCTATTGCCCCTTCCCAAAAGCCAACTCATTAGCCAGGTGGAGGATCTCACAAGAATTACTGAATTCTCAGGGCTAAAGAAGGAGCTGCCTCCAGGCACGGACTATGTCCTGAAAGTGACCTTGGCAAAGGTTAGGAGAGTCTGGGTTCTACTGAAGCTTCCCTTGGCGGGGTCTGGAGAATTTGTTTATCTCTTTGTTTTCTCAATCAATCAGAGACACCTTTCCTAGTTCAAAATCCTCTGTTTTGTCACTATAAATATTGACTTGAGGGGGTAAGAAAACCACACTCTAGATGAGCAGACACTTCCCAGAACAGGTCATTAGATATTCATCAGAAAGAGAAACTCAAGCAGAGAAGGAGGACTGTCTCCTGTGCTGGGTGCCAGAACCATCAGCCTGACTTGATTTCATATACCGGCTGGCTCAAGAGTAAATAAGGAGGGTATTTCCTTTTGGAAAGAAAAGCAGAAGCAAGACCATACAAACTGGCAAAATGAGTGCCCTAGGTCACAGGGTGCTTGAGCAGTGCCCACCAGTTATAATTCTCCTGTGCTTTATAGACTCCTAAGTAGCTGCTGAAAGCACCATCCAGTTTACAAATGGGAAAGGAGCCTGAAACACAAGGATTCTGGCCCCTGGCACCATCTACACTGGTTGCTCTCTAAGAGCTCCTGGGGACCTGCAGAGTTTATCTGTGCCTCCACAGCCGGAAAGGAATCAGCATTCCTGGGGTTGTGACTTAAAGAAAATTAATGGCTGGGCTAGACGTGTCCTGGGGACTCCCTACCCTTGAAGTCCTAACACCCAGGGTGGGATTTCTAGGTTGGGGGAATGCCCTACCTTCTGGCTTTGGTCAAGACTGGGATTTCTTAGAAGGTTGGGGGGCCAATCAGTGGCCATAAATCTTGGAGAACCTTCACCGTTTTACAAGGGAGTTTGCGGGGGCTGCTCTTCTCCTTCTCGCAGTCTATTTACAACGCCAAAATCTCCGTGTTAATGGACCTGGGATAATGGTGTTTACTTTACCGCGATAAAGCGCTCAGCTCCCTGGGGGAGCGGCTGTAAAATGTCCTGGAGGTAGAGGTGAAGGGGGGCGCCGTAAAAGCGGGCGCTGGAAGGGGCGAGGCACCGGCTTCTCTTCCAGGCGGGCTCTCGCCCTGCACCCCCTAGGCCCGGCTGAGCGGCGCAGGCCTCGCGGGTGAGGACGGTTCCCACATAAATCACCAGCGCCAGAGTCTCGGGAAAAGGCGCATTTTTCATTGCTGGCTGCAGGGCAACTCCCGACAGCGAACGAGAAACAGAAGTTCTCTTTAGATAAACCGTTTACCGGAGCGCGCGTCCTGGCAGCGCGGCCCACAGAGCATAGGGCAACGGGGTCCTGGCGCTGCGCCCCCACCAGCCGAGTACCTTGCGGAGGCCCCCAAGAAAACCCAGATCCTCCAAGGGGCTCGCCCCAGGTCTTCCCAGCGGAGGAAAGAACGTGAGAACCAGGAGGGAAGGAAAAGGAGAACTTCGGGGTCTGGGGAGGCTGAAGTGGTGCATCGCAAGACTCTAGAGTCCGAAGACCTGAGAGGTCAACTCCACATTTAGCTGTGTGATCTTGAGCAAAAACGACTTTACTTCTCTGAACTCCAGGAATCTTCCGTTATACAACGGATATAAAAAGTACTACCTTCCTAGTCTATGTTCAGAATTGAGAAATTATATCAAACGCGATTTTTATAACCTGTAAAGCCAAAATGATTACATGTCCATGGGCGAGCCTAGGGGGTTCCGAGAAGCACCTGGAATTGTTGACAAGAGGGCTGCATATGCCCATGCGCATTCTTCCGGGGAGAGGGTCCATAGCTTACATCAGGTCCCAAACAGGTGCTCCAACCCCAAAAAGTGAACGATTACTGCTCTAGTCCTGTAGTGTACTGCATGTTAGGGTTCTAGCTGCCACGCTCGCTGTGAGACCTTGCCCAAATTACCTAAACCTCCTGTTTCCTCCTCTGTAAAATGGGATAATAGTTCCTAGGATCGTTGGGGAGGATACATATGCTTGGCATGGTGTCTGGCACATAGTAAATGCTGACTAAATGTGAGATATTTTTACACACCAACCCTAGCCCTGTAGTAAAGATGTTCGGCTCTAACGCCAGGAATTCCAGGCCTAATCTTTTCAAGCTGAGGGCTGTCAGATTTCCAAAACCTTCCCTGGTCCTGGGCCAGCGAGCGTGCCCCTTGCCGGCTTTCCGATGGCGGCCCTTCCACCGCGCAGGGTGGGTGCGCAGGCCGCGTTTTGCCCCCGAGTGCTCAGTGGGCGTGCGGGTGCACACCTAGGGCCGGGTGCGGTGGAGCCTCTCCAGTTTGGGGAGCTGCGCGCTTGCTGGGCGGCCCCCTTTGAAGGCAGCTCTAACCATGCCGGCCGCCAGGCGCCCGGGGCTCAGCCATAATCCGGATTTGGAGGCCAAAGCACTAAGCTGGCCGCCACCGACAGGGGAATCAAAGCTGCCGCCGTCCTGGTAGCTCCAAGCCTTGTTTACTTGTTGACGTGTGCGCACCCAAGCGGGACGACCTCGAGTTTTCAATCAGCCTTGAGAGAAGAGAGCACCCCCCCCCCCCGCTCACACACACACACACTCACACACACACACACACCCCGGGAGCAGGCACCTCCAGCCTCCACCCCACCGGAGGCCCAAGCTTCCTATCGCGAGCAGACACGTTTCCTTCCCTCCTAAGGTCAGAGGTCGAACCCAGGAGGGGCCTGCTCCCTCTTCCCTCGCGGCCCACCCCGCGCGGCGGCCCGGCCCCGGAGCCCCGTTTCCAGCCGTTCCTGCCCGCCCCCCCCCCCCAGCTCGCCATCCATTAGTGTAATCCGCTGTCCAAACACTGCGGCCAGACGGCCAGACGTTGGTGTAAACAGACCCGGGGGGGACAATTCTAACGATATAAATAAAATAACCATTAATAGCGAAAACTGTTCGATGAGCAGGAGGCCGAGCACCCGGGACTCCGGTCTTGCTCGGGTTTGTGTACACAGCGTGGACACCACGCATCTGTCAGGTAAACTGGAGGTCCTTGTCCTCACCGAAATCTAAATCCAGCGCAGGTGAGGTCCCCGCAGGCGCGTCAACGGCCACCCAGCTCCTGACACGCACAGGCCTCGACACGCACGCGGCTCGGGACAGACGCACACGCCCAGAGCGCAGTGTCGCTGGGGCTCGAGGTAACGTAACCGCCAGAGCCCGGCCCCAAACACAGCGCGACCGGGCTTAACCCGGCTCTTCCCCCAAAATTCGCGCCTAAGTGTCTAGCCACGGCCCCCCCGGGCGCCACCCGGCCCCATCTGCGGCCTCGGTGCGCTCAGGGACGCAGAGCTCACACCCAGAAACGGAAAAAGTCAGCCTCCACTAGTCCCGGGCTCAATAATAATAAACCAACATTTATTGAGCTGGGCACCAAGCTAAGTGCTTCACAGAGGTAATCTCCTCTAATCCTCAGAGCGACCTATGAGGTAGGTACTTCTAGTATTCCCAAGTCTCCAAGTCGGGAAAGTAGGGCTTGGCGTTAAGGAGTTCACCCAGAGACAGAGCGGAGACAGGATTTGAACCCACCACTGTTCTCCAGGAAGCGCGCCGTGCACACCCGAACGGCAGGCACTTGCTCAGATTCCGACGTGCCTGGCTCCAGCGTGTCCCGGGCGCCGCCGGGTTGCGGTGATTTTCCAGTGGGAAGTTGCTACTTCTGCGGAGGGCGTGGGCAGAGTGGTCTGAGATGTCGGGACAGTGAAGGAAGGGAGCCGCCTGGAAAAGCCCGGTGGCCTGTTCTGGGCGCCCAGGAGTTGGTGGCTCAAAGCGCTCCGTCGGCCCCGCGGCTGTGCTCTGGTGTTGAAGCTGTGTCCGCAGCTCTGCGAGCGAGGCCGCCTGGGTCAGGCGGGGGAGGAGCTGCTCCCAGACCAGACCTGGGGCCTCCAGGCTAAGGAGTCAGCTCAAGCAGAAGTTCTCCTTGAGGCCAGGTGGCTGTGAAGTCCAGGTTCCTGGAGCTGGGCTGGAATAGGGCGCTCTCTCCAGCCCATCCAAGCCTTGGAGTCTTGTAATGGCATCTAGCTCACAAGCCTGGAAGTCTTGCATCCACCTCTTACCTGCTCTGGGACCTTGGACAAATCATTTCGTTTTTGTGAACCTCAATTTCCATGGCTCTAAAATGAGGGGGAGAAGCAGTATCTGTCCCATGGGGATCTTGTAACAATAGGGAAGAGATCACACAAGTGGAATGCTTTGTTCACCCGCAGCAGGTTTATTATCAGGATTAGTATGAACTCCATGGCAGGTGCCTCAGAAGGCAGAGCGGAGGGCTGGCAGCCCCTCTTCTTTCTGAAGAGAAAGCAAGAAAGGACAGAGATGGGGAGAAAGGAAGCAGCTCTGAGGGGGTGCTGATAGGGAGAAGAGGAGAGGGGGCTCCACGCAGCTCAGCCCCACCTCCAAGGCATGCTTATCTTCAAGGCAGCTTTCATTCAGTCCCAGGGCCTGGGGCTTGTGGATTACTGCCTGGGCCTTGTAGGAAGATTTGTGGTGGGGGTGGGCTGTCCACTACCTAGCAGGAATTCACAAAAGCGGAGAGAACAGTGCCTGGGCAAGCAGTCCCTTCCTGCCTGGTGCACAGCCTGCTAACGCTGGGGCTGCCCAGGGAAGGGAGAGGAGCAAAGGGAGGGAGCTCAGTGTGAAAGGTAAGGAACTTAACCTTGGGCAAGTTAGTCGCCTTACCTCTCAAGAGCCTCAGTTTCTTACTCTATATAATGGTTACATTAATGGGGCCATTAGACAAGACTTGTTGCAAGAAGCAGGAACAATAACCAGGATGGACACTCAGAAGAGTTTACAACAGGCCTGGTGCCAGTCTCCCCTCTTCATACCCATGACTCTCCCAGCCCCACCAAGGCAGCTTGCCCACAGTCTGACAGTTTATGTGTGAGTTGGTGAGTGGGGAGGCTCTTTTTTTTTATGTTAATCACCATATATTACATCATTAGTTTTTGATGTGGTGTTCCATGATTCATTGTTTGCATATAACACCCAGTGCTCCATGCAGAACGTGCCCTCCTTAATACCCATCACCAGGCTAACCCATTCCCCCCCCCCTCCTCCCCTCTAGAACCCTCAGTTTGTTTTTCAGAGTCCATTGTCTCTCATGGTTCATCTCCCCCTCCGATTTCCCCCCCTTCATTCTTCCCCTCCTGCTATCTTCTTCTTCTTCTTCTTTTTTTTTTTTAACATATAATGTATTATTTGTTTCAGAGGCACTTAATCATGGGGCCTTACTGTGTGCTTGTAGGAAAGCCCTGAATGGTAGCCGATGTTATCTATACGACCACTGCCTTATGAGAGGATTATTGTTGTTACTGTTAGCAGCAGTATTCTTCTACAGTTACTACTGCTCCCTCCCAATCCCGAGAGGTAGGAATTATTAACTCCTCTGTACAGACAAGGAAGCAGACTCAGAGAGGATAAGGGACTTGCCTGAAGTCACACAGCAGACCTGGGACAGAGTGAAAAGATTAGAAACCAGGCCAGATGTTCTCCCATCCCACAAGGGAAAAGGAGAGAAGCAGGAAAGCAGGGCATTGGGTTGAGGCCGGGTGGGAGAGGGACGCCCACCACCCCCACCCCCCCCACCCCCCACGGGGTAGGTCCAGGGCAGCTGATTTATTTACATTCCAGTGTGGACACCAATTGGCCAGATCTTTATCTAAACATGATAACAATGACATGAGTCTTTGGGGATTTGTTTACCGCTGCTAAAAATGATGCATTTGTGGGAGCGGGAAGCTCAGTCTGGGTGTGGGATTTGTTTGCTGAAGCTCCAGAGGGTGGGGAGTAGGGAGCGGGGAGGCTAAGAGGAGGCTGTTGGTTCCAAGAGTATATCCTAAAACTCCAATGATTAAGAGAACTGGTCTCCTTGTTTGGGGACAAAACACACACACACACACACACACACACACACAAAATTTGATTGATAGTTTAATAATGCTTCCCCCCACTCCCGAAGTAAGAAAAAGCGCCTGGGAATCCAGCTTCCTGATCTCTGCTCAGTGGAGGAGAGGTTCAGAGACTCCCTCCTTGAGTTTAACAACCATCCCACGTGTCCCCCTTTGCATTTACTACCTGGCTCTCTGTGTTCAGAGCTCTGTAAGTGCTTTCCTTCCATCATTTCTTTAATTCTACTGCAGGCCTATAAAGTCCAAACCATTATTATCTCCTTTTTGTAGGTGAGAAAACTGCTGCTTAGCAAGGTTGAAGGACTGACTCAAGGTTACAAGATGACAAAGTGACAGGATGGGGCTCCAAACCCCTCTGATGGACTCCAGGGTTACTGCTTTGGCCCAAGATAGACAGAGGAGGTGTGATCATGATTTAGAGAAAGCCATGTCTTCCCCACCTTGGCCCACCCCAAACCCAGCCTCCTTCACTCTGTGGGCTCTCCCTGAAGAAGAGGGTGTCATAGGCACCATGCTTGTGAGGTTTGCATGCCTCCTATAATAATGGGGGAGGAGCATGTAAAGTTTTTCAAAGTCTAAATTACAGAATAATTTCAGTGTGGTTTTATTACTTTCAAGAACACACACAGTCATTACAACTCTAGTAATAAAACCTATGCCCTCTTCTCTAACTGCAGTGACTAATTGTAACGATCCCATAAATTGCCTGTATGGAAATAGTGCGTCGCATAGTCATGGAAGCTAGTTTTATGCTTGGACCATTTAAACATTTCTCTCCAAACCTCACGTCACTACCAGCAATCACATTATTGTGGGAAAGAAAAAGAAGGGAGAGGGCTTCAGAATGAGTGTTGGCCCAGCCCCCCTGTTTTGCCCACACTCTCTAAAAGAGCAGAGCCCTGACGTGGAGTCTACATTTATGGGCACAGTCCTGAGAGCCTCCTTTCCCATGCCCATCCACACGTGCACACACTAATGTGTTCACACAAGAAAGCACCTTCTTTTCATCCAAGGAGAAAGAGAAGTCCATTGAAACATATATGTCAGGTCTGTGTCCATCTGTTGGAAACCCATATTTATCAGAGTGATGCAACTGTCATCAACCTCAGAAACATGGTTGCAGATGGGATGGAAAAGGGTAGAGGTGGCCAGCTGCCTACTATGCAGCTGGGGATCCTGACTCACAGGGCATAAGGCCCCAGATCCTGTCTCCTCTCCGGAGGCCAATGACTCAGTGGCCCCACTGACCCCATACCCAGTAGCTAAGAAGAGGATAAGAGATTGTAGGTGGGCTGAGAACAGTTACAGAGTGCTCAGACCTTGCCCCTGCTGACCGGTATGAGCCAGGATCCCACTCTCTCTCATATTTGGCCCCTGCATTTTAAGGCAATCTCTGAAACACTTCCCAGCTGGGGTGATCTCAAGGCCCCTAATCTAAAGTGGGGCTGGCAGGAAAGAAACAGGAGGAAAGATCAGTTCAGTTGGATAGTGCTCCCGTGTAGTGGGGGAGGGGGCCAGCCCTGATCTGGGAGCCCCGATCTGTGCTCTCAAGGGATGTCTGGGGCCCAGGCCTTACTGTTGCCTTCAGCTCCGCTGTGATCCTCTCCAGACTGCCACAATAGTAGGAAACGGAGGCTCCGCAGGATCTGCCTGGAGCGGGGATTTCCACAGGGAGGGTGGCCAAGCCTGCCACCTGGAACACCACAGACCCATCAGGGCCCTCAGTAGAAGTTGCTCGGGGTTGGGGGGCTGGAGCAGGGTGCAGAGGAGTGTGCTTATCACAAACTCAAAAGTGCTTGGGCATCTTTAGGAGCAGCTCCTGAGGTAGAGTGCGAGAGCAGTAGAATAGGGGAGACGGGTCTGGGGCTCAGGAAAGAGGCCATGCTCAACTAGTCTGACCCCATCCTGTGCAGCCCTCTGGCGCACATATCAAATACCTGCAGGGGCCAGGGACAAAAATGCATGAGAGCTTCAGAGTGGAGAAGGGGGGTGGGGGCGTGATGAGATAAGATAGGGGGAAAGGAAGAGAGAGTGAAAAAATAAGAGTGGGAAAGGTAGGGAGGAGTGGAGATGGAGTGAGAAAGGAGGCCCAGGATGGGAGGAGAAGGAGGTGAGGAAGAAAAGGGGAGTGAGGAAGGGAAGGGGGAGAGGAGTAGAGTTGAGCCCAGTACAAGAGGGAGGAGCCCAAAGGGGAAAAGGATTGGCTGCAAGAGGTAAGAGGTGGACTGCCACGGAAGTTCTGGGGTCCCAGGCTCCAAGGCTCTGCGGGGTTTCCGGATCTCGGGGTGCCAGGAGCCCCGAGAGGTAAGAAGGTATTTCTCTCTCTTGGCAGGAGCGCGGAGAGGTCGAGAGGAGTTCCAGAACCTACAGGCACGTCCAAGGACAGAGGCGAGACCCAGCCGGCATCTCCCAGGGGGGCTCCTCACTAAGGTCCGGGGCTCTTGGCCCGCAGCCAGAGAGAAGTGTGCCCAGGACAAAGCCCAGCACTCGGAGCCCCAGCCCGCGTGGACAGAGTGCTTGGGCTTGGCGACAGGGTGCCCACGCTGGCAGGGCACGGAGTGAGGCCTGGCAACCTTACAGTCCCCCTAGCCTTGATGCCCTGGAACTCTTGACCTCCGACCTGACACACCGGAGTCTGTACAGGGCAAAACTGTGAAACTCAGAGGCCCAGAGTTGTGGACCTGGGCCTGGCTCCTCAGGCGAGTGGTGCCTTCTATCCCTGGGGCTGTGCGCCCTGGCGTGCCGCGGCTGCCCGGGGCCTTGGTCCTTTCCAGGTCCAGTCCTTGGCCAGTTCTGAGCAAGGCCAGCCCCTGCCCCCGCAATATTCCTGCAGAGTCAGACAAGCTGGAACTGTCGCCAGAGCAGTGGGAATTGTTGGGTACCCCCAGGGCTTCAGGAAACCAAGGGCAAGTGGGCAACTAGGCCAGCCGACCACGACGCCCACTGACGCAGCAAACGTTCCCCCTGGATCTTGGGACTCGCTCTCCCCAGTGCGGACCAAAGACCAGGACCTCAAGGCTGGATGCACTGTAGGCGGGATAAGACTTTTATTAAGCCACAAGAATGTGGCAAACGTTTCTTTCCAAATGAGAAAAGTCTTTTTCCTTCTCAAACGATTTTAAGTGATTTTCGTAAAGATTTCTATGTCCTAGGAAGCTGGGGTCCGTAGCTTGCGGTTGAGAGCAGACAGGAC
The DNA here is from genome assembly GCF_054177405.1 of Leptonychotes weddellii. NCBI lineage: Eukaryota > Metazoa > Chordata > Mammalia > Carnivora > Phocidae > Leptonychotes > Leptonychotes weddellii. The sequence continues at coordinate 26,245,945 of NC_138374.1, read as the reverse complement.
TGGGAAGATCGCACTAGAAAGAGTTACCAAGAATCTCTGCTTCTTGGAACGTGATAACCACATTCCCCCACCCTTCTACCCTTACTGCTCAGAGATTCGCAGAGCAGGCAGGCGCTCTGGTTTAAAAGAATTAATCTGCCAAAGACTGCAGCAGCTCTTCTGAATATTTTAAAAGGTCTATAGACATTGAAATTTCGCTACAGGAAGTTAAACTCACACTAAAAAAAAAAATAATAAAAGTTAAGGAATGCATCTAGAATTCCAATTTAATCCCCAAGTTAAAACTGTTCACTGCACTCCCAAATAGTACACGCAAAGAGCACAAATAAATGTCTGTATAGGCATCCTTTATGTAGGTATTCTTGTTTTTAAAAAATACTTAATTTTCGTTCGACAGAGTTAGGCTTTCTTGTGTGTTTTATCAGCACAACAGAACTGGTTTTGTTGACAAAAGCTGTATTTACATTGTATTTACATTATCTTCAAATTTTTTGGAGTGGGGCAGATACACATAAGATAGATGCAGAAGGTCCTCTCCTTGAGAAATCGAAACTCACTTCCTCAGTAAGGGCCTGTAATTTACAAAGAACTACTTGCATTACTGAATTTGGACTGATTTTCTACCAGGGAAGGGAAGTGGTGGGTTATTTAGAAAACTCCATTCCAAATACAATCTGGGGGAAATCTGACATTTATACAAACACGTGCAAAATAATTTTTTAAAAAGTTAAAATGCTCAAAACTCCATTTTAAAATCTCTCTTACAAAATTACCAAACCTTGGGAAAAATTCCTCTTAAGGAATTAGATGATTTTAATGCTTCCTGGGACTGACCTACCTACTTGACATTTCTTTAAAAGTAGAAAAAGTATTTACCCTTCTCACAAAATTGCCTCTAGATTGCTCAAAAATTTTGGTGAGCTTTCCAATATCCTTCAGCTAAAAACCAAACCAAAAGACGGACTTACACACCACCATCAACAACAACAAAATAACAAGAACCTATTTAGTGCTACTGCCAAAGAAGAAATGTCTTTTTTTTTTTTTTTTTTTGGTAAGGTGTCATTGAATGACATTTCTAGAACAGCAGTAAAAAATGAAACATCCAATGAAAAAAATTTACCTGCAATGTTCTACAGTTTTGGCTAGCTGTGTTCATCGCAGGATTATTTCTCATACTTTAATAGACAATTACTTCTGACTGTGGTGCTACATTTAGATTAGAAGCCATGATAACTTTCAACTTTCTTGTGACCATGGTTACACAATTAAATGTTTATTTGAATAATTGAAAGGTAATAACATAAATAGTGGCACATATAACGAAAATAATCGGTATCTGCCTGTATTTCTATGTGTATTAAACAATTTTTGTGTAGAGAATAGTAACTTATGGGAACATTTTATAGTTTTCAAAGAATAATCATATTTTAATTTGATAATATATTTATTGCAATGGTTAGCATGTGGCTTTTCTCCAAAAAAGATATAATTTTGTATATTGCTTATGCATCTATACAGCAGTTCCCCCTCATAGAATTTGCCATCATTTTACTATGCTCTTTGATCATATATGGGAGGAGGGGGATTTGCATAAATGCCTAATGTGACAAAATCGTAGGTAGGTAGGCAGATACACTCGATTAAACATCAAACGCTTGCTTGGTTGCAGCGATATTTACTTTATCTGACAGTAATTAGCTAAACTGACTGGAACGAAAACCTATTACTAGTCGAGCACAACTCCAGGATTTCAAAGATCCTCTTTTCCGACAAGACAATGCAAATGCCCCAGAACACGATCGTAACTGGATACGCGCGTCGGAACCAGATTCCACATTCTGATAAGTGACTCCCGAGAACCCGGCTACTGTAGTGTATCTACCGCCCTGGCATTGTCCTCCCGGACACGGAGCGAAGCTGGCCTCGCACACGCTCACGACCGTCCGGGCTGCGGGCGCGGGACAGGCAGGCTGCCTAGATGGGATTGACCTGGTGGGCATCCTTGGCAGGAAACTCCGCTGTAGCGGAACCAAGACTGACCGAAGGAAGCCTGAACCACCAGGAGGAGGGCATCTGGAGACGACCTAAGCCCCAGCTCAGATCATAAGGCCAAGATCAGCTCTAGGTAGCGGGTAGAAGTCTCCCGCCCACTAGATCGGCCCTGCGCAGGGTTAGGGATGAGAAGAGAAAGGGGGGACAGGGCACTCTAGGCCGCTGTGCTGCCCACGCTCTGGATCCTCACGCCTCCAGCCCGTCGGGCCTGAACTATGTCCCTTGGGGGGCCTGCCGAGGAGCAATTCAGTCAGAAGCTGCAGGAGAGAACCACTCAAGCCTGGCACAAGTGTACCTGGCGGGGTAGTGGTGGCAGTGGGTTTGGGGGAGAGCGGACTGCGCGGGCCTGCGAGTGGGGAGGAGACAGCTTTCTTCGTACTCAGGCAAGAGGCAAGCTGGTGCACTCCCGGCAGCAGCAGCAGCGGGTGTGTGGGCGTGTTCCCAGCGCCCCTGGCCACGGGTTCTAAGATGGGGTTTCTTAGGGATGGATTTAGGGAAGGCCTAAGAACGAAGAGCTGCGGAGAAGCAAGAGAATGTAGCAAAGAGAAATGCAAACTTCAGTTGGAAACTGGGGAGAGAGAGTTTCGGTAGCTTTTGTCTTTTACTTTTTTTTCTCTTAAAATCACTCAAAACAACAAACAAACAAAAAAAAGAACACCACCCGAAGAGGCGGAAAAAATTGGGAAGCAGAAACATTCTCCGAGATGGTCTAGCTCAGGGGGGATGGGAGTGGAGGAGTGGGGTTGGAGCGCAGCTTCCTTCTTTTAGGCTTGCCTGCCAATGCCACGCACACCCACTAGGACCCCCACCCCACAGTGCCGTGCACTCACCCCCACCTCTCTCTGGATCTTTTGCGCCCGAGGGGTTGCGATCCGCTGCAAAACCAGGCGAATTCTTCTCTGCAGTCCCTGGCCTGGTTTGGAGACGCCGGCCCCGCCTGGGACGTCAAAAGTCTCAATGCCGAGAAGACAGGCACCGGGCGGCCCTGCGGCTGAAGAATGGGTGTACCAGCGCAAGGCCCTGCCCACAGAGGGTCTCCCCCACCACCCGCCGGTCGCCGCCACCCTAAGTACTCCCGGGTGCACGTGGCCCGCGCCGCATCCCAGCTCCCCGGGCGGCCTCAGAGGCCGACTCCACGCACCATTTCCGCTCCCTCCTGAACAGCTCCGCCTCTCTCCCCTCCCGCCTTTCTCTCCTTGGCCTTGGGCACCCACAACTCCCAACGCCGTGGGGCCCGCAGGGCACCTCGCCACTCTCGCCGCCACTCCATCCCGTGTGTTCCGCGCCCGGGGGCGTTGTCCACAGTCCCCGCACCTTCCACCCTCCCCTGCCAGCTGAGACCGGTTTCCCCCAGCTCCACCATCTTGGCTGCCAAAAAATGTTTGGGGCGGCCAGGGGCGGATGTCGGGCGCCTCGGTTAGGCTGGAACCGGTCTCTGTATTTTTCAAGGCCAGTGCTGCGCCTGGGTCTTTCTGTGGGCCTCACAGTAGCGACCGCTGCTCCTCACTGGCGAGGCGTGGTGGCAGGCGAACGCCTATTGTGTGGAAGATGATCCCCACCAACGTAGAGTTCCCAGAACGTCAGGGGACCCCACAGATTCGCCCAGAAAACACCCGGGGGCCGCACGAGGGCGCCAGAAGACGTATGGGTTGGAGAAATTAGAAAGACACCTCCAAGGGTAAAGGCCTAGATCCGGGGCCCCGGTTTCAATATGCAGAGAAGAAGGCCTCCATGGCTGGGTCACCTCCCTTGTGACAGATACTGTTCTCAAGACCCTACGAGGCCACCCAATGTGTGCAGCACTCCAGCCACGCCCTCACCAATGCATTCAACAAGCACTGATGCAGAATAGTGAGAGTTAAGGTGTACTGAGCACTTGACATGTGTGGGGCCCTGCACTAAGCTCCTGACATGTTTTGTCATTTATCCCTGACAACCACCCCTGAAGAAGTATTACGGATTCCTTTTTGTAGACAAAGAAACTGCGGCTTAGAAACGCCCAAGGCCACACACCGACTAGGTCAGGATTCGAACCAAGACCTGTCAACCAACCAAGTTCAGTAACAACACCATCCTCCTGTCTCTCACATACCTGCTTAGTGGGGCAGCTGCAAGAGCTACAAGGACAAATGCAACCGGGACCCTCCCCCCCCGGGGGGGGGCTCATAGTTTACCCTGGGCCGGCAATATCTAGTACTAGGTGGGAAGTGATAAGTGACACGAATGTCCTTTACTAACATGCGCTGCAAGTTCAGATGCAGGAGAGATGACTTCCGGCTAGACGATCAGGGAGCGCTTCCTTGGAGGAGGTGGTATTTGAGCAGAGCCTTGGAGAACAGCTTTCCACTCATGGAGACAAGGGCAGGGAAGACATTCCAAGCGGAGGAAACAGCTCGAGCAAAGTCAACAAGTCGGGAACAGACACGTTGCCCATCCATTGGTACACAAAACATTCCGTCTTCTTGGGAATCCAGAGGCCGGTATTTACAGGCCAGGAAGTTTTCTTGCCCTGCAGCAGCTGGAAAAACCACGCTCCTGGGCCATCTTTCCTGGCAGTTGGCTCGTGGACAAGAAGCCTCCCCGAACTGGCGTGGCCGGGAAGGTACGGCTAGGCGGGGCGGGAATCTGTCGTTCGGGCACCCGGGGCAGTGCAGCCTCGCCCACAACGACTTGGACTTCGCGACTCTATACTAGTCCTTTATTTCTGGTAGCGCCACAGCACCTCACTCCGTGGATGCGGGGGGCGTGGTCCACATGAGTCGGAACCAATGGGGAGGGAGGCCGAGGCGAAAGCCCCGCCCCGACGTGACGCACGACCCCCGGACACAGGCTTCGCAGCCCCGGCCCCAGTCCCTGCAGTGGCTGTAACAAAACCCAGACCCCCAGGTCCGGGCCAATGGAGGCGATTTAGACTGGAGCCGGACCGCGTCTGTCAAAAGCCCGACTCGGCAGCAGCGGCAGAGTCCAGGAGAGCTGGAGCCGCAGCGCTGCTTCCCCGCCCCCGCCGGGATTTATTGAGTATTTGGACTGGACAATTAAGTGGCCCTGATGATGTTACCAAGCCCGGTCACCTCCACCCCTTTCTCAGTCAAAGACATTTTGAATCTGGAGCAGCAGCAGCAACAGCACTTCCACGGCGCGCACTTACAGGCGGACTTGGAGCACCACTTTCACTCGGCGCCGTGCATGCTGGCCGCCACCGAGGGGACGCAGTTTTCTGACGGAGGAGAGGAGGACGAGGAAGAAGAGGGCGAGAAACTGTCCTATTTGAACTCACTAGCCACAGCCGACGGCCACGGGGCTTCGGGGCTCTGTCCCCAGAGCTATGTCCACACAGTCCTGCGAGACTCGTGTAGCGAGCCTAAGGAACATGAAGAGGAGCCCGAGGTCGTGAGGGACCGGAGCCAAAGTGAGTAGAGGGGGAAAGAAAACGCACCCGCACATCTGGAGCAATGGCGGAGCGCCCGCAAACAGCCCACAAACCTTGCCAGCACTGCTTCCCGCCCCTTTAACCTTTGGCTGGGGTCATGCCTCACCCTGGTCAACGACAGCTCCGCAAAGCACAGGTGCCTGCGAGGGAGCCGGGGCGGAGGGAGAAGGACGAGGTGACCCCGACAACTACTCCTCCGGGACAGGAGAGGCGATGCAAGCCCCCAAGGGAAGGGAAAGTAGTTCTTGCTGCCCTGACGCTGATAAGCAACACGGGCTCAGCTGCTGGATTCTGACAACTCACGGCATTTTTGTTCTTCCCAAGACCCAGAGAAACAAGAGCTCGAATCTCTTCCTCTTTCCCCCTAGGGCGAGACGAGGTCTTTGAGGCCGGGACAGCCGTCCCCTCTTCTCCAAAAAGACGATCCAGGCAGGTTGTGTTGGCAGGGCGCAGGAATTTTGGTAGAGACCAGCTGGGTGGTTTCCTCACTTCTCTGCTTGGAGTTCAGTGTCCCGGCACCCACAGCACCCGGCGGAGAGGGAGGGGATGGTCGGGGAGTGCGTGGGAACACAGTCCATTACGCGTGTGCATAGCATTCACACCCCTGAGGCGCTGGCCTTTTTTGAAAATTCATAACGTTATGCTTTGTGTCCCGGGCTGTGGGGCTGCAGGCCGAGTGAAAAACGCGAACTTAGTCCTAGATCCCAGCCGCTCACATGGGATGGGAGGTGAACTGGGTAGGGAGATCGGATAACTGAATAAAGCCCCCAAGGAAGTGTTTGTTTCTGAGGGGAGAGAGTCAAAGAATCTCTTCCCCAAGAGGGGGTTTGATGTGGCAGCAGCCAAGGCCTATACTCCTGACACTTCCCCTGGGCCTAAAATCGACACGAAACGGTCTAAATCAGTCCATCAAATTTCTTTTTCTCTTTAAGGTAATACAGACATCGTCAAGCGGACATTTAGCTGGAGGCATGTTGTCTTTTAAAAGCAAAAAAAAAAAAAAAAAAAGTTCCTAGGCAATACAGGAGCGTTACACTCAAGCATTTCCGAACAGAAAGATTTATTCACGCAACTCACGCCTACTGGCCCACAAATACCAATATGCTTCACACCTTCAGCTATCCGTAAAGCAAATGAGTTTGCAAATACTCTAGTTATTATGTAGCTGCAAACTTTCATCCTGAAAATAGTCATTAGCACGCCGAGCCGTACATTTAATTATCTCTTTCTTACAGATGCTCAAATTCTAAATAAACCCGCACTAACTAACCCTTCCCATGGAACGCGCTTCTGCCCGCTACGGGAGTTCTGAGGGTACTTGGGCTGTCGCAGGGTCTCATGGCGCCAGGAACCACAAACTTTCCAGAAAGTCCAGGCATTTACTACCGCATGCTCCGCGCTGCCACCAAAAGGGCCACAGTGCTCTGGGATAGGAGCCGCGGTTAGGCGGGGAACTAAGCTAAGGGACGCTGTTGTGCTTCTTCCGCAGAAAACTGCCAGCTGAAGAAGCCTCTGGAGGCGGTCGGAGACTGTAAGGCGGCGGAGGAGAGCGAGAGGCCCAAGCCACGTAGCCGCCGGAAGCCCCGGGTCCTCTTCTCGCAAGCCCAGGTCTTCGAGCTGGAACGCAGGTTCAAGCAGCAGCGGTACCTGTCGGCGCCCGAGCGCGAGCACCTCGCCAGTAGCCTGAAGCTCACGTCCACGCAGGTGAAGATCTGGTTCCAGAATCGCAGGTACAAGTGCAAGAGGCAGCGGCAGGACAAGTCTCTGGAGCTGGGCGCGCACGCGCCTCCGCCGCCGCCACGCCGCGTGGCCGTGCCGGTGCTGGTGCGGGACGGCAAGCCGTGCGTCACGCCGGGCGCGCAAGCCTACGGCTCGCCCTACAGCGTGGGTGCGGGCGCCTACTCCTACAACAGCTTCCCCGCCTACGGCTATGGGAACTCGGCCGCCGCCGCCGCCGCTGCCGCCGCCGCCGCCGCCGCCGCCGCGGCCTACAGCGGTAGCTACGGCTGTGCTTACCCGGCGGGCGGCGGCGGCGGCGGCGGCGGCGGCGGCGGGGCTACCGCGGCGGCCGCGGCCATGCAGCCCGCCTGCAGCGCGGCCGGAGGCGGCCCCTTCGTGAACGTGAGCAACCTGGGCGGCTTCGCCGGCGGTGGCGGCGCGCAGCCGTTGCACCAGGGTGCCGCGGCCGGGGCAGCATGCGCTCAGGGCACCTTGCAGGGCATCCGGGCCTGGTAGGGACGCGGCGGCTCAGGCGGCGGGCGCCCCACTGCAGCCTGCCACCGCGGGACTGAAGCGCGAGAAAGGCTGGATCCCAGGGCCAGGTCCTCTCGTTAAAAAACAAAAAACAAAAACAAAACCCCAAAAACACATGTCTCGCTCCCCAGGGCCCCAGAACACAGCTCCCGCGAAGCCTGGAAGGGGGCTGAGGGGCGAGGAGGATGCCCGGGACCGGTCGCGGAGACTGTCTCTGAGGCAGAAACTCCGGCTTGGTGCCGGGGAGGACAATGGCCCCGACTCTGGCCCCGAAGAGAGTGCGAGAAGCTGGGATCTGGCTGCCGCTTGGTTCTCCCAGAGAAAGAAGGCCGTCTTTCCCCTCCGCCTTCCCGCGGCCTCCTCGAAATGTCGACAGAAAACCCAAGGACAAAAAGAAAAGAAAAGAAAAGCAGGAAGGAGAGAAAAATGCGTGTCGTGGCTTGAGAAATCCCCAAGCCCTACCGACACCTCTGCCCCTTTTGCGGCCCGGAGCGCCACCCCACAGTTGATTTTCCTTTTCTCTACCGCCTGCCCTCCGCAGCAGATACCTCGGCCTGGATCTCCGGATTGTCAGGGAGTAGAACTCTGCGAGAAAAACCAGCGAAGCAGGATCAAACATTGGGGGGGGGGCGGGGGGGCGGCGGGAGGGGGCTGAACAAATCTGGGAGCTGGTGGGCCACCGGAGGTGTTACCAGGTTTCCTTTCTGTTTCATATTCTGTATTCAGCACATATATCTATAACTGTATTCACACGCCGTGTACACACCCGCTGCCATACACTACAGGAGTCAATAAACAAGGTGCAATATTTCCAAACCATTGGCTACAGACTTTGTTTCGCCCCCCAAAAGTGGAGAGGGATCCTTTAAACAGGGCGGGTAGGGAAGGAAAAGGTGTGTAAGGGAAAGCAATCTTCCCTGGGCGTTCGCAGGCCTGGCCTCTCCTGGGCCAGCCTCGGGCTGGAAGTTTTGCGTCCTCTTGGTTTTGTTCATTAATTTCTCTTTACTCTTGTGGGAGAACAGATCGGAGACTCAGGGCCTTTGGAGGTCCCCGGCTTTGTAATCCCCACAAGTTTTACCAGATGCTTTGGCTACTGTTTGGGCCTGCGTTAGACCAAGGCTTAGACTCTGCCCCACCTCGAAGTTTGCCAGGGAAAAGGAAACCTCGCCCCCGGGGCCAGCCGGAGGCGGCGCGAAGGCGGCTCCTTCAGCGGCGCCCGCCGCCGGGGCCTCCAGCGCGCCCAGGGGCGCTGCGCCCCGCCGCGGCCGAATTCTCCCCCTCGGCCGCCCTCCCTTCTCCCCCGGCGGCCGCGGCTTTATGCGGCTCCTTGTCACTTGCGGAGAATGCCTGTGCGAGGCCGGTGCTGCCACACGGCCGATTGTGAGCGTGCCAAGGCGGGTGAATGGGGAGGCCTCAGAGCGCCGCGCCATTGTGGGGCCGGGCCTCGCTGAAAGACGGCTCCGGGCCGGGAAGGTGCGGAAAGAATGGCTTTTTATTGGAGTCCCGAACAAAAGGTGTGGTAGGAAGGCGAAGTCCCCTGCGCGAACAAAAACCCCAGCGCGTCGGGATTGACGTCCCCCCCGAGCTCCCCATTGCTTCTCAGAGCGGGGGCTTTGTGTAGCAGTCTGCTCAACAGAGGGACGGAGAAATGCGCGGGGGTTTTGTTCCCCACTTTTTGTGCGCTGGGGGAGGGAGCGGCAAGGGGGGACGGCGGCTGGGCGGGCAGCAAGCGGGGGCGCGCTGATTAGGCCGGCCAGCCGCGGCGCGGAGACGTTCAGCGGGAGTCGGCGGCCTGAATGCAGGGTCATTATTGCTACAAGTTTAGCAATTTCGTCCTTACAGGAGGGGGCGGGGGCTGCTAGGCTGCTGCGGGGCCGCCGGGCTGCGGATCCGCAGAGACCCGGAGGAGGAGGAGGAGGAGGAAAAAGGAGGGGAGGAAGGGAGGGAAGCAGGCAAGGGAATCCTCCAAAACCCGCTTACCGCCCAGGATGAGGCTTGGACGGGTCCAAAAAGGCCTAGCGGGAGGCTGGAGAGGCGGCGCCTAAGGGCGAAGACCCTCCCTCCCCTCGCCTCTTCCCCCGCAGAAAAACCCTGGAGTTGAGTGTGAGTTGTAGTGCACTAGATTGCCGGTCCCTCAGCTCCTTGCCGCCAGTTCCCTCCTCTCCTAAGCCTCCCTGGAGCTGGGACAACTCCTCCCACACCCTTATCACCGCCGTGTCCCCCAAGTCCCCTTCCTAGCGAGCCCTCTTCTGAAGCTATTCTATTCCCATGAGTTGCTTAGGCTAAGGGCTGGGGAGGAAATTCTCACTTCCTAACACGTTTCTCACTGCCTGCAGCGTCGGACCACTGATTCATCCATCCATCCATCCATCCATCCATCCATCCATCCAGTAGTATTTACTGAGCACCTGCTAAATATGTTCACTTGCACTGTTCTGGATGCTGAGGATGGTGGGAAAAAAAAACAAAAACCAATGTCCACAGGCTTATGGAGTTTATTTTAAGGAGTGTGCATGGGGGGAGGGAGTTAGACAACAAACAAGTAAATGTAAAAATAAGTAGATAAATTCTAAAAAGGAACTAGAACCAAGTGCCGAAGGGAGGGTTCTTTTGGAGTAGGTGATCAGAGAAAGCCACTTAAGTTGATACCTGAACGACAGAAAGGAAGCCAGTCCAAACAGGGCTTTGCTGTTGCAACCCCATGCCTCTGCACTTGCTCCTCCCCACGATATGGATTGCCCTTCCACCCCCATCTCTCTGGTGAACTCTTGCTCCCCCTTCAAGGCCAGGCTTCTTTCCTGAACCACCCAAGTGGAGGTAATCACTCCCTCATATATGCCACCAGAGTCTTAGGTACTTTCCAGTACCACAACATAGTGTCATGCAAAGATTTATTTGTTTCTTTCACTCCTCATGAGGTCCTAGTGAGGTCATGGGCAACCAGGTTGACATCTTTTTCCTCTGGGACAGATAACACAGTAAGTAGGAGATCATGGGACCAGAGTCCTTATGTGCCACCCTCCGCAGCACATGCAGTGGCCCCAGTGATGTGGAGCTGCGGCATTGGGTGCTGGTGGCAAGGGACATGCTGAGCTGACTCTTAGCCCACCTGGGCGGGGCCAAGGCACCTGAAATTGCCTGCAGAGACGCACAACCCATGGAGATCCCAGAGAAAAGTCCTGCCTTTGGTACCCTGCAGTGCTGCCTGGAGACACAGCTTCCTGCAAGAGATTGTTACCCCTCACCCTACAGCTCAAAACATAGTAAAGGAGGCTGAGAACTTGGTGATGACCTGATACCCTGGGCACAAAGTTTAGGGAATGGGAGGGACAGGAGATAAGAGATAGCGAGGACTCAGAAGGGGAGGGGTGAGGAGCTGAGATGTGTACTATAAATCTGGGACCTGCAACATTTTTCCAACATTCGCTAGCTGAGGGGTATGGTAGGTGGTCAAGAGGCTGCCCTTGAACTCCAGGAGTGCTCACTTCCAATGCTGGATTTCATCACCTGCGCTCTAGGAACCCAAGATTCTGGGAGCAGATGTCCTCGCTCCCCTGGGGGTTTCCTAAGTAAGCAACTCCTTTTTCTCCAACCTAGTCTGTGTCCTGCGGGCCATGGCCTCTCGATGCTCCCAGCACCAGATCCCCACCTTCCATGTCCGGCTTCCTCCCAGCCGCGTATTAATTTTCCTCCGCTCTGCATCCTCTCCCGTTTCGAAAAGAGGCGTGTGACCATGGTAGAGGAAACAGAACTGGTTCTATGGATTGGCTTCCACACAGTTTGCATGTCTTGAGATACTTAAAGCCAGACTGAACCAGCTCCCTCCCGGCTCACTACTCTTCCCCAGAGCCTGCAGTCTCCGGGTATAAATAGCTCCCATCTCTTGGGCTAAAGGATTTCCTTACTGCTAGTTGCCGGCCATCAAAGGTTGAAAACCCTTGACCAACACAGCCACCTCTCTTTGAGCTCCCCCTGCAGGGGAAAAGACACACCCCACCCGCAGGCTCAAATCGCTGCTTCACTGAATAGTTTTGTGAGCCAGGAGGAAGAGTAAAAGGTCTTCTAATGATCTAAAGTGAGACTTTGAGCAGGTGAAGTAAGTAATCCCTTTGGGTTCTGGTTTCTGAGCTCTAAGGCAGAGAAGGATAAACCGTATGATTTCAGAAGTCACTTCTGGCTCAAACTCCCCTTACTTCCCTGAATGCATGAATAACGCCTCCCTACCTAGTGACTGGTACCACGCTGGGCTCATGAGGTGGGTAGGTGCTACTGGTAAGAGAGGTGGAATACGTGAAGACCAGCAATTTTTTCCTGCAGAGCTTAAGCTTGAGGGGGGTTAAGTGGTTGGCTCTGGAGTCAGGCTTCCTCCATTCTAATCTCAATGCCACCACAACCAGTGGTAGAGACTTTGAGTTAGGAGCACTCTGAAACTCAGTTTCCTCCTCTATAAAATGGGTATAACCCTTCTCTCGTAGGTTTTTTCTTTTACCTAAGCAAAACGCACAAATAATAAGTGTGCAATTAAACGAGTGTTTATATATGTAAACACTTATGTACCAATCACCTTGCCTTTGAAAATTAAATGAGGTGATCCTTGTAAAAGCAACTTAGCACAGTGTCTGGTATGCCTCAGGCCTTGCACCACTTAGGCCAGGCCGGCGCTCGCAGCCTTGTATGCAGAGAAGCCCAGGACTCTGTTCTGCCTTTGCGGCACTCCCAGGTCCGAGGGGGAGCGCGGCCCCAACGCGGCGGGCACGCGTCACCACGGGCAGGCGGAGCCCAGCGGGGCCTGCAGAGCTCGGAGAGCTTCGCGGGGGCTTGGACCTTGGCGGGTTCTGGGGAACTGGACTGAAGGGGAAGGTGAACGGAAGTTCCGGGCCGAGCGGCGACCCCCCTCGGGCTTATCAGTGCGCGGAAGAAAGGGTCGGGAGGGGAAACCCAGCTCCTCTGCGGAGGGCTTCCCCGGGGTGCCGCGCCCCGCTGGTCCCGGGCCGCGCGACCCCGCGAGGGTGGCGCCGGGAGGGCGGGCGCTTCCCTGGAGAAAGGCGCGTGCGGGGGGCGGGTGGTTCGGTGCCTCACTCGCAGCCTCCTCCTCCGGCGTTTACCGGTCTGGGCCCCGGAACGGACTCCGCGGGCGCCTTCTCCCGAACCGAGGGCCGAGCCCTGGGAGGCCGGCGGACTCTCCACCAGCGGAGTTCGGCGCTCGGCCGCGGCTGCGCCAGGCGCGAAGGGGGAGGATCCTCGGACCCGCCGGGGGCAGCGCAGGTGCCGCGGGGCCGGGCGCCGCCTCCCAGACTGGCCTGGCGCGGGAGCGCACCCGCGAGCCCCGGGAGAGCCTCGCCGCCTCTCGCGGTGGCTGCCCGAACCTGCGGAGCCGGCCGTCCCGACGACGCGACCCGGGCGCCCAGGTAGGACGCGCCGGGGAGGGGGTGGTGGGTCCGGAAGGCCTCGGTGGGGAGTCCGGGGCAGGCCTCTGCGGGAGGGGCCGCTGATCCCAAAGCCACATGTGCTTTTTTGAAAGGTCGCGCTTTTTCTCAGCCTAGACAGTAGGTAACATTAGTAACAGCAAAGTTTTCTGACGGGGCTTAGAAAATGTATCGAAGTATGAAACACGTGCAGAAACGACGTCAGTGTACCACTGGCTGAATCCTCAGAAGGCGAACACTGGCCATGAGACCAAATCCCGATGAAGAAACAGAACATTACCAGCCCCCCAAGTCCCCACAGGCTCCCTTGTTGTCACTGTCCCCACCGCCAAGGGTAACCACTATCGTGGCTTCTAACAGCACAGATCAGTTTTGCCTGGTGTGGAACAGTATATACACGGAAGCCTGTAGTATGTACTCTTCTACGCCTGGCTTCTTTCGTTTGTGACATTTATCGATCTTGCAGCGTGCACTTGTACATAGTCCATTCTCATTACTTAGAGTATTCCATCGTATCAGTGTGCCGCAGATAAATTTATCCGTTCTGTTGCTGGTGGGCCTGTGGGTAGTTTCTAGTGTTTGTTGTGAATGGTGCCGCCACAGACATTCTAGAACAGCGTCCAGTAGAACTTTTCTGCGGTGATGGCAATGTTCTCAGTCTGTGCTGGCCAGTGAGGTAGCTACTAGTCACATTTGGCTCCTGAGCACTTGAACTGTGGTTGGCTGAGGAATTGGATTTTTTAATTTTCTTAAATTGTCATTAATTTAAATATAAAGAGCCCCATGCGTCGGGCAGCACAGTTCTAACGTGTCTTTTGAGGACTGTAGTAAATGTTTCTAGTCAGTGTACACCCAGGAGTGTAATTGCTCTGTCAGAGGGAATGAATACCAGCTTCCAGATTGTACTGAGGAGTTGTCTCAAGTTGGTGCATCTGTTTTCGCTCCCATGGGCAGTAGCACCACATGCTCCTCAACTCTTAATATTTTCATTTCATTTCCTTTTCATATTAGCCATTCTGCTGAGCATGTAGTTAAAACGAGGCTTTTGTTCGCTTTTAAGTAAGATTATGAAAATTGCCACTTAACCATAGTAAAGTTGATGATGATGGTTGGAGGGGTTCTTGGGGACTGAGAGTTGTTATAGGGTCTTAACTTTACCCTTTATACCACCCTACCCCTGCGTCAGGCCTCCCACCCAATCAGCCTTCTCCCCTAGAAACCGGACCTGGGTTAGCAGGGCATTACGAAGGGGCCGTGTGTTCGGAGGTGATCCATTTCCCATAGCTCTTGTTACATTATGCCTTCTTCAGATCAGCGCCCGTCTTCCTTTACTGTTACTTCTTGGAATATCCCACTAGAGGGGATGATGAGATTGCCTGGCAGCTACAGCCATGGCAGAGAAGCCAGATTTTGGGCTGGCTCAAGTTTTTGTTTGCAACTTGGCTCTGCCTTCTATAAAATGGCATTAACATTCACTGGGTGTGCTACTTCACTGGTTTGCTGAGAAGCAAAGTAAGCTCTGAGGAGGCAGCAGAGGGTGGCCTACTATGTGTCAGGGTGTGTGTGTGTGTGCGTGTGTGTGTGTGTGAGAGAGAGAGAGAGAGAGAGAGAGAGACTTTGTAGAAATTCTTTTTAATCCTCAGAATCGTCACATGAGTTAGGTATTCCTTCTTTACACTTGGAGACACCGAGGCTGCAGGACACCCAACCATTCTCCTCTAGGCTACACAGCTAGTAAACAGCAGGAACCCCAATAGGACTTTCCACCCGTGCCACCAAAAACAGTTCTGACGTTTTTAAAAATCTCCCTTCCCTGGGTAAACAGAGCCCTGGCTGGTGCAGATCTTGAAATTCTGGATCAAATTAGATGTCCTCTGTGAAGGCTCCCTTTGGACAGAACCAAACTGATCATTAACCTCTTGTGTGTGGCTTGTTAAGCAGAGGAATTGTTTGTTATGTTGTAATAACAGTGAAATTCACTTTGTGTGATACACAAGATCTTGGAAAGCTGTGTGCAAAGAGCCTTTTGCTTGTGGGGAGGGAGAAAAATTGAGTACATTTTAAGTTCATCCGGGAATTTGTTGCCTAAAAGTATCTCCAAATGAGTTATTTTTAAAGTGAAGGATCCTTTTGAAATATGAATAATAACACAGCATTTGGGGCACCTGGGTGGCTCAGTCGGTTAAGCAACTGCCTTAGGCTCAGGTCATGGTCCCGGGGTCCTGGGATCCAACCCCATGTCGGGCTCCCAGCTCAGTGGGGAGTCCGCTTCTCCCTCTCCCTGCTTGTGCTCTTTCTCTCACTTGCTCTCTCTCTCAATGAATAAAATCTTTTTTAAAAATAACACAGCATTTGCTTTGTAAGTTTGGGTTTTCAAGTAATAAACATGAGCAACTCAAAATCATATATAAGATTCATCAAAATTTCGCATGTATTTTCTCTTTTATTGAGAAGGGTTCTC
The DNA here is from genome assembly GCF_054177405.1 of Leptonychotes weddellii. Lineage (NCBI taxonomy): Eukaryota > Metazoa > Chordata > Mammalia > Carnivora > Phocidae > Leptonychotes > Leptonychotes weddellii. The sequence goes on along the minus strand of NC_138374.1, from coordinate 26,230,320 downwards.
ATGAAAGACTCACCTGGACCATCTTGACATCTCGAGTTCTCTGGGAGGTCCACAGATTAGTTCTCTATCCAGATGAGAAGTTAAGTAGAAACCCGGTACCCCCAGTGGCTACTGGTGGATTCAGGCTTAGCTTGGGTGGGTTTTACAGTCCCTGATCATTCGGTGAGCCTCTCAGAGAGGGGGCTCAAGAGTCAAATGGGTTATTAGATTAGATGACCTTCAAGGTCCCTTTCAGCCATGAGATTCTTTAAATCTGTTGCATACCTATAGATCCAGCATAAATTTCAGCTGTGCTGGTAAGAAGGGCCTCAGAAATTGCCAGAGTCCAGCTCTTCCCTGATGCTGAATCCTGTGTGTAGCATCCTGGGCAAGTAACTCTCCCATGTCTCCTGGACACCACCCATGGGAGAACCACTGACTCTTTCACTCTCTAAGTGTGAGAAAGTTCTGCCTTATAGTCAGGTGAAATCTTCCTCCTGCAACTTCATCAGCAGCTCCTCTTTTCTTTCTTTCTTTCTTTTTTTTTAAGTAGACTTCACGCCCAGCGTGGAGTGCAACATGGAGCCCAACACAGGGCTTGAATTCATGACCCTGAGATCAAGAGCTGAGCTGAGATCAAGAGTCAGACACTTAACCAACTGAGCCGGGTGCCCCTTTCAGCGGCTCCTCCTAGTCCTACAGATGTCTATTCCTTCTGCATGTCAGTTCTTCAAATATTTGAAGCCAGCCATTGACTCCCATGCTTCTCTGGGTGAAATAGCCTCAGTTTCTTTGACTATTCTCTGCTTCCTGGCCATTCTTCAGTGGATGTTCTCTAGCTCAGCCGTTTCTTCTGTGCCTGGGCTGTTCTGGTGTATTCCCCACAGGTGGTCCCCTCCTCATCAGCCTTTGAATACTTCCATCTTCATCTTCCTGTATTCTTCTGAGAAAGCTGAGGTCCACTTGGAGGCTCTCCTGCATGGGTCTCACTCTCCTCAATTTATGTTTTAATTCCTTAGTCTTCAGAGGAATAAGCATCCATTCTCTCTAAAGTAACACTACCCCTTAAAGCCTTGATATATTTTCTTTCCTACTTCTAGAAACAATGCTTCTTATTTTGGGTTCTGCGGTCCCCCCTATCCTACAATTCAGTATTCTCTGTCTTCCTTCCTTTCACCCTGAAACATGCAGCAATTTTGCCATATTATCTTCTCGTGACACTGGTGCCCCTTCCTCAAGTAACTTTCCTCCCCATTTTGGGTCAGATTTCTGAATATGTGTCTTCACCAGCTACTTCCCTTTCCCTCAGTCTGCATGATACTTACTTCCAAAGTGGTGAGTATTGATGCTCAGTTGGAAGTTACTTTTGTGGTCAACTTGTTCAACTGTTTCCCTGATACCTGATTTCCTTTTCCAGCACTCCTGAGGAATTAAAGTCCTGCCATTCCCCCATAATTATCTGAGACTCATTCTCTGAGATCAAACGACTTCTCCTCAGGCTTGTGCTTTATTACCTCTCTTCGGTGTTTTGTGTAGTGACATTTTTTCTGGGAAGTCTTATTGTGGTTTTGACACCCTGTGCTATCCTGATCACTTTCTTCCTCAGCGAGTAGTTATTCCTCTTCCTTCTCCAGCCCCACTTCATGGAACCCTCCAAGTGTCTTCTATACTCTTGCTGTCCTACCGCTTGTCTGCCCACATGGTGTCAACTATCACTTTTGTAATGAAGGAGCCCTTAATCTACAGCTTGAGCTTGGTCTCCCTCTGATGTTCTGTTTTCAAATGTCTTGGGGATAATGCTAATTGTACCTACACCATTGTCACCTCAAGGTCATCACCACTCCCCCAAACTGCTCACATCTCAACTTCTGCCAGTGTCATCATCTTTCCTTGTTCTCTTCCCTTTGGTTGGAATCCATCAACAAATGATTTCCCTGAACGTCCCTCTTCACTCAGAGCACAAGGAGTGGGGGAGCCTAATACATTTCAGGCACTGAGCTCTGCATATCCTGACCCATTTCATACAGGCACCCTCCTGAAAAGTACGTGCCATCATCTCTATTTTATGGGTTAAGAAATCAAAAGTTGAGAATATAAACACCTTGCTCAAGGACTTGTCCAGTTTTTTGTTTGTTTTTTTTTTAATTTTTTTTTAAGATTTTTATTTATTTGCGAGAGAGAGAATGAGAGACAGAGAGCATGAGAGGGAGGAAGGTCAGAGGGAGAAGCAGACTCCCTGCCGAGCAGGGAGCCCGATGTGGGACTCGATCCCGGGACTCCAGGATCATGACCTGAGCCGAAGGCAGTCGCTTAACCAACTGAGCCACCCAGGCGCCCAGGACTTGTCCAGTTTTTAAGTGACAGACTCCAGGGTTCAAATCAAAGTCTGATTGTAAAACCTAAATAATTTACTATAATGGCCTCCTAATTTGTCAACTTGGCTTGGACAGATCGCAGATAGAACTCATCCTCACCCCAGCACCAGATTCTTCTTTCTTCAAATGCTTCTTAATTAAATGTACCTAAGTTTTCTCAACTGTGCTATGGCTTCTCATTGTGTGTAGGATTAAATGGACTCTCAGGACCACTGGTGAACCCTCATTACCATGCCTAATCAACCAAATTTCTCATTATTTGTGAATGATCTACGGTCTTCTTACTGTCTCTCTCCCCGATCCGCTTATCTGCCATGCTCGTTCCTAGGGACCCTCTGAGCAATCACCCTTCTTCACTCCAAGTTCATTGTCTCCCGACTATGAAGGCTTTTCTAGCTACCACGGGTCACAGTGATCACATGTCCCATTCTCTTGACATAGACTAAATGGCCTCCACTGCATAACTTAGTTTTTGATTCGAGTAGTTTTGTTTATTGTCTCATTATCTCCATCCTCAATTATACCATAAGCTCCCTGAGGATAAGGATCATATTTCATATTCGATGCTTTTTTTTGTATTGCCTACAGAGATAAATATAAATGAAATAAATATAAATGAAATTTAGGAGAAAATGCTCAGAAAAGTATTAAGGGTAATATAAGTTAAGTATATTATTCTTTAAAATACTCATGTCATAGACATTGGCAAAATTTATTACCTGATTGATATTGGGCACAGGTTCAGCAAACAGCAGGAACTTGAGGGATTCAAGAAATAAAAGCCAAACCCAGAGTACCGGCTCTTCCTCCTCCTGTTTAATCCTTAACAACGCCTTCGTGCCCTCTCCTCATGAATGTGTGAAAGGAGAAGCACTTACATTGTCCCATAGATGATTGGCTTCAAGGACAAGGAACATTTGTCTTGTCTGTTCAGCACCTTAGCGCAATGCCCGGAACATGCTGCATGTTTGATACGCACTTGACAAAACAATGAACTGGGCGTACGACTTGCAGCAGATGCTGACGTTGTCCTACGTTTCCACTTCCTTTGGGATCCTCTTCCTGCTCCCCCATGTGAAATGAAAGAGTGTCAGAGCTAGAAGGATATCAGCCCAACCTCCTCATGTTAAGGATGAGAAAATGATCCTAGAGAGGAGGGTGTCTGACCCTAGGTCACCCCTCCTCTTAGTGGTCTTCTGATCTTTTGTCCAATCCTGTGTTTCTCCACTGTATTTCACTAACTCCCTCTTTTCAGTGTTCTGTCCCCACACCTATCCCCAGCCCTTCTTCCTCTCTGGCAAGTTTCCTTTCCCACATCCCCTCTCCCAGCTCTGCACTCTGCATGCCCCCAATTTGTGTTTAATGCTGTACAACAGTGTCTCTTGGGAATGTAAACAAAAAATACCTCTGAGGTTGTGAGCACACACACTTTAATAAACGTGTGACTATTTGGGAGGAACACAACCTCTACCAGGAAGTTACGGTTCAGAATCTCTTTAGGGGCTCTCTAGGGCTCAAATACCCTTTCAGAATTTCCAGGAGTCTAGAAACGTAGTGGGATTTTTATAGTAATAAACCGTAGTCCAGATGCCTAAAGTGCCAGGCAGTGTACTAGGCAGCCTAGAAGGCTCTTGGCACCCTCTGCAACTCCAAGTCATGATAGATCCATTTTACAGATGAGTAAACTGAGGCTCAGAGACGTAAAAACAACTTGCTTAAGGTTACTCAGTTAGTATCAGAGCAGGGAATTGAACTGATCTATTTGCCTTCTCCAGAAAACTCTGAGACACACTGACCAACTGTTGGCTGCTTCACTTGGATATCCACTTCCTCTTCCATGGCTGCTCTTGGTAAGGTTTCTCATCTAAGAACTGTCTCCATGCCCTGGCTCTATCACTGATCCCATGTGTTTAGCCTCTCTGGACCCCAGGAAGCCGGTCCCTGCCTATGCTCTCTAGTGGTCACAGGGAGATGCACAACCCTTTCAGGCATTCAGGACCTCTTTCAGCACCCTCTGGGTGTGGGCTAGGGACCCAAGGCCACGTGGAGTCAGACTTCAGAGGTGCCTAAGTCTCCCAGGCTTCCCTGAACCGAGGAAGGAGCTGGATTCTCTGGGCCTTCACTCCTGCTAGTCCTTTAAGAAAGACCCACCCATGTTCGACAATGGCCAAAATTAGATTAAGAGAGGGCCTTGGCATCAGCCCCAAATTCCTTTTCAGAGAGTCAGCAAGAGCAGCTGACTCAGAGTCTATATAATTGATGTCTATTCTTAGTGTCCACAGTACTTTGTTCATTGACACCCCTATGCCTGGTGTGCTAAGTTCCCAAATGTACTGGTGTGCTCTTGAGTAGGTCTCAGTCTTTCTGAGCAACAGTGCCCCATCTGGCAACGGGGAACACCTGCCTCATCTACCTCACAGGGATGTGATGAGGATCCAGCCAGAGAGCAAATGTAAAATGGGGTTGAGGTTTGAGGTGGTCCACCCTCACCCCCTCCCCCACCATCTTGGGGGCACTGAGCCCATGTGCAGATCCAGCCTCTAGAGCTGCTCACAATCAGCTCAGCATTTCCTCAGATAAATAACAAACTTGCTCTGAGTGGATTCTGGGTCACAGACGACCACTGGAGCCTTTAGACAAACTAGAAAAAAAACGTTGCTTCCTCCAAGTGGACATGGCTTTGCCAGGTGCTTGGCTTGGTGAGTAGATACAGGTGTCTCTTGATCTAGGTACCCTTGTTCGGTGAATAACCCACACAACCAAACGTGGGGGCTTTGGTACCACAGGCATCTCCAAATCCCTCTAGTCCCTGAATAACATGACACTGAATGGAAAGTGAACAAAGTGCTCTGGGAATTCAGGACTTAATAAACTCAAAGCCAGTCAGCAAGACTGCCTGCTAATTGCATGTCACAGCCTAGCGGGGAAAAGGAATTACATGGCTTGTTGCAGAAGGTACTTAGAGGATGCAGAAGGGCAGACAGAAACAGGAGCTGCTGATGTCAGTGAGGGAGGCGCTGGGTATGTGCTGAGTGCTGAAAGGAAAACAGATCATCTTCTGTGTCCATGGCCCATATCCCCGGCCCCTCCATTAGAGTGAACTATTGTGTGTGAATGCAAATTTGACATGTAATCTATAGACTTTGGGGTTGAATCTGATTTTGTCCACCTGGTAAATGAGTGTAAGTTAAATGATTTATCTTCTCCCTGGAGGTCAGAATTCCATTTAAGTGGCAACTGGGTCTTTTTAAGCTGTTAGAATTCTTGTTGCTCCTGCAGCATCCTCACATTACATACCCTGTGTTATTATATTTGTTGTGTTCAACAAATAGGTACTCAAGGTTTTGCCATGAACTGACTGTATGACCTTGAGAAATCATGTAATTTCTCAGGGCCTCCATTTTCTGTCTTGGGTGGGGGTGCACTGACATGATCTATTTGCCTTCTCCAGAAAACTTGGGGTACGTGAAGTAAAACCGTTTCTGTAAAAGGAAAAGTGGGAAGTTGGTGGGAGAGAGGGTTAAAAGATTATTGGGGACAAGTGATGCTCACTTGTGTCACTATGAATTTTTCCCACATTGAAATCTTCCCTCTGTGTTGTGGGAGAAATAGGTAGATATGCATAGGTTTTGTTTTGACTCTAGGAACAATTTCCTTTGGCTTTAAAGCTTACATTGGGATAGTAAGGGAAACTGCAGAGAAGACAGGTAAAGGGGTACTATCTGTTCAATTTTTCTGTAAATCTAAAAATGTCCTAAACTCTAAAGCCTATTGATTCTTTAAAAACCCTGTGTTGGGTTACTTAATTTATTTTGGAGGGTGGGAGCAGCCAAAGTTATCCTCATTGTCACTGAGAACATGGAACTCCCTGTTCCATGGAGGTCTGACAAGGAGCCTTGCTTCCTTCCCACCCCTATTTCTCCTTAGTTCTTCCCCTTCTCAGTCAAGGGCACCACCCCTCCCCTGCTCAGTCTCCCTCAGTCTCCCTCACCCCACATCTAGAGCATCATCGAGTTCTGTAGGTAGGTTGTGCTTTAAGTTCCCTTTGCAGCCCATCCAGTTTGCTGCGTCTCCTAGTCCTCTCCTCTGGTCTCCTAGTCCTCTCCTCTGGAATGAGCCACCACCATCCTCTTCCTCCCAGCCTGGCGTCTTCAATGGCCTCTTAAGTAGACATCCCATCTGTGGTAGTTTGCTCAGGCTGCCCTAACAAAGTACCACAGATCAGTGGCTTACACAATACAAATTAATTTTCGCACAATTCTGGAGGCTGGAAGTTTAAGATTGTGGTGTTGGCAGGGGTGGTTTCTTCTGAGGCCTTTCTCCCTGTGTCTTCACATGGTCTTCCCTTCATGCCTGTGTATCTGTGACCTAATCTCCTCTTCTTATAAGGATACCAGTCATAGTGGATTAGGGCTCACCCTAATGAACTCACTTTAACTTAATAACCAAATAAAGTCACAATCTGAGGTATTGGGATTAGCACTTCAACATATGAATTAGGAGGGGGGACACAAATCAGCACATAATATTACTTCTATTCTTGTGTCCCTCTGATCATTTTTCATGTAGTCACCAGAGTGATCTTCTGAAAATATAAGTCAGACCAAGTTACATACTGCTTAAAAGCCTTCAGTGGCTTCCCAGTGTACTAGAGTGAAATCCAGACTCTTCCCCGTGGCATGGTCTGAGCCCTGTGACCTCCCAAAACTCTGTGCCTCTACCCCTTGCTCATCACTGTGCAGCCACATGCCCTTCCTCGAGTTTCTAAAACACAGTACACTCTTTTATACTCTGCCCACTCTTCACCTGACTGCCTTCTACTCAGCCTTCAGTTCTCGGAGACCCCTTCCCTGCATGCCTGGTCTCAAGTAGGTGCCCACTGTGATTCTCTCTTCTAGCCCTCAGTTCCTGTACTTGGCAGCTCTTTGTAACAGGATGATGTTATTTCATGGTTTTGCATGATTCTTTTGTTTGTCTCCTCCAGTAGTTTGCAAGCTTCCTGAGGACAAAGACCATTTCTGCTTTGTTCACACCTGTATACTTGTCCCTAGCATGGTGTCCCAGAGAAAGTGCCCATCAACTGCTGAAAGAGTGACAGAGTGCATGGGGAGTTAGACTTTATTTTGCAGGCATGGGAAGCTGCCAAAGGATTTCTCACGGAGAAACAAAATGGTCAGATGCACTAAATTACAGAGATCACTCCGGCTACAGTGGGGAGGGGGTGGATTAGGAGACCAACCCTGGAGTTGGGGAAACTAGTGGGGAGACTACTGCATTAGTCCAAGTGAGAAACAGTGAACTAGGATCATGGAAATGGGACAGAAAAGGAGATCGCATTTGTAAGATGTGACAGTTTATCAGATGTAAGCAGTGAAGGAGTGGGGAGACTCCAGGGTGACTCCTGGTTCTAAGGCTAGGAGGGAAGGTGAATGGGAGTATCTTTCATGAAAACTGAAAGAGGAGAGGGAGAATTGGGGGGTAAATTAGGACACTTATCTCCCTACTAAAGGGCTCCCCTTAAAGACAGGAACTGTGTTGACATTCCCATTTAAAAATGCCTTGCACATAGTAGGCTCTCAGTAATCCCAGGACAATGACTGCAGGCCCTTAGTCACATGCACAATGTCAGTTGTGGAGACACTCACACCTGCCCACAAACCCTAACACCCTGGGGATGTTGGTTTTCTGAATTCCCATGTCACTCATATCGTCCAGCCCTGCTCAGCCTGTTCCATTCCTGATGGCCACTCACTCTTTGCTTGTTTTCAGCCCTGGTAGAAACAAAGCAAGCCCAAAATACACCAGCCAACTGGCAAGTGATGAGTGATTAGCTGCCTGGCTCTAAAAGGCTGGAATGAGGCAGCCTTTCAGTGCTAAGTGCAGTAACCCTAGCCCTTGGCTTGCTGTAATTCTAGATGGAGGTGGTCTGGGATTGGGTGTGGACAGGGCAGCAAGAACAGACCCTGGAGGTCCTCAGCCAGGCAGTGGGAAGAGAGTGCATCTCTCTGCAGTCAATTGAAAGTATGAAATTAACACTCAAATGGAGGTAAAGGAGATGTGCTAGATTATGTGACGGGATGAGTGGTTCTTTTTACTAAGGGAAGGCTCTCTGCCAGGCTTGGTGGACTTACTTAATCTTCCTTCTTGCTCCTCATCTAAGATAAGGACCATATTTACAGGGAGCAAGATTCCTATTTCTTTTTTCTTCACTCTATTTCTGCCAAATATTCTAAAGCTCCCTGACTTTGAAGCTCAGTTTCCTCTTTGATGAAGTGGGAGTCATGGCCCACACCTCAAAGGGTTGTTGTGAGAATCTAAATGAGCTAAAGGATTTAAAGGAATGACTGGCTTATAGGAGGCATTCCACCACCTAGGTGGTTAGCTCTTACTAAAACAAGTCTCTGTTTCAGAAATACCAGGGCACTGGAGAAATGCAGTCAGCTCTCAGATGTCCGTGGTCTACAGTGTGATTAGTAATTTATGTGCTCATTTAAACTGTGCTCTAGGGAAGGTCAGTGCCTTAATGGAGAATATACAGGAGTGACTGGCTAGTATTCAATCAAATATTCACTGCTGCTGTGAGGGCATCAGCCATTAATATCTCCCATTAGGACCAGAACATTGTAATTAGCTCAATAAATGTATTAGGTATTCACTGGGAGAAAAATGTGGCTTGTTAATAAACCCAGTTAGAAATAAGTTTTCATCATTGGGACGCCTGGGTGGCTCAGTCGGTTAAGCGTCTGCTTTCGGCTCAGGTCATGATCCCAGGGTCCTGGGATCGAGTCCTGCATCGGGCTCCCTGCTCCGCAGGGAACCTGCTTCTCCCTCTGCCTCTGTCTCTCTCTCTCTCTCTCTCTCTGTCTCTCATGAATAAATAAATAAAATCTTTAAAAAAAAAAAAGAAAGAAGTTTTCATCATTAAAATCAGTGTTATATTGGGGCACCTGGGTGGCTCATTTGGTTAAGCATCTGCCTTCAGCTCAGGTCATGATCTCAGGGTCCTTGGATCAAGCCCCACGTGGGGCTCCCTGCTCAGCAGGGAGCCTGCTTCTCCTTCTCCCTCAGCAGCTCCCCCTGCTTGCGCTCTCTCGCTCACTTTCTCTCTCTCAAATAAATAAATAAAATCTTTAAAAAATAAAATCAGTGGTATGGAAGATCTGCACATTGACTAAGATAGTTTACAGTTGCTCCCCACCCTTGCACGGTAGGAAAAAAGAATTTTTCTTTTCTTTTTTTTTTTTTTTAAGATTTTATTTATTTATTATTTGAGAGAGAGAGAATGAGAGACAGAGAGCATGAGAGGGAGGAGGGTCAGAGGGAGAAGCAGGCTCCCCGCCGAGCAGGGAGCCCGATGCGGGACTCGATCCCGGGACTCCAGGATCATGACCTGAGCCGAAGGCAGTCGCTTAACCAACTGAGCCACCCAGGCGCCCCGGAAAAAAGAATTTTTTGAGTTCTGTTCATTTTGCCTTTCTGGACGGTTCCTGAGGCTACATTCTAACATGGTCCTGTGTCCAGCTATGATGTCAAAGAATTTGATTTACCTGAAGCCTTAGGGTTAACTTAATTCTGCTTCTAGATCATGGAGTTCCCTAGAACAAGCCATGCCAGATCTGATTAGAGCCCCTGAAAGGACAGAGCTGTGATTAGCTTTCAGGACAGATTTTGTGTCTACTCACTGATAAAAGTGTGTCTAATAAATGCCCAAGATGTGGTGGAATTGAATCTGAAACGTGTGTGAAGTTGTAGGGGGTCAGCTGGCTCCCACTATCCCATAATGTCTACCAGAACAACCTAATAATTTGTGCATTTTGTTTATCCGTTCGTCAGTTGGTGGACATTTGGGTTGTTTCCACTTTGGGGCTGTTATGAACAATATCGCTGCGAACATTTGGGAACAAACTTGTGTGTGAACATGTTTTCCATTCTCTGGGTCTGTACCTGGGGGAGGGGATTGCAGCTGCACAGCTTTAAGTGTATGTCTGAGGTGTTTCAGGTCAAGCTCTTTTCACACATAGAGGTTTCAGCCAGGGCTTGGGACTTAGGTGAGCAGTCCAGAGGCTATCTCACCAACAACAGGGTGGTTGGATCCAAGTCATCTGGAAAAGCCCAGCCAGAATCCTATCAGCAATTCTTTTTCCTCTCTCCCATGCCCTGAGGGGCTCAGTGGTTTCTTTAATTCAAAGATGCCATCCATTTGATAATATTTCGGAGGGCTAGGGTAGAGGAAGTGGTAGCAGGGAAGTTTCTTTGGACATTGACTGTAAGGTACCTCCTGATTTCAAAATGTTAAATTGTTTTTCGAAGGGATTATTAGACTTGGGGAGATTAATTATAGCCTTAAAGTTAAAGGTTACCCTCAGAGTCCAACCCAGCATTTTTACAGAGGAGGAAAGGGAGGGATCATTCCGTAGTTTAGACGATAGTCACAGGCCAACACTTACCACTGAGGCTGTGGAGGGAAAAGTGCTGTAGACACAGAAGAGGTAGGCAGTCGGGGCTGGGTCGAAGTTCATCTCTGGAGCTTCTCTGACGTGGCCTCTAGGGACACCCCGTGGAGGAAGAGGTTACTCTGTGCTGCATCAGACACTAAAGGTTAGGGATTTGCTCCTCCATCCTCCGTACCTTGGCATCTCGGGAGCTACAGTTCTCTCCGTAATGCCTCAAATCACTTCACCTCTCTGGGCCTGGGTGTCCTGCTCTGCGGTCAGGGGAGTGATCCCTTCCCCGCCTGACTCACCTGGTTGTTATCAGGACCAAACCAAATGAGATAACGAGGAGGGAAGCACTCTTTAAAATGAAGACTACATGGTGGGTGATGATTTATTGTGGGCCTGGATTCATTTAAACTCACGTATCTATTCATGCCACAGACAGGAACGAGTACTTAGTTACAGTTGAACCTCAGCTACCTCTTCAGGTAGCTGCCACTACATTTTGATTACCCACTGTGTACTTTTGTTTGTCCTAAACCACTCCATCTAACTTGAAAAGATGTTCCTTAGGGCTTCGTCCTAATACTCGCACCTTCCTGGAACTACGGTTTTTCCGGCAGTCTCCTCGGGTCAGAGCCTCATGCAACATGTAGCATAGTCAGCTGCAGATCGGCAGAACACTCTCCGGGTTGCCTCTAACGCTCTTTCCACCAGTGCCCGGCGGGCACCTTCTAAGATAGGAATCTTTCAGCCTTCAGTAAAGATTTAAGAACTCGAGGCAACCTCCTCACAGCATTCACTTAATGCTGTCTTTTCACTACCATATATGCCAGGCTTACCAATGAGGCACGTAACCTCCTTGATGTTCTAATGGCTTTGTAATTACACAAGTGGCAAGAAAGGAAACTTGAAAAGTTAAAGGCACGACCCAAATTGTCCATCAGTGCGTGAATGGATACACAAAATGTGGTATATACATATGATGGAATATCACTCCACCTTAAAAGGAATGAAGTACTGATCCATGCTACAACATAGATGAACCCTGAAGACATTATGCTGAGTGAAATAAGCCAGGCACACAAAGACAAATACTGTATGATCTAACTTATGTGAGGTACTGAGAAGAGTCACATTCATAGAGAAAGAAAATAGAACAATGGTTACCAAGGGCTGGGGGGGAGGAGAGAATAGTAAACACTAAATTTTAGATTATGTAATACATATATTCTTATAATCATATGTATATATAATATGCATATATATATATGTCACAAATTACTTATTCATTCAACTGGTTGATGAACATCTGGATATTTGGCTTCTTTCCAGGGTTTGACTATTATGAATAAACCCACTAAAAAAAAAAGTTTAAGGCAGCAGCATTTAGAGAGAATGTTCTGATCTGGGAAGGGGATAAGTAGGTTATCAAAAGCTGTCATGCTCTTTCCACCATCTTTCTATACCGTCGTAATGGCATTTGTGAACATCCTGGCCAATGCTCTGTTCTCAGGGGCATCAACACTGCTGAGAAGAGAGGCAAACAGTAGGCTCTTATTTAGGCTGTGCTCCAAAGGCATTTCTAACTGATGCTGAAGCATGCTTACGTGGGTCAATGTGAAACCATTAATTATCACGGAGCTGGGGGAATTGTTGTGAACCTACGCTCAGGTTAAACAAGTGTGGAGTGATCGACCCCAGATTTGGTATGCAATTCAGTGATCTAGAAAAATGGCAGAACAATCTGCTCTCGTCCCATCAGTTTGGTTTCACTGTGCTGAGGACCTCAGCTGTCATCGTAGACCAAGAGGAAGCAACACTAAAACAGGACAGAAAATCCTGGGATTCCTTTATTGGGATGTAATACATACATACAAATACAATGCCTCAGTGAACAACAACAAAAAAGACTCTTGTTTCTTTACGGCTATATGTATGTGTGGTAAGAAGTCTTAGGTAACAGTCACCCAAATGCAAATAGCTCTGTATGGTGGGATTATGAATAATTTTTTCTTTTATTTCCTTTTTCTTTTTTCTTTAAATATTTTATTGATTTATTTGAGAGAGAGAGAGAGGGAGCACACGAGCACAGAGGGAGAAGCAGATTCCCCACTGAGCAGAGAGTGGGACCTGGGACTCGATCCCAGGACACTGAGATCATGACCTGAGCCGAAGGCAGACACCCAAGCATCTGAGCCACCCAGGCACCCTATTTCCTTTTTCTTCATAATTTTATTATTTGTATGGTACAAAAAGTACATAAAATTGTTTTCTAGTGTATATCTCTGCTTCCCCCTCGCCATGGTAGAGAACTCAAGTAAGGAGATACGGATTTTTCTTCTAATGATCTTACTGTTTCTTTTCCAATATGTTCTTACGTGTTTAAATGTTGAGAGGAGCTGTGGCTCACGAGCGGAGCCCATGGCCTTGGAAAAGTCACTTAATCTCTCTGGGCCTCTGTTCCTTTACCCTTTACATGAGAATAGTGATAATAGTAACAACAGCAGTAAAACCAACCTTTGTTGTCCAGAAGAGCGCAATATGATATGGAAGCACTCGAAATAAAACTGATGTCAGTTACTCTCCATCACTGAAGGTACTGCCAACATCATCCAGATTACCACTGAAAGTAGGGATGAGGGGAATATTTTCTAAATCGTCCCCTATGATGAACTAAGTTAAAACTGTTACCTCCACTACCTTGCCTTCCTCACCTTCACCTGCAAATCTTTAATGACGCGAATGTCCTAGAAAACAACCACTAGGGGGCATAATTTCATCACTTGAAAACCTGGGTCCGGCTTGTTAACCAGTGCATTATTTCCGTCAAAAATTATGTGAGTATGAACCTATTAAGGAAACTTTCAGGTGGAGGGAAACCCAAGGTCATAGGCTCACCGTTTCCCCCCGCTTTATGGGTCTCCTCGCTTGCCTTCTTTTGTCCTCTCTTTCATAAATGGCATCCATTTCCCTCGCCCTGGTGGCAGGGCCTCACTAACTCAGCCAGACGTTGCCAGAAAGGAACTTTTTTCCCCTTAGTGGACGGGGTGGCTAAATGTTATGTTATTTCCAAGCACTGCTCAAGGCTGCTGTGGAAAACTCTTTGGTTTGAAGGACTTTTTTCTTTGCTTTGGCCCAGCTCAGTGTAGCTATCAAGGTCAGAAACTATCTCCCTTTTTCTATTCCACCTACCAACTCCTTAGCCGGTGGTCTAAGACTATTCCTTAAAAAATTTTTTTTCGGGTGCCTGGGTGGCTCAGTTGGTTAAGCGACTGCCTTCGGCTCAGGTCATGATCCTGGAGTCCCCAGATCGAGTCCCGCATCGGGCTCCCTGCTCGGCAGGGAGTCTGCTTCTCCCTCTGACCCTCCCCCCTCTCATGTGCTCTCTCTCATTCTCTCTCTCTCAAATAAATAAATAAAATCTTTAAAAAAAAAAAAGTCTTGAAAATTTTTTTTTCCACTTGGGGGATGGTCAAGCTTTCCCAGTCAATCTACTATTGATGATGACATGGGTACCCGAATCCCTGCTTTGCTTCTCAGACTTAGAAGGCTCCCTGCCTCTTCTCTTTCCAATGCTAAGATTTCTAAAGACTGGCAGTTCTCGGACTTTGGTATGAGTGACGATCAAGTGGAAGATCGTGTTACACCCCTTTGGATGGCTATTATAACGTTGAGGGGAAAAAAAAGCCCAGAAAATAACAAGTGGTGGAGGGTATGTGGAGAAAGTAGAAACTTGTGCATTGCTGGTGAGAATGTAAAATGGCGCAGCTGCTGAGGAAAACAGGGTTGGTTATGATGGTTTCTTAAAAAAATAAACATAGAATTACCCTTTGATCCAGCAAGTCCGCTTCTGGGTATACACCCCATAGAATTGAAAGCAGGATCTTGAAGAGGTATCTGCACACCCATGTTCATAGCAGCATTATTCACGGTAGCCAAAAGGTGGATGCAACCCAAGTATCCACTGATGGATGAGTGGATACACAAAATGTGGTCTCTACATACAGAAGAATGTTATTCCACCTTAAAACGGGAATGAAATTCTGACACATACTACAACATGGATGAACCTTGAAGACACTGTGCTGAGTGAAATAAGATAGGCACAAAAGGACAAATATTGTGTGATTCCAATCATATGAGATATCTAGAATAGGTAAATTTGTAGAGACAGAAAATAGAATGGGGGTTACCAGGGACTGCGGGACGGGCATTGGGAGTTGTTTAATGGGTACAGAGTTTTAGTTTGGGACGATGAAAAAGTTCTGGAGATGGATGGTAGTGATAGTTAAGTACATTCACAATAGTGTGAATTCACATTATTCTGAACGTACTTAATGCCACTGAACTATACACTTGGAAACAGTCAAAATGGTATGTTTTTATGTTATATATATTTTAGCACAATGAAAGAATGTCTTTAGTAAAGTCTTAAAGTGGAGGGTTTCATACTACTGACTCCATAGGTCTGGATTGAAGCGTAGGAATCTGCCTTTTTTTTTTTTTTTTTAATGTAGGCTCCATGCCCAGCTTGGAGCCCAGTGCAGGGCTTGAACTCATGACCCTGAGATCGAGACCAGAACTGAGATCAAGAGTCAGACACTCAACCAACTGAGCCACCCAAGCATCCTGGAGTCTGTCTTTTTTAAGTCACTGGGGGTTTCGTTGCATGTGGCTGTGGCTACATTCATGCTTCCCAAAAGCCCTGCATGATGATCAGCCACCCGGGCTTTAAAGTATAGACTGCCACTTACCAGTATGTGAGGAGCCACTGGACCTTTCTGTGCTTCAGATTTTTCATCTTTATAAAATGAGACTAG
Source organism: Leptonychotes weddellii (assembly GCF_054177405.1). Taxonomy (NCBI): domain Eukaryota; kingdom Metazoa; phylum Chordata; class Mammalia; order Carnivora; family Phocidae; genus Leptonychotes; species Leptonychotes weddellii. The sequence goes on along the minus strand of NC_138374.1, from coordinate 26,214,708 downwards.
GGGCGCCTGGGTGGCTCAGTCGGTTAAGCCACTGCCTTCGGCTCGGGTCATGATCCCAGGGTCCTGGGATCCAGCCCCAAGTTGGGCCCCCTGGTCTAAAGGGAGTCTGCTTCTCCCTCTCCCTCTGCCTGCTTGTTCTCTCTCTTTCTGTCAAATAAATAAATAAAATCTTTAAAAAAATAAAGTAAAATGAGGCTAATAATCCTACCTACCTAATAGGGTCTTTGTAAAAAATTGAAGAGTTGATATATACAAAGTGATTTTTTTAAATGATTCTAACACTTAATGGCAGGGTCTCTTTTTTACATGACTGTGAATATTCTCAAGCGCCAGGAAGCCGTTGCAACTTTTAATGAGTTTAATTAATGAAGCAGGGTTAGGAGTTAGAGGCATCTCTGCTTCGGCAAAGGGTTTAGTGGTGAGGATCTTATCCAATGAGAAGCAATGACATTCTGTCAAGTGGTGGAGGGGGTTGCGATACATCTGATAGAGTTCTAATAGGTTTATTTTAAATTATTCAGATGCATTTAAAAAAAATCTCTTGAAAGAATTCATACTATGTTAATAGAGGAGTAGGGTTTGTGGCAGAAGGTAAAGGGGAACTTCCACTTGTCATCCTATTTACTTCTGGGTTGTTATGTTTATTTTATATTGTGAGGTTCTGTATTACTTTTGTACTTAGGGAAAAAAGAGGTTTTTTAGTAGGTATGAAACGTGGCTGTCCTTTCCCCGTCAAAACAGGACTGGCAGTAAAAACACAAATACCCACTCAAAATGATATCCTTACATCATAATATGGATGATGTTACCTTATAATTAGTAATTCACAAAGCATGTTCACATCCATTGTCTCATTTAATCCGTGGCATGGTTTGGTGATGTAGGTAATATACCCATTTTACAGCTGAGAAGCAGAATGCACAGGGTATGCACATCACTGTTGTCCCAGCTGCATTTCACTCCCTCCTTATCCTTTGAGTGTTGCCCTTGTTTTACTCTGCTGTAGTGCTTCTAGCACTTATTCCAGTCCTACAATAAAATATATTTGTAATTCATTCACCTGTGGATAACATCCTTCACCGAAATGGCCCAAATTGAAGAGACTGTTTAGACATGAGATGGGCAAACATTGCAACGCTCACCAGGTAGGAGCTAGTGCTGTTGTGTTTGTTTGCCTCCGGAGGTTGTCATAACAAAATTCCTAAAAGCGGAATCTTTCACGCATATATGTTTTAACAGAACCATCATTTTGTTTAGTCTGCTCGGCAGGCCGAAACCACGAGATTTTTATTGTGCAGACCTTTCTTTCACAAAAAGCTGAAATGTCAGGTAGTCTTTGAAGAGCTGTAAATGCGTTTCTAGTTCGGGTAGAGTGAACCTCATCATCCGAGAGGAGGTATTCCTGCTGACAAATGTGTTACTCTTAAGTGATCAGGAAAATACGGATGATTTTCTGTTGTTTGCACTGTAGCTTCAAAGATTTATTTGGATGTTTATTGTTTAATGATGGGCATTAGTGGCCACACAAAAATGAAAGTGTCTTTGAGTTGCCTCAGATAGCACTTGTAAACCAAGGGTTTCTCCAGGATTGGCTATAGTTTACACAGCCCAGTTAAGATGAAAGTGAAGAGCTCCTTGCTCAAAAATTATTAAAAATTTCAAGATGGCAACATCAGAGCATTAAACCAAGTGCAGGGCCCTTTGCAAGTGCACAGGTGGTACCTCTGTGAAGCCAGCCCTGGGTCTGTCTTACGTTTAAAAGTGTTTATGTATTTGTAGATACGACATTAAAATATTAAAAATTTTACAAGATACAAAAATAAGTCTCGGGGCACCTGAGTGGCTTAGTGCGTTAAGCTGCTGACTTCGGCTCAGGTCATGATTTCAGGGTCCTGGAATCGAACCCTGCCTCTGGCTCTGTGCTCAGTGGGGAGTCAGCTTGTCCCTTTCCCTTTGCCCCTTTCCCACCCCACCATCCCCGCCCTCCGGCTCGTGCTCTCTCTCTCTCTTTCAAATAAATAAATAAAATATTTTAAAAAATTAAAAAAATAAAAGTAAGTCTCTAGGGAAGGGAAATCTCTCTTAGTGGTTTCTTGTGTATCTGTCCAGAGATTTCATTCATTTACAAACATACATATATACAATATATTATCTCTCCTCTCTCAAGGCATATACATACAAATAGTAGCATTCTTTACACATTGCTCTGCATTTTTATTTATTTATTTATTTGAGAGAGAGAGAGAGCACAAGCAGGGGAGAGGGGTAGAGGGAGAGGAAGCAGCAGACTCCCCGCTGAGCAAGGAGCCCGATGTAGGGCTCAGTCCCAGGACCCTGAGATCATGACCTGAGCCGAAGGCAGACACTTTGACTGAATGAGCCACCCAGGCGCCCCTGCATTTTTTGTTTTCTTAACAATATATCTTGCAGATCATTCCTGATCACTTACATAATTCTTTTCCATGGCCGCATAATATTCTGCTCTGTATATGTAATATAATTATTTAACTAGTTCCCTTTGATGGATATATAAGTTGCTTTCAATGACCAAAAATACTGCAACAAAAATCTTTGCAGATCATCTTTTTACATGTGTGAGTGATTCTGTGGAATTGTCAAGTCAAAGGTTATGATTTGTTTTAAATTGTGATAGGTCTTGCCAATTGCCCTCTAAAAAGACTGTACAGAGATACACCCTCACGAATATAGATTTTCATCAGATTTTGGGGTCTTTGTCAATCCCATGGGTGGGACACAGTGCTTCATTGTAGCCTTGATTTTCATTTCTCTTATTATCGGTGAAACTGAATATCTTTCATTGAATATCTGGGAGTCAATCTGTTCTGTGAACTGTCTGTCCTCATGATTTCTTTATTGTATTGTTCATTAATTTTTTTCTTATGATTGGTATAAATGCTTTATCCACTGAAGAAATTTGTTCTTGGTTTGTGAGGCATTGAAAATATTTCCCTCGGTTGGTTTTATCTTTCGAACTCTGTTTTGCCATGCAGAGTATTTTTAAAATGTAGTTGAATTTGTGTTTGTATACTCAGAAAGACCTCCACTCCTGTCCTTCCTTCAGGTATTTCTTTGATTTCATTCCTTCACATAAGCCTTTACTCCATTTGAAATTTAGTTCAGTATAAAGTGTGAAATAGGGATCCAGCTTTATTTGTTTTCCAGATGGCTACCTAACTGTCCGACAAATAGTTATTGAATAATTCACCTTTTCCCTCACTGATTTGAAGTTCTGTCTTTATCTATAGTGAGTTCCTATATGTGTTTGTGTCTATTTCTGAACATTTTATTTCATTTACAGGAATTGTTAAGCATAATGTGTCAAAAATTTTTTTCTGGGGTGTCTGAGTGGCTCAGTCAGTTAAGCGTCTGCCTTCAGCTCAGGTCATGACCTCAGGGTCCAGGGATCGCCTTGTTGGGCTCCCTGCTCAACAGGAAGTCAGCTTCTTTCTCTCCCTCTGCTCCTCCCCCTCACTTGTGTGCTCTGTCTCTCTCTCTCTTTCTCTCTCTCTCTCTCAACTAAATAAATAAAATCTTAAAAAAATTTTTTCTAAACCTTTTTCTAGTTTGAGGAGTGGTTATAGAGAGATATGGCTTGTCCAGAGCCTCCTAATTCAACACAGTAATCCCTGGAAGGTTAATATATGTTTAATTTTGTAAGTATTTGGAGGAAAAAAAATTATCATGATGGTTAAGAACATGGATTTGGGAGTCACACCTGGGTTTCGATCTCAGTTCCTCACTTACTTTAGCTGTGTGACCTTAGGTGAGTTACTTGCCTTATCTGATCCTCGATTTCCTCGTTTGTAAAACAGAAATATAGTACCTGTCTCATTGAGTTGGTTGAGAAGTAAATGAATGTGAAGTACTTAGACCAGTGCCTGATGCATAGTAAATTGTTGTTGTTGTTTATCCATAGGATGACCAACTCATACCTGTTTGTCTGGGGTTTCCCTGGTTTTATCACTGAAAGTCCCAAGTCTTGGAAAATCTCTCAGTCCTGAGAAAACTAGGACGTTTGGTCACCCTTCACCTTATTGCTATGTGCAAGTGTGTGCCTCAAAACCACACTACTCAGTACCTACATTGATTAGCTCAACTTTCATAGATACATCACCAAATGAAATTTTTTTTCATACACATAAAATCCATGCTCTTATCTCATTCCAGTTGAGTGCCTTCCCCCCACCCTGGGGCTTGTAGACAGTCTTTGTCCATCAGAGCCTAATCTAGGATTTCCTCTGGTTTCCACCTGAGCCAATATCAAAGAGCCCCCTCCCACTGCTAAGAAGGGAAAGGTGTTGGGAGAGAAGTGGGGGTGGGGGTCAACGTAGGGCTAGACAGAAACACAAGGTACGATGACTCCAGGATATTGGAGACTGGGAACACTTTGCTTCTAGAATAAAGAAAGAGAACAGGCTCCCCAGTATAACTTGCTAGAATGTAAAAGGACAGTTGTTCTCCTCATTGACCATTCTAACTTTAGCTCTGTAGTAGACTAGTAGGATGTATATATCACTGGGGAGGGAGCACGGTTATGTGTTTATCAGATCCTGCCACCAAAGCTGTGCCTACTCAGAGGAGGTGTGTGGCAGTTTCTGAATCCATTAGGACAAAAGTGCCAGGTGCCTGGCTGGTTGGAGGGGAAAGGAAAGAGGATTATTCGCATTGAAGAAATCAAGCCTTGCGCTTAATTAGACTAAATTTAACAGTGCAATGGAGAGATGTCTGGACTGAAAGTCAGAAAACTTAAAATGAAGTTCTCATCCCATCCCTTTTTTGAACTAACTCTAACCCCAAGGACACATGACATCCACAGAAGCCTGTGAATGTGATCCCTTAGAGCCCACAATACAGGGACCCCCCCCCCACATCTTCCCATGCCCTCCATTTCTTCCTTTATAAAATGAAGGACTAAATTTGAGGAGTCTTTATCATTCCATTGGAAGTCTTTTTTTTTTTTAGTAAGTTCTACACCCAGTGTGGGGCTTGAACTCCCAACCCCAGGATCAAGAGTCACATGCTCCACTGACTGAGCCAGGCAGGTATGCCCAATTGACAGTCTTTATGGTTCAGTTCTAAGCACCACACTGGGAGAAATGGGATCCTGGCACACAAAGCTCCTTCAGTAAGTGTCGATTGGAAAAACACTGTATTCTGGGTTTCTTCGACTCTTTCCCTGGAGAGTAAAGTGGTAGAAACTAACAAGAAGACAATGACAAGGACATCTGTTGTTTCAGCTTCACCTGCATCCATTCACCCTTCTTTTGGTGACTGTTCTTAATTTTACTTGGGGAATCACCTCTCCTAATTGGACCAAATCTGGCCAGTGAAGGCACCCCAGTCTCCCCTGGCCAAAGAATGAGCAAGTGACCCAAGTTCTGCCAATCAGATGCCCTCTATCTTGAATTTGAATCTTGAGCCAAGTGATGTGAAGATTGAAAATGGAGCAGATCCATGCCAAAATGTACCCTAAAGCAGGGGTTAGCAGACTATGGTCATGGACCAAATCCCTCTGGTAATATTCATAATTAAAGTTTTATTGGGACACAGACAAAATCATTTGTTTACTTGTTGTCTGTGACTTTCATGCTACAATGACAAAATTGAGTAGTTATGTTAGAGACTGTCCCACAAAACCTAAAATATTCACTATCTGGACCTTTGCAGTGTAAGTTTGCTAATCTCTACCCTAAAGGGATTTCCCATTAATTCCTGCTACCTAAATCCCAGGAGCTATACTGGTTCCTGCCCATTTCAAATCCTGGTTCTTCAGGTTTTCTTGGCTTCTGTGAGCTACTCCATATTTTTCTAAGAAATTTCCTTCCTTTCTTCCTTCCTCCCTCCCTCCCTCCCTCTCTTTTGCTTAAGTTAGAGTGAGTTGGTTTCTGTTGCTTACAGCCAACGGAGCCAACTTTTTGGCATTTAAATATGTTTTTAATTTTTAAAATCATTTAGAGAAATAAATATTTGACTAAATTTTTATATCTGGCTAAATGTGACCCTTTAATGTAGCACTCTTAGGGGAGGGACCATATCTCTGTGGAGCAGCACAGATGTGGCAATGAAAGCAAGTAGTATAAGAGTTTGAACGAGTATAAAAATGAGCGGTATTTTAAAAAATAAAATAGAGTATTTATTTAAAAAATTCCCATTGCTTTGGTTTGTTTTAGCCACAATATTTTATGTATTTTAAATTTTCAAATAATATTAAAGGAAAACATGAGATGTTCATGTTTAGCTAAAGAGAACACAGGCTTATTGGGTTTTTTAAAGATTTATTTATTTATTTGGGGGAGCACAAGTGGGGGGAGGGGCAGGGGGGAGAATCTCAAGCAGAACCCTCACTGACCAGGGACCCCAATGTGGGGCTCGATCTCACAACCTATGAATCATGACCTGAGCTGAAATCAAGAGTCGGACACTTAACCAACTGAACTACCCATGCGCCCCAAGCTTATTGTTTTATAGCAGAAATAATAACTGAATCGTGGAATGAACATTGGGTTAGAAATCCAGAATTCTGGGTCCACATTCTGCCTCTTGGATAAGAGCACTCTGTTTGTGAACATCACCTCCACATAAGGTGATACACGATTGCATTATGTTATAATTATTGGTGGAAGGAAAAGAGAGTACAATCGCAGATCATTTCTGTAACTTGGGCCAAGAACCAGAGCCTGGTTGGTGCCGGTGATTTCAGAAATGAATCCAGTGCCGATGCTTGTGTGAAGGAAGGAGACTGATCCTCTGGATTTGCAGAGTCCTGGAAAATACCTCCAGTGATGAAAAACATCTCTTTGGATTAGGCAGCCTCCAATAAGTAGGTGGATTATCCAGCTTCCTTCGTTCAGAACTGACTGGACTTGTTAGACGACTTCCTAACTGTCAGGAAGGAAGAGGGAGGGATGTGCATGTTAAATCTAGTGCAAATATGAAGTGTGCTGAATTGGAAGACAAGCTTCTTTCTGTGTATGAGCAGAGGATGACCAGGGAGTGGAAGTGGTTGGGGCTGGGCTGACGGCTAGAGATGGGAGAAACCCCCAAATTAATTCTGAATGATCACATAGTCATGGGAGCCAGAGAAGCTGGTGGTTTGGGGAGAAGGGATAGAAAAAAAAATGAAAAGGGAAAGAGATTTGGAAATAATTTCTTCCCTTCACCTTTCCTAGGCTAATAAGCATAGAAATTCTGTGGAGCAGATGTCTCTTGAGCTAGAAGCCACTGTCCCTTGCAAAATTCAGGTCTGTGAACTCAGTTGGGGAAAAAGAGTGACATCTTTATTTTCCTTAACATTAAATGAGATGTAGTATTTCCTTCAATTACAAAATGTACACCACAGACCATCTGTATTGGTGAAGCTGAGACTTGTCACCAAAAGAAATCACAGATGTTTTCAAATCATGTTATTGTGTTGCAGATCTCATGAAATATTTGTGTCCATCATTACTTTGGAATTATGATAGAAATTAGACTCACTGCTGGTCTTGTTCCTTAATGTGCAAAGAAGTATGTATTATCACTGTATTCCATATTTTTATTTTGGTAATTGTATTTCAGTGTAATTGATTTCTTTGGTGATCCTATATATCTTATTTTATACATTTGAAAGTATGACTGTGAGAAGGGGTCCTGAGGTTTCACCAGACTCTAAGGGCTCTGTCCCTAGAGCTCTGCTCTAGACACTGACCTGTGGAATAGCCCAACACCTTCCACCCCCTCCCCCCCATGCCCTCCACCCCTTGATCCAAGCCTTTAAGAAAGCTCTGTAGAAACATGGATGAATGTTTCAGATAACATGCTAAAAGAGTATTTCAGCATGGCTACAACTAGGTAAAAGTATTTGTTCTAGTTCTCATATGGGGATAAGAACTGGAAAATAACAAAAATGAAACTAGCTCTGTTCACTTTTAAAGTATTATTGCATTGTCTTTTCAGTACTATTTGTAAAAAGAATGTGATCTCTTTTTTACATAAGTAATATATCTTCTTTGTTGAAAAATTATAAAATGTACATGAGTAAAAAGAAAAAATGTTCAATCTTCCTTAACCAGTTTTTAAAAAGTATTCTGCATTCTATGTAGCATTTTAAAAAATGATACAGAGCTATATATTCTGACATGGCAAGATTTCTATCATATAGTAAGTGGAAAAGAAAAAATAGTACGTAAAACAGAATCTCAGTTTTGTTTTTTTTTAAACATATGTATGAAAATGCCTAGGAGGGCACCCATCCAACAAGCATTGGTGTTAACAATTGGTGTGCTAATATTAGTCAATACCAGTTTTCTCACAGGAAAGGAAATCCTTCAAGGAAAAGCACAGTGTTGATGCTAGGATTAGCAGCTTCAGGGTGTCCCAGGTATATCCTCTGGCAGCCCATAGAGGTGGCTCCTTGTGTCACATGGCTGCTGCCTGGGAGGGGCCCACCGGGCACCCCCGCAGAGACTCCTGGGCCTGGGCCTCAGCTTTACAGGCTGGAAGCCCAGAAAATATAAACCCTTTCAGCTGCCTCAGTTACACCCACAATCAAATTGTGTCTTCCTGAAGATGCCCTCCCCACCCCAGCCTCCCGGGTTACTTTGATTGGATTTTGGTGTTCACAAATTTTCTGGGGACTTTTTTCTTAAGACTTTTTTTTATTTTTATTTTTAAAAAGATTTTATTTATTTATTTGAGAGAGAGAGGGAGAGAGAGAGGGAGAGAGAATCTGAAGCAGACTCCGCACTGAGCGCAGAGCCTGACATGGGGCTTGATCCCACAACTGAGAGATCATAACCTGAGCCAAAACCAAGAGTTGGATGCTTAACTGACTGAGCCACAGAGGCACCCTTAAGACTTAATGTTTTTAGAGCAGTTTTAGGTTCACAGCTAAATTAAGAGGAAAGTGTGGAGATTTCCCCCATGCTCCCCTGCCCTCACACATGCAGAGCCTCCCTCTTTATCAACCTCCCCTACCAGAGTAGCACTTGTTAGCATTGATGCACCCATATAGACACATCATACTCACCCAGGGTCCATAGTTTACACTAGGGACAAACGTATAATGACATGTATCCACCATTATAATATCATGTAGATTATTTCCACTGCCCTAAAAATCCTCTGTGCTCCACCCATTCATACCTACCCCCATCTTGGGACATTTTAAAGATGGCAACTCTAATTCCTAAAAGTTGGATCCATTCCCTTTTCATTGTCAGAGTGGGACTGTCAGCCCATTAAACCGAGCACACATCCTTTCCCCATCCCACGGTCCGGGATCCTCCATACCCCAGGGAACTGAGTCCTGTTGACAAAGGTGTGAATTGAGGGCACCTGAGTTTGGGCCTGTAGATATGGGTGTGCCCTTTTAGGCATAACCACTGTGAGCTTAGTCCACCCAGGCTGCAGGCAGGGGCTGCTGAGACCGAGGATATCCTGTCCCTGGACAGCTGGGACCAGGCTCTCTGGCTTGCACTAGGACCTGACCTCGGACACTGGGCTCTAAGGAGCATAGCTCTCTTGGCAAGTCTGTAGGAGGACTGAGGTGTTGGGCTGAGTGGGGTCTGGTGCAAGCTTGTTGGGGCTTGAGAGGGCTGTAGAAGCTGCTGGTGCTTTCTCTCAGCTGGACTTCACTACAGGCCCATGAGGGCTTGAGGCTGTACTGTTTTCATTCCTGGCCATTATTCCAAGACAATGGATTTCTTGTCAGCAACAGTATTTCTTTATTATTGAAAGACATGCTGCTGACAAAAGTGTTTCACGAAAGCCTTCCCTTCCACCTCTGACCTTCTATGCAAAAGATACTGTCCACCTGCTCCCACTGCACCCTTGGGGTATACCCAGGCCATCGTCACTGCATTGGCCATATCCAAGTCCTGCTTGTCTTATTTCCTTAACATTTTCCTTTAAATGTGCTCCCTTTTCTCTTAAATAAATTAATTTTGTTAGGAACTATGTCAGAAATATCTGTGAAATTACAGGTTTAATGAACTGTATTTTTCTGAATATATTAAAATAAATACATAAGTATGAAACATTTAAACATTTTCCCATGGATCCTCTAAAACCACCCTCCCCAGGTGCCCCCGACCAGTGGTATCCCAGCTTAGCCACAGGAAACCCCGGCAAGGTCTGTAAACTCCTCAGGAGATGTTTCTGGGTCATCCGTGTCGTCACTGCTGACTTAGTTCTCTGAAACCACTCAGTCTGCATCTGTGGGCAGAGTCTGCATCTCCACTTGAGGTCCCACCCTGGGAGTGGGGAGTTCCGTGGCGAGGTGCCCTCTTCCACTCAAAGTTAGATTTCCTTCATCTCTGGTAGAGAGAGACCCATTCTTTTACTGATCAACGATGAAAACAGGGTGAGGATTCTAAGTGGCTTACCTCCCTGAGGAATGATGGCCAGACAAGGCCTTGGAACAGGGGGCATCAAACGAGGATCGAAGCTGGGGGCTGCCATGGAGAGAGGATGGGCTTGCTCGACTGTCTAATTGAAGGACAGACGTTTGCCTCTTTTCCACAGAGTATTTGAGGCATGGATGGCTGTGAAAACCTGAGGGCTTTGTGGGTCCCAGCTCCATCAGCCAGCAGCTGTGCAGCCCCAGGCCAATCCCTTCATCTGCCTGAACCTCAGCTCCTTCCAGTAGAACGGGATTGGTGACATTTAGTCACACTTGTCTTATCTGCTGTCCAGGCTGTGGCAAGGATTAAATGAGCAAAGGAAAGCATGACTGATCTGAACACTCTAAGGCAGGGTTCCCAATGCTGGATGCACTCTGGAATAATGTGGTGGGGGAGAGGGGTAACTTAAAAAACAACCACCAGAATCAATGCTGTGAGACCCAAACCCAGAGACTCTGATTTAACTGGTCTGGAGTGGGTCCTGGGCATCTGGATTTTGAAATGTGCTTCCAGTGATTCTCATGTCCAGCCAAGATTGAGAACCACTTCCCTAGAGATGTGCCATCCAATATAGTAGCCACTTGCCACATGTGGTTATTTCCACTTAAATTAGTTAGAATAAAGTAAAATTTAAAATTAAATTCCTTACACTAGCCACATTTCAAGTACTCAGTGGTCACATGTGGCTACTGGCTTACCATATTGGACAGTGCAGAGATGGAATATTTCTGTCATCACAGAGAATTCTTTTTTATTTTTAAGAATTTATTTATTTATTTGACAGAGAGAGAGAGACAGCAAGAGAAGGAACACAAGCAGGGGGGAGTGGGAGAGGGAGAAGCAGGCTTCCCGCTGAGCAGGGAGCCCGATGCGGGGCTCCATCCCAGGACCCTGGGATCATGACCTGAGCCGAACGCAGACACTTAACTGACTGAGCCACCCAGGCGCCCCAATCACAGAGAATTCTGTTGCCTCTTAAACCATTGCCCATGGACCAGCAGCATCAGCGTCCCTGGGAGCTTGTTAAGAATGCATACTCTCAGGCCAGTGCCCAACCTACTGAATCAGAATCTGGATTTTAACAGAATTGAACAAGATCTCTAGCATCTTCTTCAAGTTTGTAAGCACACTGCTCTAAAGCATACATTGCACTCATTCATTCTTTCAACCAGTGTTTATCAGATTCCTGGCATGTGCCACGTACGTTCAGGTGATGGAGAGTGATCAGGGAAAAAAGAGCAGTGTCTACCATTCCAGCTGGAGGAAACAGTCATTGCACAAGAAAACCAATAGGCTAACTCAGTTCAGAGTGACAAAAGTAATACAGGAGAATTTGCTAGAGAGGCACGATGGGGGCATGGCGGCTACTTTAAATTGGGAGAGAGGGTCAGAGAGCATCTCTCTAAGGAGGGGACATTTGAGTGGAGCCTGAGTAACAAGGAGCTGGCCAAGGGAAGATGTGGGGGTGGTGTGTTCTGGACAGAGATAACAGCAAGTACAAATGCCTTGAAAGGAGATTGCCAGATTTAGCAAATAAAAATACAAAATGTTCACTTAAATTTCTGCTAAACCATGAATAATTTTTGGTATAAGTATATCTGAAATACTGCATGGGACATACTTTTTTTTAAGATTTTATTTATTTATTTGAGAGAGAGAGAGCAGAAGAGAGCGCGCACAAGCAGGGGGAGCTACAGAGGGAGAGGGAGAAGCAGGCTCCCCGCTGAGCAGGGAGCCCCATGTGGGGCTCGATCCCAGGACCCTGGGGTCATGACCTGAGCTGAAGGCAGATGCTTAACGACTGAGCCACCCAGGCACCCCTACGTGGGACATACTTATACTAAAAAAAGTATGTGTGGTTTACCTGAAACTCGAATTTAACTGGACATCCTATATTTTATGGAGACCTTACCTGAAAGAGGACCAAGGAGGGAGCAGTGTTGGAGGGACACGAGGAGGAGCAAGTGACTGGGGTAGTCGGAGGCAGAGTGCCATGAGGAGGGGTGGGAGAGATAGCAGGGTCCAAATCTTGGGCTACATAAAGGCAAGTTTTAAAAACCACTGCTGTTTCTTTCCCTCGGTGAAGTAATTGGCTTTACCTTCCTGCAACCCTATGGTTTCTGGGAAGGCCTTCTTGGAAGATGAACAATTGTCCAGGCCGTTATGCCTGGGTGGTGCTGGGAGAGACTGCGGACCACTGGTTGACCTGCCTGAGCATAGCGTGCAGTATATATTGTTTGGTCTGAGCTTTTAAGTGCTCTTTCCCTGTTTGTTTGTTTAATTCCTGTGCTTTTGTATGTGATCCCCTATAAATCTCCCTCTCCTTAAGGACCATGTTTGACAAGTTCATTTCCCCCCAACTGGAGACATTTCCCCTGCTAAGGGTCAAAAAGACTAATTACCCTAAACCGAGTATTGGAGACACCCTCAGGCCACCCATGACCCAGAAGTGCCTGATCCCGGTCATATGAATAGAAGAATTCAGTGAGAGCAGACGTGAGCCCAGAAGCAGTGACGTCCTCAAAGCCCAACTGTATTCTTGTCAGAAAATAAACTCCTGACCCCTTCAACAACAAATGTGAGGAAGCTCATTGTAGAAGAGACCATAAAGGATCTTCCATTCAAACGCTTTAGTTTACATGTGAGGAAACTGAGGCCCGGGGAGGATCATGATTTGCTGAAGGGTCCCAAATAGATGATAGGGCTGGGACGTGAGCTCAGAGCTTCCTAAATCTCTGTCCAGTGCTCCTTCCACCCAAGTTGGGCTTGGTGTGGGGGACTGTGGGAAGGGCAGCAAAGCAGCAGCTGACTCTCATCAAGTGCTTTAACACTTAGAAAGCACTTCTCGACGTTATCTCATTTGAGGCGGGTACAATTTCCATTTTGCAAGTGGGGAAGCTGGAGCTCAGAGAGGTTAAGTGACTTGTCCAGGATCACACAGCTGTTAAGTGACAGAACCTGGAGTAAAAATCCAGATTCAGGCTCCTTGGTCTATTTCCACTATAACCTGGAAAAAACGAGCAAGAGAGAGTAGCACACTGGCCACCAGTATTATCAGAGATCAAGGGCCGGCAGGTGGGAGGGAAAGGTGGCTTGAGAAATCAGAAAGAAGATTGCTCACAGGGAGCCATGTTGGCACTTTGCATGCATAATCCCCTTCAACTGTCATATCAAATTTACACCTGAGGAATTGAGGCTTGGAGAGGTTGGCTGGTCACTCAGCTGGTTAGTAGCCGAGCTGGGACTTTGATCCAGATCTGTCGAATTGAGAGCCTCAGCAGGTCCCTACTGGGGTTTTATGGGGTCAGTGAAAGTGCAGGATGAAACAGGACATGAGGGAGGCACAGAGAACATGCAAGAAAAAAGGACCAGGAAGGCTTACAGGGACAATGAATGATCCTGGGGGGGGAGGGGGTGTGAAGCCTCTTCATCCCTCTCCATGGCTCTCCCCTCTACTCTGCAGGCAAATATTGTCCCAGAAGCATTAGCTAAATCCCCTCTTCTTTTTAAAGTCTGTAGATTTGCTTGGGGGCCGAACTGGGGCTCTCCTTGCTTTGCTAGTTGGTTCCGTCCTTGGATCTGCAGTTTTCTGGCCCCCTGGCTTCTCTGGCCACACCTAACAGGGCCTCCTTCCCCCTGAGGCCCCACCCCCCCACTTCCAAAGACCACCAGCATTAGGCAGGAAACAGAGCTGGATTGTCTTGTTTTCATGTGAGAACTTGTTCCATCTTCTCCTGCCTCCCTCCCCTCACCTCCTAGCTTCTAATTTTGATTCCAAAATAATTGTGAGGTTTTTCCCCAGCTGAGGGTCCCTGATTGAATACTAGTGGGGAAATTCCTACCAAGGCTCCCTTGTCTTTTCTGGTCAACCATCTTGCTTGTCTGTTGATAGAGGGCAGTATCATTGAGTCTTCTCATTTGCCCGGATACTTGATTCAGTCCTGATGAGTAGTAGGTTCACATGAATCTTTCTGCCCTGAATTGACAGTACAGGGAGTAAGAGGCAGAATTATTCTGTGGGGCTGTCATCACTAATGTTTCCCTTGTTTAGACATCTTTTGTAGCTGGGGAATCTCTCAGGCCTGGCGTCTAGGACATTCCTCAGAAGCCTCCCCATTAGGCGAGTCACTGGATGACCCTCTTGTCCTTTGGGGGAATGCTGGGAGTTGACACATCTGTTCCTGGGGCTCATGGTTCACACATGGTCAGTGGAGCCTGCCGCCCACAAGCCAGCTGCCACATTATCATTGCCCTTGGACAGTGTCTGCAATCCTCAAAAAATGAATGAAAATTTAAGTCCAAGGGAATATAAAAATGTTGTCAGAAAATGTAATTAATATTTACTCCAGGCAGTAAAAGGCCAACATTTGGGGCATGTGGGTGGAGGTTGTACGGGGATTCTTCATATTGTTTTTGCAACATAACTGTTGATATCTGAAAATATCTGAAAATAAAATGTTTTTTGGACAGATGGACAAAATACGTTTTGCAACGAGATTGAATAAGTGAGCAAGAACATGAGGAACAGCATGGAGCAGAGGCAGGAAGTGAAACGGTTAAGATGAGGGCCTCGGGGTCAGGGCTGGTGGGGTTGGCCTGTTGCTTTCCAACGTGAGAGCTGTCATACCTTGAACAGGTTACTTAACCTCTTCAAGTTCCAGTTTTTATCATCTGGAAAATGGGGATGTGAATGTCGACCTCCCTAGAATATCAGATTACATGAGATAATGCACGTACAATATTTAGGACAATGCCTGAGGCTTAGTAAGGGGTCACTACATGGTAGGAAGAGGGCAAAAGAGACAGAAAGTACAAAGTCTTTCCTCATCCATCTCAATCTCTGCCTTTTGAGGCCCTAGACCCTACACCAGAGACCCACCACACTGTTGTGCTCAGCCCCTGGTTTTGACTGGCTATTGCCCGTGGGGTGAAGCAGGCTTCCCACAGAACGTTTCCCAACATTCCCACCTGGTCATCTTAAAGGGCCAGCAGGAAGGCGCATATGGATCCTTCTTAGCTTGTGACCTTGGGGCCATAGTCATTCATTCATTCAACAAAATTTCACTGGGTAAGGGTAGTGGGAACCATGGACCAGCCACTGAAGTTGGCACGGGGATATAGCACAGAACAAAACTGACCTGGTTCTTGACCTCCAGCTGCTTAAATTCTAGGAACTAGCCTTTCCCTATGGTTTTCTCTGGCTCCCCTCCTCAGCAACACCCAGGCTTAGTCATTCTTCCAGAATGCAAAACCCCCTTTACTGCAGCACGCAGGCAATTCAGGCTCACAAACCCAGGCGGGGCACAATGACAAGATGTTGGCAGTTACTGGGCCTGATCGTTCTTTAGCTGCACTTGTTGGGTATAATTCGGCCTTGGGAGAAACGCAGGGTAGCCAGTGGTACAAAGCTGAAACTGCCTTATCTACAAATACTTACACTCTAATTGGCTGCCCCACCCACCCCACTTCCATGCCCACTGTATTTTTTAAAGCTAGTCTCTGCCCTAGACTCTCTCTTCCTTCTCTCTCTAATCCCTACCAGTCTGAAACCCTTTTTCCAAACAGCTTTCCTTTTGTCATCAAATAAGCCCTCCACCACCCCCCCGCACCGTCCTGCCCCACCCTCACCCTGCCTCCCCAACCACAGCTGCGCTACCCATCCAACTCCACCAGGAGGTCATGCTTCCTAGTGTCTTGGATACCAAGTAATCACAAAATCAGCATTAGCAAACCTGCCCAGCCTCTCTGTCTGCCAATTTTTCCATTCATTTGTTTTACAGGAAAACTGGAGTAACAATCCAAAACAATACAAACTGAAGGAGAAAGAATTTCATCTCTCTTACACTCTTTTCACATTCGCAGCTGTTAGTAAACCCCTCATTTATGAAAACTGTTTACCTTGAATGTTCTCAAGAATATATTGCTCTTGCTTTCCTTTAGAACATCATTTCAATATTATTTATTGAGAACTGCTTGTGTTTTACGACCTGTAGAGGAAGTCTTATATATTCTTCACAAATAAGACCTACAATATGCCAAAAAATATAACTAAGCACATACTAATGGAGGGATTCCAGTGAGTTCTGTATGGTGAGATTGTAAGGCTCAATCTCTGAAAGGTGAACTGTGTGTGTGTGTGTGTTTGGCCAAGCCAAAAAAAAGATATTTACCAATTATTTTGTGATTTTTTTATATGAAAAAAATTTTTTTATGTGAAAAGCAAGTATTTTTTTATGTGAAAAATAATTCTACATGAAACCTAAAAAGAAAACAAAAGGAGCCCACCCAGGTTCTGGACTCAGAGTCCAGGTCTTATTCTCCTTTCCATCACGTCCTTGCTTATAGAATTGGTATAAAAATGAAAAGAGAATAGATATAAAGTGATTACCACAGTGCTTCCATAAATGGTAGCACAGACTGCTACCTGTGTGCCCCCAAATCTGTTCTCTTTTTTTTAGTATCATAACCTTGATTTTCATCTGAGCATATAGACTTCCTTGCAGCTAGGTGCAGCCATGTGACTAGGCTAATGAGTTCTGAGCAGAATCATTGCATGAGACTTCCCAGTAAGTCTCCCTAAAGAGAGAAGACACTCTTCATCATCCTTATTCTGCCTATTACTGGTCTGGACTCTAGATGTGATGGCTGGTGCACCAACTGCTATTTTGGAGCATGAGGAGGAGGGCCACACTCTGAGGGTGGCTAGCATTGCAGAGAGCTAAAGAGTTTGGGTCCTTGATGAGCAGGGAGCTGCCATTCCAGCTTCAGACTTCCTGAGGATTTCTTTTCATAAAGCATAAATTAATTTTTCTCATATCTAAACCATTATTTTTTTTAGGTCTTAGTTTCCCTAAGTGAAGCTAATCCTAACTAATATACTATAATTATTATTGTCATCATTATTTTATTAGCACTAGCCCACAATCCTGCTCACTCACAGATTCCTTTTTTAGGCCAGTAGAAACAGCCTAAATGGTATCCATAGCACAATGAATTTTGCCTTTGTTCTGATATCTGTTGCCAATCTATTCATGCCTTTAATGTGGGGGCCCCCACATCCTCCTGGCCCCTGAATGCATGTCTGGTATCCCCACTGCTTTCCCTCTGTTTCCCTCTCTTTCTAAATTCCTGACTCTAGGTCTTTCCCCACTTTCCATGGCTCTTCCTGAAGAATTCTCACCTGACTGGGTGGGACTGAAGTACCCTGAAAGCAGAGGAGGGTTTGGGCTAGGTAGAAAGGAGAGGGAAGCATTCCAGTGGAGAGAAAACATAAGCAAAAGGGAAAAGCAGATGGAGCATAATTGGGGGACTAGATGGGAAGTGGCTGTAGATTTCTGCTGAGGGTGGTAGAAGATCGGATTGAGTTGGGAATGGGGGGGTGGTACCCTATTATGGAGGGTCCTCAGGACCCAGTAGAGGAGTTTGGACTTGATCCTGGAGGAAATAGAGAGTCACTACAAGTTACTGAGAAGGGGCAGCGACATGAGGCAAGTGATGTTTCCAAAAGAATGAATCTGGCTGAAGTGTGCAAAACAGACTGAAGGCAGGAAGAGCCTGGAGACAGGGAGACCAATATAAATCTTCCACCCAGTAATCAGATGGTCAAACATTGTCAACAGACTTTGAAAGGGGCTGTAAGAAACAGCAACATTAAAGTGTAGTGATTTCAGTTAAACAGAATAAGAAGCCTTAAACAAAGTCTTTCCCCAGAACTTCTCACACAGGGAAACTAGCAAGCGTCCAAATAGTGAAAATTGGTTCAATCCTCTTGGAAAACAATTTGGCACTATGGATCAAGAGCCTTAAGAATGTTCACACCCTTTGACCCAGTAATTCTACTTTCTGGGAATGCTAGGGAATTAATCCAAACTAGAGAAAGAAAAAAAAAATGCATAGAGATCTTAATCACAGCACACTTGATAATAGCAAATAATGAGAAACCATCTAAATGCTCAGCAACAGAAGGATGGTTAAGCAAACTGTGGTTCTCAGTTACATGTCACTTAGCCATTAACTCTGAGGAATAAGAAGACCAGAGAGATGAAATGGAAATGTCTGTGACATAACTCGAGGAAAACAGGATACAAAATACATTGAATGTATATCACACAACAAACACCCCAATTGTAGAAAAGTAATATTCTGAATTTCTCTTGGTTGTTTCATTTAAGTGAGAGGTCTATAGATTTTGTTTCTTCTCTCTTAAAAAAAATGTTTTTTTCCCCCATATGCTTTTGTTACATCTATACTTTTAATTATAGGGAATGTCGAGAAGAAGTCATACTTTTCATTCTACTCTGAATTGTTTGGCTTGATAAGAATAGCTACGTATGACTTGTATGGTTTTTTTAAAAAAGTAAATAATTTTTCAAAAACAAAATATATTGATAAAAGTGGGGAAGCCTTGAGAAATTCTCATGTCATCACAGGCATAGATACTTATATTCATCTTCTCTATGATGTGGTTTAAAAAAAAAAGTATAGGCTTTCACGTGTGTGTATATGTAGGAGCGGAGGGTCTGAGTTTGAATCCCACCTTAGCTAGATGACCATGGCTACCTCATCTGTGACGTAGGGAATAATGCCTTCCATGCATAATTATTGAGGAAATTAAGGGAGAGAAAGTACAGAGAAAGAAAGCAAGAGCAATCTCCTTAGCACAGTGCTTTGCATTTAGGAGACTCAGGGTAATGGTGGCTTTGAAGATTGAGTGCTGTTCTGTTCGTTCTGCTTTCTGAATCTTGCAGGTGGGTAGCTGTCAGTTTATGGGGTGACTGTCTGAGGAGGGAGACAGAGCTCTGAGCAGTTTCCTCAGCCTCAGTCACCTCATGCCTCTGGGCGGCTGCCACCCTGACATCTCCCCACTCTGACCCCACCGGGCAATTTTGGCTCCTTTATCTACCTTTACAGTGCTTTTCCCTCTGCCTGGACCAACTTTTGTGACAGTATATAATGAACTGATTGCACGAGACAAAGTCTGTCTTTAAAAGGAAGTCTTATCCTCCATATACTCAGCCAGCACATACTTAAGAATGGTTTTACGTTTTCAATGTTAAGGTTGGAACATAACGTGGCCTTTGTGTGCTGAGATATTCTGCTATACCTCCCTTGACCCCAGCCTTATGCAAGTCCCAGGGTACAGCGCTGCACAAAACGGCACAGGTCTGTGCAAGATGTTCTATAGGGTTAAAGGGTCACTGAGATTAGGAGAGAGACAAAGGAGGAAGAAGACAAGGATAACTAGGAGACCATATAAGGCAGAGCAAATTATGGCATATAAGGATAACTAGGAGACCATATAAGGCAGAGCCAAAAATGATTTTGAGGGGTGCTAAACAGCACCCCTAATTTCCCCAACATCCTGCTTATTAAACTTTTATACTCAGCCATCTTTTCTAAGTTTCTCAAGGACTACTTCAGTGTGGTAACCCATTCAAAACCTTATTAAAATCCAGAGAGATGATGTTTATTGGCTCTGCGTGGTCGGCTAAACCTGCCGGTCTATCCAGGGATGGCTCGGATTGACTCCGTGGCGTTCCCAGCATACCAGGCACTGATGCTCTGGGAGAAAGGAAGTCCCCTTCTTTCCCCACCCTGGATTCTGTTCTTGAGCCGAGGATGTGGCCAGTCTGGGAATAAGAACACTGTATGTGACTCTTGCACCATAGATTCTGTCCCTCCAAAAAGAGGGAAGCCAAGAGAGATGGAGCACTAGGTGTTCTATGCAGCTAATGAATCGTTGAACACTACAACAAAAACTTATGATGTACTGTATCCGGGCTAACTGAACATAATTAGAAAATAAATTAAATAAATAAAATTAAAATTAAAAAACTTAGTACAAAAATTTAAAAAAAAAAAAGAGAGAGAGAGATGGTCACATGAGAGAACAAAGCTGGGCTTGGGACCATGTTCTCTTTCCCCCCTGCACAGCTGCCCCTGGCCCTTTTGGGCCCAGGGCTTGCTCACTGAGTCATCCGGTTTCATTTTTCAGTGAGCAGTGCTGTATCGTGAGCTGGCTTAGAACGAAGGCTGTTGAATTCCCAGCACCAATTACCTACTAGGTGTTTAGTGACATTTGGTGAATAAGTGAATACATGCACACATGAACTAATGAAACTTTCGTTTATTCCCACACCACATGTTTTCCCTCTTCCTGGGTCCTAGCTCCCACTGGCAGAGGAAAAATTATGGTGATTCATTGCTATGCGTCAGGCCGTCTTTCCTTGTTATTGACTTTTAAAAGAATTATGACTTTAAAAGGAAAAAAAAAACCTAGAGTATTATTTAAATACAAGAAATCTGAATTCTATAACCGTGTGGAGCAGAACTGCCCAGGGAACGGGAACCCCAGTGCTGAACTGTATGTGATGAGAAAAGTCTATCTTCTTGAAATAAAAAGAGAAAATAAGGAAGGGAGGGGGACAAGGAGGGAGGGAAGACAGAAAGAAGGAGAAAGAAGCAGAGAAAGATTGAGAAAAGAAATTTGAGTTCTGATCCTTTGGCCCGAACTTGGCCACTCATGGCTTTGTAACCTTGATCCTCAGTCTTCCCAACTGAGATGTTGACAGGTCAGTTCTCAGACTTTATGAGTGTATCTGAGTCATGGTGGTGTTGGGGGGGGCGGTGTCAAAGTCTTTGCGGGGGTGAGGGTGGGACCGCTATTGAAGATGCAGATTCCTGAGCCCTGTGCCCCCAAAGACTTTGACTCTGGCCTAGGGCCTAGGACGCAAGCCGTTCCAAGAGCTCACTTTGAGAAAACAGGACCCAGTGGTCTCAGAGAGGATGTGGCTCTGACTCCTCAAGGGACTGGGAGGCGTATAGTACTCCTCACCTCTTGGGGTAACAGCCAACCACTTCGGGGCACACTCTAGCTCTGGTTTAGAAGGGAATGACTTGGTAAGTGTTGGAGGCAAAGGGAATGGTACGTGAGCTTCTTAGAGACTGGCAGACTCAAGGTCGCCTTTGCTCCCTGGGTTGTCGGGACTTGTTAAACGGGATGGGGATGAATGCAAGTGCACCAGCTCCCTGGCTGTACTCACGTGTGTGGGGGAGGACAGGAACAGGACCTCCCGTAGAGGGGTGCTTTGTGTACCTTCCCATACATGCTCTCATCTGACCTTCAGGGCATAGATTTTCACCTTCGTTTCACTGGTGGGGCAACTGAGGCACAGAGGCTTCTTGCCAGTGTATACACTGCTCTTTATTGGCACACTCAGGGCAAGATTTCAGATCTCCTGATTCCTGGTGTAATGGTTTCCCCAGTGTACCATGTTGCAGAGAACTAACTGTGTATTTATTAAACGAAAAGACTGAGGAATTATTAGCAATACGTTTCTAAAAGGTCTTACTTAGCCAGAACAATGATAAAGTTCCAGTGTAGACTGCAATTACTGCTCTAATGAAATTAATGGTGAAAATGCCTGGGGGTGCAGGCTGTGCAGTCCAGTCTTGTGGTGAGGGGCCGTGAGCGTATATAATATATATTTGCATACATGGCTTCGGAAAAGAGATTGAAAGAGGTATGTAAAATGGTAACAGTGATTATGAGTAGTGGAATTACAGGTGATTTTTATTTTCTTCTTTATACTTTTTATATATCGATTGTATTGGTTATATTTTCTGTAATGAGTCATTTTTTTTAAGATTTTATTTATTTATTTGACAGAGAGAGAAAGCTCAAGGAGACAGAGGCAGGCAGAGGGAGGAGGAGAAGCAGGCTCCCCGCTGAGCAAGGAGCCCGATGTGGGGCTTGATCCCAGGACCTGAGCCAAAGGCAGACGCTTAACTGACTGAGCCACCCAGGTGCCCCTGTAATGAGTCATTTTTAATAAGAAACAACATACATGTAACACATCTCTGTGTTTACAGATACTTGAGAGTTTCCAAGATGTATTCACAGATTTGTTAGTGGGTTTTGTTCTTACTCCATAAAGGTACTCTGAGCAGCTATTATTTTACTATCCCCATTTGCAGAGGAAGTAACTTCCCTTATGTCACACCACATAGCTTATCAGAGGCGGGCTGTGACACGAACCCAGATCCATCAGGTGCTTTTCACATTTCTTCACTCCCTGAGACCCGTGTTTGTTCGTCTGAGTGAGCTCTGGACCCTTGCCACCCTCTCACGCACAAACCTGTGGTCGTGCCTCACTTCCCCTCCCTCAGGTGGCCTCTGCCTAATACAAGGAACCCATAAGTGGGTCTTTGCCTGCGTCTCCACCTTCACGGTGCTGGGAGCACCCTGCTGCCCACGGCAGGGCGGACGTCCACACGTTGGTGAGATGGATTCTTTCACTCACCACGGGGCCTGTTGAGATGGGAGTGTAGGTGCCCTGCAGCAGGGCTCCTGGGGGAAGCCAGGAGGGAGGGAGAGAGGCGAGTGTCCCTTGCAACACCGGGGAGGTTGAGCCACTCTTGCTATCTGGAGGGTGACCCGACCACGCTGCCCTGGAGTCTGGGTGGCAGAGGGAAGGGAGGAGGTGACGCTGAGGTGCCTGCCCAGGGATTGTAAATGGCTCTCCTGGGGAGTGTTGGGTTTCTTTCCCTTATCCAAACAGTGAACAGTCCCTGGACCACAGAACAGTGGGCTGAATTGTGGGAGGGGAAGAGAGCAATGTGGGGCCAGGAAGGTGGTGTGGGAATGAGAGGGGCCTGAGCATACATCCAGACCCACGGGCAGGCCCTGCATGACTCGACTTGCCAGATAACTTTTATATGCCTGGTCCCTTGTTTTTAAAATGGTGATGAGGTTCATGATGTCAAGGATGCCTTTCTTGGAGGATTGTTGTAAGGTCCAAACTGGTTCACTTCCTCAACCAATTATTTATTATCTGTTGTGTTCCAGGTCCTGTTTTAGGTGCTGGGGGTGGAGCAGTAACAGACAGAAATAGACCCAGTCTTCATTTGGGAGACAGACAATAAGCAGGTAAGTGTATAATAAAACTTTAGACTGGTGAGTTCCATAAGAGACATAAAGCTGAGTGAAAGACATAAAGGGGTAGAGGAAGCTATTTTATTTCATTTTATTCCATTTCATTTCATTTCATTTTATTGTCTTTTAATTTTTGTCATCTCTACCCCCAGTGTGGGGCTCAAACTCATGACCTAAACATTAAGAGTCGCATGCTGTACTGACTGAGCCAGCCAGGCACCCCAGGAAGCTATTTTATTTATTTATTTATTTTTAAAGATTTTTATTTATTTATTTATTTAACAGAGATAGAGAGCGTAAGTAGGCAGAGCGGCAGACAGAGGGAGAGAGAGAGGCGGGCTCCCCGCCGAGCAGGAGGCGTGATGCGGGCTCGATCCCAGGACCCTGGGATCATGACCCGAGCCGAAGGCAGTCGCTTAACCAACTGAGCCACCCAGGCGCCCCATGGAAGCTATTTTAGATAAGGAGTTAGAAGAGGACCTCTCTTGGGACGTGAGACTGTAGCAGAGGCCAGGAGAAGTGAGTGAGCTGGGTGGCATCTGGGGAAGCATATTCAATGCAGAGGGAACAGCAAGGGCCACAGAGTGGGTTTAAGCGTGACAACAGATGTGACAGTCCCGGCCTATCAAATGGGAACAGAAGGACCCTCCAGAGTGGCCACTCCTCACTGGTCTCTTGACTTTCTGACAACTAACAAAGAAATGAGCAGTCACAGAAAGACAAGAATTCAATTTGACATTTCTACTGTCCTGGGGTCCTACCCGTGTGCACCATCACAGGAATAGGCTGAAAGAAAAAGAAAGTACTTTCTCTGTGCCTCCACTAGAGCCAGGAGCATCTTACATTTCATGATTTGTTTATATGGTGGTCTCCTCACGGGGACATGGCTTCTGGGGGCAGGAGTGCCTCTCACTTCTCAAACCCGTGGTCGTTTGAGAACATTGCTCATTGACAGTGCCCACATTCCAGATGCCTGGCATATAGTAAGTGCTCAATACCTTTTGTGGAATGGAAGCTTTAGCATAAGAAAATGCTGCACGAAGAATTTCATATTCTTCTGCTGCTATTGCCAGGGGATCTGCAGTGCCCCCAGGAGGGACACAGCCATTGTCTTGGAACACCTATGAGACAGGCCAGCGAGCTAAATCCCAGACTCTCTTAACTCCTTGCTCCAGGGCCCGTTTTACTGTCTTGTCCTCAGATGGAAAACATGTCAAGCCGTTAACTTGATAAGAACAGATACAGTGCCTGATCTTTGCCTGTAGCTAAAAAGCAGCCCCTTTTCTTCCCATCTGGCACTGGCTGTCTTCCAGCTTCTGCACATGGGGTCTCCCCTCAGCCCTCTCTGGAGCCCCATGTGGGCCTTGTAGTCACCCCTTGGGGCTGTGTTGTAGTCATCTCTGTGATTTGTGGAAAGCAGTCTTAGAATCAGGTGAGCTGGGCAGAAGATAAAGCAGAGATCTCAGGATTTGGCCAGATGTAAAACATACCTTAAGTTCACATGTTCCAAAGGTGAGCCCAGCAACAACCAGCTTGGTTCATAATTACCCATGTCATTGTGTGGCTTAGAAAAATTGAAACAAGCAGCTCATGGTCCTGGAAAAGAGGATTTGAAGGGAAAAGAGGAGAACACGTCAAATGGAAGAATTGGGTGCTTGCGTGGCTACAGTCGGCTGATGGCAGGAGGCAGCTGGGGAGTGGGAGTGCATTCCAAGGGGCTGGCAGGAGCATCTGCAGAACAAGCCCTAGGAAAGTGTCTGCCCAGGGATTTCCTCCTTGCTTGCTCCAATTCCAAGCAACCGCCAACATTTTGCTTGCTTTCCTAAGACCCAACCCTGGCATGAAGAAATAATGGTGACCTTGAGACCTCACCCTCCCTCTGTCTTGTGCAACCTGATGTCATGCAGATTGAATGTGTCTTCCCCCACTTCTCTGAGTCAGGAGTAGGGGACTGGAGAGTGTTTATGTCTTCTAAAAGACGGGGAGGTGACCGGAGGGCTGGTCCCCTTGCCCTCACCTCTACTTCCATTCCTTGGGTTCTTTGTCCAGGCAGGCCAGACTCAGCTGAGTGACCCTTGAGTGAGCCGCGTCACTGACCTTTGGTGAACCAATGCCAGGAATTTGGTGTGTTTAGTTGAAGTGGGCCGCAGATCTAGGCCAAAGTGATGTTTGACACTGGAGGGCTCTGTTAATACCGTGTACATGAACCGAGGGACAAAGTAAGGTGTAGGGATCCCCAAAATAAGAGTCCAAAGAGCTGGTGGACAGCCCTTGGCTGTGTGGCTGTGAGCGAGTGCCTTAACCTTTTCTAGCATTTGTTTTTTCTACTCTAATGTGGGAATAATTCCTGCCACACCTAACACACAGGGTTCTTATGGGATTCACGTCTGAGCAAATCTACAACATGTGATATCAAGTGGTAGAAAGTACATGGTATCCCTCACACGGTGGTTGTGAGGCTCACCCAAGCAGTTAACTCAATGACCAGAACATAATAGATGCTCAATAAAGCATTATAAAGAATTCTCGCTGTTGCTCCTAAGAATTCTGTATGTGCAAATGTGATCTTGGACCACAGAGCCATGTATAAAATGTGAGTTCTTATTTTCATTGTTATTATCTGTGGTTACATTGCCACCTGTCCCAGCCCAGGCAGCTATGTCTCATCCAGGCAATTTTAGTAATCCCCCTGCTATCCTCCTTGCATTTGCAACTCCCCAATTCAGCCCCACATAGTCTCTTCCTCACCCATCATAACCACTGCATTGTTTCTCTTGAAGAACAATGTCTTCTGTGGGCATACGACCTCAGCACCCTCCAGATCGGTCTTCGATGCAAACCCCCTTCTCTGCTGTTGGGATCTGACCTCTCTTCCCCAGACCTCTGCTTATCCCTTGAGCTGTCACTGCCAAGTGGAGCACCCTTGTCTCTTCTCTCATCTTTCCTCAGTCTCAACCCTTGACAGTCCATATCAGCTCCTTCCTTTAGGAAACTTCCTCTGGTTTACCCACCACAAAGATCACTCAGCTTGTATGGGCTCAGTTTGTGTTCTATGATTTTGTTTTGGCCTGCCCATGACTTTCTAGACAGGCTTTGAGCCATGTGGCACAGACTAGGTTTTTGGTTTCTTTTGGATTCCTGGCTGGCACATAGTGGGATGTGCTATACACATCTGAGGAGGTTGTCCTTGACCATGAGGCTCTCACTTCATTGTCTCCATTCTAGGCCCCTCTTTTTTTTTTTTTTAAGATTTTATTTATTCATTTGAGAGAGAGAGAGAGGCAGAGAGAGCACAGGCAGGGGGAGGGGCAGAGGGAGAGGGAGAAGCAGACTCCCCGCTGAGCAGGGATCACAACATGGGGCTCAATCCCAGGACCCTGAGATCATGACCTGAGCCAAAGGCAGATGCTTAACCATCTGAGCCACCCAGGTGCCCCTCCTTTTTTTAAAAGACTTTATTTATTCATTTGAGAGAGAGAGAGAGAGAGAGAAGACCCCTCTTTAGCAGCAGAAGTCCCTTGAGGAGCAGTTCCACCCTTCCATGAAACATCTTATGTCAGATGCCAAGGTGAGTCCCTACCTCCCACCACACCCAGGGAAAGCTTTTAACTCATGCCTGCAAATGGTAAACCCTGCATGACTCACCGCTCTCCTACTCAGGTATAATTGCTCTTGTTCTCTAATTTCAGGGACCTTGAAATGGAAAGAAACCCATGCAAGGAGTATGTCAGAGCCTTGGGTCAGTGTCTCTTCAGCAAACTGAGATTTTTCTCCTAGTTTAGTTTTCTGTGTATACCTATAGACAAATGTCCAGGCTGGGTTCCCCTTTCCCCCACCCACCTCTCTGTACTCTGGTTTGGTTCTAGGCCTCCCTGGGAGAGAGCAGTCCTGAGCTCCATGTGCAGATTTGCTCCCAAGTTTCTCTTCCCTCCTTTGGTTTCCATTTGCTTGGCATTTGTGTGTGTGCTTGGCGCTTGGCACAGATACAAGATAAATGGGAACCTGTCTTCTCTGGAGAATCTTATAAGCTGGTGGAACTTTCTCCCCCGCTTGTAGGAGACTTCTAAAGAGGGCTCCTGGATTCCTGCTCTTTTCTCTTGCTCCCCTAAACTTTTTGGGTTAAAGTCCACTTTGAGAATATTTTGAAAGCTATGGATTCTTTCTCCAGAAAAGGTGCACACATATCCAATAGTTTGCATTAAACTCCAGGGGGTTTATAGACCCCATCAAACCCATCCACAAACCCACAGGCCCTAGGTAAAGAATACTTCTGCTCTTAAAAAAAAGTAACAAGGATTAGGAGAGGGGGAAAAAAAACCCTCAAAACCACCTAAAAATGGAACACAAATAGAAACGAATGAACCTAACTCTATTTCAAATAAATAACATTACCATCCTGAAGGGAGAGTAAACAAACAAACAAAAACTAATGAATATTGAATTCTAGTTGAAGGAGTTTTTCCTATAGTGGCATGGGCTAGCAATCCTAAAATGTTTTTGTGTGCTGTAGAACTGAGCAATGAATAAATATATTGAGGATAATGGGAGCCAGTTCTTGCTGTTGGAGAAGAGAGTTACAAAGATAAAGAGAAGGAAGACTAAAATCAATCTTATGGTATTGAATTAGAATGGGAGGTGTCTATATGAGTTCATGGTTGTGTGCATGTACAGATATAGAAATAAGATATCAGTATCAACTTATATTTCTTAGTTCTGTCTGCTAAAAGGCTTAGAAGTGGACACCCAGTAGCCCTGAGCACCCCTGGCATCTAGATCTTGGTTTCTAAATACCTTTCACCACTAAAAGGAACCAGGACTCTTTGGAGAAATGGCTGGTTTCAGGGCTCAGAGAGGGAAGATACAAGATGAACCTAGAATATCATGTTGTTCCAGAAATCAAGGAGGTGCTAAAAAGATAGTGGCAATATGTCAAAAGGACAGAGGAATCAGAAGAGGCTCCCACTGGTCAAGTCTCAGGCAATCTGAACATTAAATAACAATAGTAACATTCCCACAGAGCATTCATAGAATAAAATAAGAATCTATGAACTCATAGTATCCAGAATATATAAAGAACTTACACAACTCAACACCCAAAAAATAAATAATCCAATTTAAAAATGGGCAGAAGACAGAGACATTCTCCAAAGAAGACATACAGGTCAACTGACACATGAAAAGATGCTCAATGTCACTCATCATCAGGGAAATCAAAATGACAATGAGATACCACCTCATGCCTGTCAGAATGGCTAGAATCAACAACACAAGAAGTAACAAGTGTTGGTGAGGATGTGGAGAAAAAGGAACATTTGTGCACTGTTGGTGGGAATGTACTGGTATAGCCAAGATAGAAAACAGTATGGAGGTTCCTCAAAAT
The DNA here is from genome assembly GCF_054177405.1 of Leptonychotes weddellii. Lineage (NCBI taxonomy): Eukaryota > Metazoa > Chordata > Mammalia > Carnivora > Phocidae > Leptonychotes > Leptonychotes weddellii. The sequence goes on along the minus strand of NC_138374.1, from coordinate 26,185,991 downwards.
GCTAAAAATAGAACTACCGTATGATTCAGTAATCATGCTACTGGGTATTTACCCCCCAAAATACAAAAACAGTAATTCAAAGGGATACATGCACCCCTATGTTTACTGCAGCATTGTTTACAATAGCCAAATTTTGGAAGTAGCCCAAATGTCCATCAATAGATGAAGATAAAGAAGATGTCTCTCTCTCTCACACACACACACACACACACACACACACACACACAGAGGAATATTATTCAGCCATAAAAAGAATGAAATTTTATCATTTGCAACAACATGGGTGGAGCTAGAGAATATAATGCTAAGTAAAATGAATCAGAGAAAGACAAATACCATATGATTGCACTCATTTGTGGAATTCAAGAAACAAAGCAAACAAAGGAAAAGAAAAGTGAGAGTGAGAGAGAGAGAAACCAAGAAACAGACTCAACTATATAGTCTGATGGTTATGGAGGGGAGGTCGGGGGGAAGGGTGAAATAGGTAGAGGGGATGAAGAGTACACTTATCGTGATGGTCAGTGAGTCATGTATAGAATTGTTGAGTCACTGTATTGTACACCTGAAATTAATATAACACTGTATGTTAACTATACTGGAATTAAAATAAAAAACTTTAAAAAAGAAACCATGAGCTCATACTAATATAAATAATAAATAAATAAGGGAGAACTCTCTCTCATAGAAGAATATCAACAAATAAATGTAGAAGGAATGATGAAGCTAGAATATCATCATTGTGCAACCATTAGTAATAATTGACATAGACAAGAATCATCAGTGGATGCTACAACTTGGAAGTTTGATGATGAACAGGATATTTACATAAACTGAAAGCCCCTCTGTACAGATTACTTACTAGCTTCAAAGGGAAAATTAGTAATTCTACCATGGATTGACCTGGTGAACACAACCATAAACATTAAATCAGTTAATGATACCAATGAAGAGACAAACCAACCTCGTGTGCGTCCTGATACCATGTCCTGAGAAGGACTCGGTATCATCTCTACGGTGCATCTGCCAAAACTGCACAGCCTGAATCTAATAATGGGGAACCGTCGTCAAACTAAAGGCCATTCGACAGAATAACTGGCCTGTAATCTAAATTAAAAAAAAAATCGAGTCCATGAGATTAATGAAAAGCTGAGGACCTGATCTAGATTAAAGAAGACTTAAAGAGATATGAATATGCAGTAAGTGCAATGTGTGATCCTGGATTGGATGCCGGGTTAGGGGGAAGAAACAGCCATGAAGTAGGACGTTGTTGGAACAGTTGGTGAAATTTGCATATGACCTGTAGATCAGATAATAATTTTGTATCAATGTTACATATATACACACATATGGTATTGAATTAGAATATATACACACACATATACACGTTTATACAATACCTGTTTCTACACACACACACACACACACACACACACGTTCTCTTGGGCACTAGCTAAAGCTGCAGTTCACAGGTGGAACTTCTTCAGGCAAACTTCAGTTCTGCTCTTAAGACCTTTCCACTGATTGAATGAGGCCCGCCCAGATTATCTAGGATAATCTTCCTTACTTAAACTGATGATATCCACAAATACCTTCCCAGCAATGTCTAGGTCAGTATTTGACTGAAAAACTGGAGATGATAGCCTCGCCACATTGTCCCCAAAAAACTGACCATCACATAGGCCCAGCATCTACCCCGGGACCCCTACCTGCTCAGTACACGTTTGTGAAGTGAGATGGCCCATTCCTAACCCAGCACCACTGCCCCAGGGCAAACCTCAGTGTCTGCCCACAGCAGTATATTCATCCCACTGTCAGCAGGTGGCTACTCAAGCCCAGTGCAGGGGCTGGTGCCAAAGAGGCATGATGCTACAGGTTCCCCCAGTCTAGGGAGACAAGACACACCAGAGGAGTGCAAGACGGCCTACAGGTCCATTCCCGCAGGAATGTCTAAACCAGCAAGTCCCTTTCATCTTCTGGTAACTACCTTTCCCAGGTTCCTCTTTTCTAGATGATGACAGCCCCTCGGCCAGAGCTCCCATCTCTAGCTGGCTCCCTCTGCAGGTCGTCCTCTGTCTGGGCTGTTGGTGTTGTCCTCAGACATGACTTCAGTCATCTCCTTCCCTGCTTAAGAACCGCAAGAGCTCCTCATTAGCTGCCAAGTCAAGTCTAGACACCTCTGTCTGGCCTTCAGGCTCCCCATAATCTGGCCCTCCCTGAGTGCCATGACAGCTGTCTTCATAGTTGTGAAGGGCTGTCAGAAGAATGGTTAGTCTGATTCCGTGCTGCTCCAGCAGGCAGAAGGAGATCCTAGGTGGAAACCATGGGGAGACCTAGGTGCCTCAATAGAAAGAATTACTCTCCTTTGTTTTTGCTGTGTGAATGTGGGCTGTGGGGGCGGGGGGTAAGGCGGTGTGTGTGGAGCTCTGACGACACGTGGAATATTGTGCGCAGCACCCACAGGACTTCTCTACTTACCAGCCTTAGGTGGCAGGAAGTCACAAAACACTGCACGTCCAGTCTGAACATCAATCGTGTGAAGTTTCTGATAGTTTAGACAGACTATTGTTTACCAAGCCTCCTAAATCAACGAGTGGAGACAACAGGAGGAATATTTTAGATTCTCAAGAAAATACGTGTTTGTTTTGAATGCCTCATGTTTGTGTGGTACGCTGGGGTTAGAGGGATGGGCGGGAGCCCATTGATGGGAAGCCCTGTTGGCCATGGTGAGGAAATTCAGCAACTTAGCAGGGCTGTGACGTGATCCTAGAATGGCGGCAGGAGACCATGAAGAATGAACTTTCTAACAGCAATGAACTTGGCAGCAATGTCATGGATGGCCTCGAGCAGCAGTGAGCTCCCGGACACAGGAGTGGGGATGGGGAACCCCCTCTCAGGGATGCTGCAGAGTGAGGTGGGGTTCCAGGAGGGATGCTGAGCAAGATGACTTCCAAGAACCCTCCCACCTCTGACATTCTCCAGGGGGACTCCCGTCCTCCCCTCCAACCCCAAATCTCCAGCCAGGATCTCTTCAGTGTCTGCAGAGAGGTGGCGCCAAACTGACTCCCCACTCAGAACCCTCTCTGCACACCAGCCTGCTCTCCTTTTTGTCATTCAGATTCTACCTACCCACAGCAATGCTCTTGACAATAAATTATTACAAGGGTGCAACTGAGTGACTGACAGAATAAGCTATTGTACATTCATATAATGGAATGTTGTGTGGCTATTTACGTGGAAGTGATGGAAGATTTAATAATATGGAAAGATGGGCACCATGTACTATCATGTGAAAGAAGCTGGTTACAGTGTGACCTGAATTTTGAATTTTTTTTTAAAGACTTTATTTATTCATCTGAGACAGAGAGATACAGAGAGAGAGAGAGCACAAGCAGGGCGAGAGGCAGAAGCAGGTTCCCTGCTGAGCCAGGAGCCCGATGTGGGGCTCAATCCCAGGACCCTGGGATCACTACCTGAGCCAAAGGCAGACGCTTAACCATCTGAGCCACCCAGGCACCCCTGAATTTTGAATGTTAACAAAAAAATGCGTAGAAAAAATACTGGATGATGAGTACATCAAAATGTTGTCGTATTCTCTAGGTAATGGGATTGGAGGTACTTTCTTTTTATCTATTTTTAGAAGTTTTATAAAATTAGCATGATTTGACTTTTATTGGCTTTTACAAAATTATTTTTTAATTCTATTCATCAAAGCCTCCTCTTTCCCTTTAACTCTGACCTACACTTATCTTTTCTGTCTCTAACTCTTCTTGTTGGTTCTGTATAATCTACTACATGGCTGTGTTCTGTCTTGTTATTACAAGATTGTTTCATTCATGTTAGTCTTGTCTCTACAATTAAGAAGGAAAGTTTTCTCTGGCTAACCTGTGACTTCTTTTGTTGCTTTGGCACGATTTCTTGCATGGCATAGCACTGTGCAGGAATTGAGCACTTGATAGTGGCTTGGTCCTGGATCCTCAAGGTGCCACATGACCTACCTGGCTTTCCAGAGAGGCCCTGGACCTGGGAATGCCCCAAATGCCCACAGCTCTCATGGGGATGAAAGCAAAGCTTGGCTCCTGACCCGGGTATTCAGGAACCAAGATTGTTCAGCCGTCTCACACTGTTCTGTCTCTGTCTGCTCTAGAGATTGGACGAAGAGACCTGCAGAACCTAAGGCCCTGTCCGGATTCCAAACCAACGGTCTTCCAGCAGCTAGGGCACAATTGGAGACTGGAAGGTGACTTTTGCCTTCTTTTCTCATTGTTCGCGAACGACATTAGAGCTGAGAGAATCTTTAGTGACTATCATCCTTTCAGACGTTACCCCATCTCCTATTGTTAAGAAATGGTCATACTGCCACAGTGCTTCCTGTGGTCTGCATACACGCCAGACAGCAGCTCTGTCCAGCCGACTGCAGGGACAGGTCTGGAGAGGCAGCCCTTTGTTCTCACATTCCATCTGTGCTGGGAGGCAGTGACTCTCTTATATTTTTGCCGGCAAACCCCGTGAAATGGCCTCTGCAATGATTTCCTCGTGCTCATTTCACTCCATGGGCGACTCAAACTCCAGTGGCCACCATTTAGCCATTACCATCTCTCTTTTCCATCGCTAAAGCCGAGGGGCAGTGCAGCTTAAGCAAGGTTTAGAACAGGAGGGCCTGCTGTTGCCTTGACGGTTTTTTTCAAGTGTATTTGGACACGGTTCTCCACAGATTCTTGAAGCGCTGTCAGGTGGGAGGAGGACAAGATTTATTCTGTAACGGATTTCTATTGCAACCCTAACATCGTGCCAGTCTGGCACGTTCTGTCTCCCTTGCCCCAGTCCCGGTCCAGGCCACCGGGCAGCCCTGCCTGCGTGACTGTGACAGCCTCCCAGTAGGTCGGCCTGCCCGTCCAGTCTTGCTCCTCTAATCCCTCCTCAGAGAGCCTCAGTGATCTGTTTAAATTGTAAATCTGATCACACCACACCTCTGCTTAAAACCCTGTAATGCCTCTGTATTGCCTTTAGGATAAACTCTAAACTCCTTAGCATTGCTTTTAAGACTCAGCCTCTGCTTTGCTCTCCAGGTGCATGCCTTGCTCAGATTGTCAGCCCTGCCAAGTCCCTTGCGCACTGAACTCTGAACACTTCTTACTCTCTCTCACCTCTCTCCTCTAGGTTTTTGCCTAGAACATTTCCCTTCCTCTCTTCGCCTAGTTTAGCTAATTTGCCTTCCAGGTGTCACCTCAAATGTCACTTCCTCCAGAAGCCTCCCCTAGTCACCCAAAGCCAGGCTGGGTATTCTTACACGTTTCTTGTCATTTGATCTTGTAGGTGCCTGTTTACATTTGCCTTCCTCTCCAAACAATAAGCTCGTTGACGGCTGGGATGGTTTTATTTATCACTATAACCCCAACATCAGTGTCTGACACAGAGACACTCAGTAGTTACTTAGTGAATGAATGAATGACAGATGACATAACAAGGATGATAGATGGGTGTTCTTGGAGGTAGATTTCCACTCTGTGCTGAAGAACTTGCTAATAACTGGTGCTATCCAAACAAAGGAACAGACCAACCCAGGAAGCAGTGAAAGCCCCATCCCTGGAAGTCTCCAGACAGAGCCTAAGTGGTTGTCAGGGGGGAGCTCCCTCAGGAGGCAGGTTGCAGTATGTGCCCTCTACGCATTTCCTGTCTGCAGGAAGGCACAATTAGGTTCACTTCCGGGAGCAAAAGATCTGGGTTGGGGTTTCAGTTCTGCACTTGCTGTGAGAACTTGAGCAAGGGACAGCCTCTCTGAGCTTTCCTTACCTGTAAAATAGAGATGATGCTTGCACTGCCTACTTCACAGATTTTGTGAGAACCAAATGAAGTCATGTACAGTAAAGTACTTTGTAAAAGCCTTAAAGCCAAATGAAAGGTATTATTATTTACCACATAATCTTTAGGTCTTGCAGCTTCACTGAATAACTCCTGTTCTGCAATGACATTAGCAAACAAAGTGCCACATGGGAAGTTGTACTTTGGCAGGCAGAGCTGGGAGAGTAATCTACCTCTTCTGTTGGCACGCCACTGTCCCAGGGAGAAGGCAGTAGTGGGGATCAAGAGTGCCTGTTTAGCTAGGATCTGTCAAAGGCCATGTTCCTGCCCTCAGGGAGATTCCTTGAAGTCTATTGTAAAACAAAGGGAGTAGGGCTCCAATGTCTTAAGTCACTGTGAAAATCAGCAGAAACCCAAACTATGGACATACGCGATAAACCTTCCCTTTGCGCCCCTTGATTGATGCTTATAGTCAAGAGCAGTTGACAGCATTTCACTTCCCCTTCGGCAGAACAAACCCAAGGAAACCATTGAATTTAAAGGCTTTTTATTAGGAACCACGGGAATGAGCTGCTTATCCCTCGAGAACAGTCTAGAGCAGGTCATCAGGCCCAGGCTGGAGAGAGGTTGTCAAAGGTGCTGTGGTGTGCTTTGCTGCACTTGCTGAGGGCCCGGAAGGAAAGGTGGCGGCCACGGAGGCTGACAGGCACTGGTGTTAGCCAAAACATGGGCCTGGGGGGAGCACTCTGCCTCCCTTCCAACTCCACTCAGGCTGGAGCATGCCAGGAGACGGAGAACGCGGCCGGAGCAGGCAGAACGCAGCAGTGCTGAGCGCTGGGCAGCGTTCTCCGCCGCTTCACTTCACTTGCCTGCCCTCCGCTCTTCTTGCCGCTTGGTGATCAGGTATTTGAAGAACTCGTACACAGACCATGCGATGGCTGTGGAGGGGATCTGGTAAATGACTCGAGCCTGCACCCCTCGGAAGTAGGCGGTCACCCCGCCTACTTGATACACCGTCCTGAAGGCACTGGCCATGCCTGTGATGTGTCCTGTGATGTTCGAGTTCAAAGCCAGGGATTCCTGGGTGTTGAGCAGTGTTTTGCAAACGTCCAGTGGGGTTGTGGCAGCAGCAGCTACAGCTCCAGCACAGGCTCCAGAGAGAACGTGGGAGCTGGGGTTGTACCGTCTCTGGGGGTTAAAGTGCTCCTGCAGGAACTCATAGGTCATGAAGTGAATGGCTTGGAAGGGCACATTCATGGTCAGCTGCGTGGTGTAGCTACGATAAAAGGCGCCGGCCCCTTCATTTTGCCACACTGCCCGTACACAGTCTGTCACCCGGTGGTACGGTGAGTTGTACATCTGCATCCTCTGCTTGACCACTGGTGGTGCCGTCAACAAGACGGAAGGAAACAGATGCCAGCAATCAACCGGTGAGCAAGCGTATCCAGATTCAGAGTCCCAAGTCAGCGGGTCAGCCATTGGAACGGAGAGAGAGAAAAAAATATGAGTGAGCTGTCACTAATACGTTAATACATTAATGTCTCATACGTTAAGGTTTCCTTAACTGATAAAGGGCCAAAAAATAACAGACCCACTTCTAGTAGGATTTCTTTAAAACCAACCAGTGAGCGGCACCTGGGTGACTCGGTTGGGTGTCTGCCTTCAGCTCAGGTCATGATCCCGGGGTCCTGGGATGGAGCCCCGCATCAGGCTCCCTGCCCAGTGGGGAGTCTGCTTCTCCCTCTGCCCCTTCCCCTGCTCATGCTCTCTCTCACTCTCAAATAAATAAATAAGATCTTAAAAAAAAAAAAAACCAGCCAACCAGTGAACACATAATACATGTATGATTTAGAGACTCCAGAGGGTTTCCTTGAAATAAGTACCTACCTACTATCATTATCTTACCCGTTCATAAAACTCAAGACAAGAAATGACTCAGTGGCAGTGAACATAATAATGAACAGATAGCCCTAATAATCCCAATCCTCAAGTATGCAGAGCACCCAACTCTTATGACACGAGGATAGTTAATCCTCCTAGAGGAGAAAGGCTACCAAAAAGAAAACAAAATTCTTAACCAAGAAGACTGTGGCTTCAGTTTCCAAACATCTACTCCCTCAAGTGGATAACATGGTGTAAGCTCTAGATCTTCAGCTTAGGTTTGGCCCTTTCCACACCATGACCTTGCCAAGACAGGTAAAGAACTGGAATTTAAAGAACATGGCAACCATGTTATCCCTTCATATTTGTTTGAGTACCTCATTCTCCACCTAGAAAGCCAAGATCCAAGCAGCCATGCAGGAACTGAGCTCTACAATTTACCCTTTCATTCCTACTTCACCTCTTTGAAGAAAAGTGAAATAATCTGTTAAATTTTCAGAGGAGATCAAATCTACTACAGAGAGGACTTCCAAGAAGGCCCAGGAATAGGCCAAGTAGAGCCATATCTTTTTTCAGAGAAGCCCCAAAGACGAATGGAATCTCAATGAGTTTGCTTCCTAGGGGCTCCTCCTCAGTGCCGACAACATGGAGGGAGTGCCCTCTACTGGTAAGGCACAGCAGCAGAGAAAGGCTTTCCCCCCAAACCGGCCAGCTGCTCCCTGGCTTTCTTCCGCAGGCAGAAATAAAGGAAAAGCCCAGAGATGGCGATGCAGCTGCCCACAGAGGGAAAGGCGGCGGAATCATTACCTTCTGCTGGATTCATGGCTGCATCATGCAGTAATGTTGCTACACACCCGGCCGCACCTGCAAAGGAGAAAACAACTGCCACATGCAAGGCCAGGAGAGGTCAAACCATCCACCGAGGCCTGGGGTGGGGGGGTGGGGGGGTGGCCAAGCCACAGTAGGGTGAGAGATGTAAGAGCCAGTTCAAAAGATGGGGACCCCTTACTCCTAAACCCCCATTCTGAGTAATGAAGATATTTGCTCCCACCAGCTTAGTAAGGTCACCAATCTAGGTGACCATAGGTATACTAGGAAGGCCTGGAAGAGCCTAGGAAAACAGCCCAGATTTTATAAAGACAGTTCTGAGAATAAACACAGTTCACGCCCCAGATAGGAACCAGAGCCACTGAGGCCAAGGGATGCCGGCATCAGCTGCCTCCAGTGGAGGGAGAACATGAGGGGCGGCGGGGTGGTCAGATTTGACCTATAGCATCTCATCTTCCATCTTGCTGCCCCTGTGCTGCCCAGTCCATCTCCAAACTCTACATCTGTCTGACTAGACCTTTCCTTTGGGTCCTGAACTGCCATATCCCTCACCACTCCTCTCCACTCTCAATTTGGTTTTCAATCCTCAAGCAACAGGCTGCTTTCTCTTCCCTTACTTCCACATAACCTCCAACCCTCTGGTTTCTCTGTGCATAAGTCCCTTGTCCCCACCCCAATTCACTTGTTGAGGCCTGGTCATGTCATCAACACAAACTGCCTCTGGTCAATTAGGATCCTGAAAAGGTGAGGCAAAGAGCAGGGGCTCCATTAATGTCCTCCTTGGGTGGCTGGGTCACCTCTGATCCTGCCGAGGAGGACAGCACCAGACTATCAAGAAATACACAATGTGTGTGGGGGGGGTAGTTCAGTGTGTCTCCACATTACCAGGGCATTAGAAGTTGATGCAGGGAGATGAAAGAGTAGAGCTGGTAGGTAAGGGAAGATACTGTAACACTTTGTTGAGGTGGTCCCCAAAGAGGGGTGGGGTTGAAGCAGGTCTGAGAACATCAGGTTTGGAAGTCCCTCCCCTATAATCTGGCCTAGCCCAGCCCAGAGCTTCAGCTCCAAGCCATGCTGAGACTGGAAAGCATTGACAGCAGCAAAGCCCAGAGAGTTGACAAAGTGGGGGAACCAGCACAGGAAGGCTCAATACCGTTGGCAATATGGCTATTGCCCCCAGGGTGGATTACATCACTCAATGTCTTTTTTAACTTTTCGTAGCAGGCAAAATAGAGGGCGTGGGCAGGCCCTGCGCCTGTCGCTGTGACGTTCAGCCCTCGCATAGGCCTCCACAGGCCCTCTGTTCTTATAATCCTCCAGAGTGCCTCCAACACATTGCGATAGCGGGCGGCTGGGTCAGGTTGTAGGCTCTGCATCCGGGTCTGCAATTATAGAAAGGAGTGCAGGGTCAGTGATGCCAACTTCTCATGCAACTTCCCAACTTCGACACTAAGGCTGCGGGCACTTCTATGTGGAATCGTGCCAACGTGCAGGAGTACCAACTGGCACCCGATTTTACTTCCTTCCAAATCTGTGTCCAATCTTTCCAAGATGTGGACCTTTCTTTTGCTAGTCATCTATGAGGGGAACACCGTTGCTGTCTCTGAGAATATCACCACTTGGGAAGTGTCCTTGAACTCTGAAATGATTCATAGCCCCAGCAACAAATATCAAGCCTGTGTTTCAGGAGAAGTTCCTTTTGTGCCTTAATAAACTTGGGCCAAGAGTTCTTTATAAATGGATTTTAAAGTCAACTATTTACTGTCTACAACATACTTTATGCATTATTTGCATGAGGCCCAACATTGATCCTAGGCCTGCTTCCTGATCACACACTACATTAATGAGATGATAGCTTATCCTCTGTTATATCCTGGATGATTACCTGAACTTCTCGGATTATTCGGCATTGGCAGCTGGGCCTGTAGGTTAAATTCTTGGCAAAGGTAGCAACTGTAATCAATACTACTCTAATTTCCTGGGAAAGAACATTTACCCTGAAACTATGAAAGGTGGAAACCAGCCTAGTCCCTAAAACTGAAGGGATTTCCAGATCTCTACTCTAAACTGAATGAATCCCCAAATTGGCATCAAATAGTATCAGCCTTCATGAAATATAATCCTTGGAATTTCCAGAGGATTCAATGACTGGGACAAAAGTACATGGTAGACACTTTGTATAATGTTCCTGGACAAAGTTGGATTGAAATTTGGGAAATGAATCTTTTCGAAACATTCCCCAAATCACCGACTCTCAGGGGAAGGGTGTGTCTCCTCATGAAAATCTCTTCTTGTCTGTTGATCCATTTCAAGATTAAGGTAGCATGGAGACTAACAATATAAAACCAATGTCCAGTGCCTGGAACAGAGGAAGCACTCAAGATTTGTTTGCTGAATGAAAGAATGAATGAATGAACAAATGAATCTTAGCTATCTGCACCAGTTCACAAAGTAAGAAGTAGGCTATCAGTGAGTCAGTAGGTGCAACTAAAGCTCAAGTACACTTTAAATTCCTGCTTCACTCCAATTACTGATTCAATTTGAACCTTCCTTTGGCCATCTGGAATCCAAGAGTACTGCCTCTTCTCAAGAGCGGGGGGCGGGGCGAGGGGGGGAACGGACGACAACTAACCAGATTAACAGGTCCTAGTTAGCTGCAAGCAATCCACATTCCTCTAAAGTTATTTTCTCCTGCTTGCTACTAACAAAGAACTGGAAGCTTAAAAGGTTAATTACTGCAAGTTCAATCAGAAATACAGTATCACTTTTTACAATCTGACACATTCATTCTACTTCTCAAAAAAAAAAAAAAAAAAACAAACACCATAAATTTCCAATAAAGGATATGCTAATGAATCTTTCGTATCACCCAGGGGTATAGAATCCATTAGAGGAGATATTCAGTGACCACAGGTTTTTGCTGGCTACGGCTGCTGATAAAGATAAACTCGGTCTGGTTTCCATAGGTTTGTTTGAAACTGATCTTGTATAGGGAGACTGTTCAGAAATTGCATTGCTCTGCTGAAGTCAGTGGAATTATTTGGGCAACCAGCCTCGAAAGGTCTGGCCTCAGAAATTTGGCATCTTTCAACCCCAAGAGAAACCTGGACTGAAAGTTACTTTGAACATTTTATACACACCTCTACTTCTAACTCACAATTCTACTTATATCCTATGGAAATGACCCAGGCATAAGCTATGCCAAATAGAAAATCAATATGGCTCCCCAAATGTGTGAGCCAATAAATCTTTCCTTTGGAGAAAAATGAAATCTCTACAAGTTTATGAATAGCCTTTAATTATTAAAAAAACAAACAAACACTGGCTTTGAAGAAAAGTGAAATGAACTAATAGGGAGATAAGTGGTTTGGTAAAAGACAAGCCACATATGAGTCAGAAAGCCTGAGTCTGAGCCCCTGCTTTGCTAGATGTGTGGTCTTGGTTTTGTCACTTAACCTGAGTTTACATGAGACTAGGAATGGCTCATGGGGCTGTTGTGCGGATTCAAAGAGGGCATGTAAAAGCCACTGGTAGTTTATGAAGCACTAGAAATAAAAGGCTTTTTATCGTATCCAAACACGATTCTTGGACATATTTGTTCATATCGTAGAATTTATAGATTATGGCAGTGTTGTCTCTTGTACACATCATTTCACAACTGTACACAGGCAACTAACTGGTTCTTAGCCACTAGGAAATCAGGTTTAATTTTGTATTTTTTTGTTTTTACTTTAAAGTTTCTCTGTGGCTATAATGATTTTTATGTCCAGCTATTAATCTGGAGGTCATGTTGAGGAACGAGCACTATTGTGAAACTCTGTGCCTTGCTTGGCTCTGGAAATCTACTTCTGGGAGGCTGCATGGAAGGCCTGAGAGTCAGACTGCGTTCAAATCATGATGGTGCCACTTAACTTGCTTCCTTTTCTTCATCTGTGAAATAATGAAAATGATGTATACTTTGTGAAATTACTTCAAGGATTAAATGAATAAATATATGTAAGGAACATCAGTTAGTGCTTGGCAAACAAAAACAAGTGCCATTTATCGAATAATAAGTATTATTATTAGATACAAGAAAGTCACATAAGCCAATGTTTCCTAACTTTTCATTGGTGAATGTGTACAGATAACCGTTTACATCTGGAGTTTGGAAAAGATTTCCCTTGCTCGTTCTCTCTTTAACTTATTCTGTAAGTAGATTCTTTATGTCACCATTACAAAGCCAAAAAGTAAAAAAAAAAAACAAACCTTGGTGACAGGTGGGTACTTAGCCAGATGATTGTGAGAAGATTCTGACTACTTTGGCTGCGGAGCCTATCCCTATAGATAGTCTGGTGTTTGCCTCTGAGGCCCAGAAAAGGAAAACTGGGATATATTTGGGCTCCCAAACCTCCCTATTGTGACCATATAAATAGTTGGCTGAATAACTATGGCCTGGTGAGGTTATGCTAGGTTCCTCCCAACGATACTTTAAATCAACCTGACCCTGGTAAGTGGCTGGGGTGCACAGGTTTGCACGCCAAGAGGCAGTGTCAACTTTCACTTGCAAACACGGTGGTTGCTGTTTAGGCTCCAACTCAGATACCTGCCTCTAGTCTTCGGGATGGTTGGGCTGCTCTTCTTCTCCACCACCATTTAGGTGAAAGAGGAACTGGGAAGCCCTGGGACAAGTGAACTGGGAAGTCCTTTCTGAAGGAAGAGATCTGAACTTTCATGTGTGCACAACAATGTCTAACATCCTACTGACATTAAATCTTACAACCTAGCTGTTCCCTCTAGTTATTTAAATCCCAGCATTAATGGCAAATGAAAATGATTCTTCTAAAATGAGGTTTTGTATCTTTGAAGCACTTTTTCCCCTCTGGATCAAATAATTATTTCTTTAATATAGGGCTTTGAGGCATGACTGTAGTGTCATATGACTAATTTTTTTAAAAACAAACACTTCAAAGTTTATGTAAATGAATAAGAACTGTTCTTCAAAACAGTTACCTTGGAAGGTTAGAAGTAACTTATTCCAGCAATGCTGTGATTATGCAAAATATTTCTGGAACTCCTCTTTCAGAAGTGTTCCCTCAGTGGGTTTATCAGCCGCAAGAATAAATCAGTCTCCTTGCTTTCTGGTCCTACCTTCTCTTTGTCTCCAATCAGTATTACCCATTTTGATCTTCCACTTATCTGTCATTTTTTATTCTGAATGGTCTGTTACTAAAAAAAACCAAACAAACAACTCCATTTTGTCACAGGGCAAAGCTTTTCCCTCTTTAAGAATATTCACCCAAATATTCTGGAGGCATTTCTAGCAGAGGAATCTATAAAATATTTACAGCAACAATATTATGTAAAGATATGGAATAAGGAGATAGCCTCCCAAGGTAATGGGACAACACTTAAGTTGATAAGTTATAGTAATATTTCTAAGTCAGTCACATTATTACATTGTATTTTTCAAGTCATTAAATAATTTCCATTGCTTTCTTTGATCTAGTTTTCATTTGATACATCCTGAAACATAGCACCCTAGACCCTGCTCTCTACTCACAGTCTAAGTATAGTGAAGTTACTTTACTTTGCAGTTTGGTCATTTTAATTTTTTGATATATAGCATTAACAACTCACAGTCATTCAACCTAGACTTTACTATATAAATGTCTGAATCTTTTTTATTTGTACTTATCCACTTTACATTTTAATACTGTTAGAGCATTAACCATCCTCTTACTTCTCTCGCATGGATTTTACTGTTTGTTTCTATTCCTCTCAATTGACAAGGGTATTTAAAATTCTAATATCCATTTTAACCAAGTGCATCTACCAGTTTCAATAGGTATGACTATTGGTAGGAGTTGCCTTGCAGTGTGCTAGAAAACTATCAACTCAATGTCAGTCACAAAGCTTAATGAGCACTTTCCCCATTTATTCATTCACACTACTAATGAAAACATGTGGGCGCCTGGGTGGCTCAGTCGGTTGGGCGGCTGCCTTCGGCTCAGGTCATGATCCCAGAGTCCTGGGATCAAGTCCCGCATCGGGCTCCCTGCTCTGCGGGGAGCCTGCTTCTCCCTCTCCCTCTGTCTACTTGTGTTCTCTATCTCTCTGTCAAATAAATAAATAAAATCTTAAAAAAAAAAAAAGAAAAGAAAACATGTGAGTACCAGAACCAGGGAGAAGCAGAAAAGATATGACTTTGTATTTCCCAACTCAATACTCTCTCCTTTTGAATATGTAACATTTTCCTAATTTGAGGAAAAAACACACATCAAAGAGCTGTGAGAATACTGTTTGACTATTACCCTTAACATGTAAAGGAGGTGTCAGTCTCTGTCAATACATTTATTTCAACAGTCCCCTGGAATTTACTTTTCATTCAATTTAGTCCTCACTTTTAGAGGTTGGTACCTTTGCTAATGCACAAGAATAAGAACTGTAAAGAACAACCTGTTCCCCTCTTCACCTAGCTTTCTCCAGAAGCACCTGACTTCTTTACCCACTAACCAGTCTGCTTGGTTGTGGCTACAACTAGTTTTTAGGTTCACAGGAATCATGCCTTCATGTTGCTCCCCTTTCATTTTCAATATCATCACGCTTCCCTTCTAGGCAACTCTCCCCTTTTGTCAACTTCACATGGCTAAAGAAATACACTGTCAGGTCCATCTCTTGTTTGGGGGCTGATGTGCTCCCTGCACATACGAAATCCTAATCCCAGTTTAGGTTTCACGTTCAGGAAATAGGTGGGGTATCATGCTTGCTGCAGAGAAACCGAAACCTTTTCCTGAACATGGTCTTTCCCAAATTACTTCCAGTCTGGAACTATGAATTCTGACTGCACAAATGATTTCCAGTCACTCATGGGCTAAGATTTAATAAGTAAATACTTCATCTTGCTGAGAGATACCAGATTTCGGTTCCTGCCCCATCACTTTTAAGGGTAGACACAGCAAGAAGCTTGTAAAAGCACTCGCCCAGAGAACATCTCAAGCCATTAAGATCCTATTCAGGGTCTGATTCACCCCAGTTGGCTTCACCTTAAATCAAGTCAGTATTACTTACCTGTTCCATCCCATCCCACCCTATTCCTGTTTAGTCCCAGCTAGGATCCAGGACTTTGGCTGACAGATTTTCTTTCCACAGTCCCGATTCAGATCTCACTGACGGTTAGAAATGGGTCCTGGTTCCTGGGTGGGTTCCATTCCCAGCCGGGACCTTGCTTGCATGGAGTATCGGTTGAATCGTGTGGCGGTGGCAGGAGCCAGGAAGAAACCCATGTCGGCTCCGGCTCTCGACCGGGATCCTGGCTCTGGACAGGACCCAGGGGTGGGGTCAGCCCCAGGTCGGATTCGGAGCCGGTCCAGGTCTCACCTTGACGCAGTCGATGGGATACATCACGCAGTGCTCCAGGATCCCTGCCACGGCGCCCGCCACCATGTGCGTGGTGACAGTGGCTCCAGCCGGCAGCGCCTCGTAGTCCGGGCCGGAGTCCGGATCCTGCCGTACCGGGGGCCTGCAGGCCCCGGCCTCCCCGCCGCCGGCCCCCCGGCCCACGCCCCGCTGCAGCCACCCGTCCAGCAGCGCCGACTCCCCGGGGCTCCGCCCCGGCCCAGCCGCCGGCCCCCCCGCCACACCGCCAGCACCCCGCCCCTCCAACTCCATCCACCCGGGCCAGCTGCGGCGCCCACCCTCGCCGCCGCTGCCGCTGCCGCCACCGCCCCCCAGCCCCGTCGTGTCCGCCTCAGGCGCGGCCCAGAGAGCCCGGGGCCTCCGGCTCCCGCTTGACTCAAGGACACACCCCTCAGCCAGCCATTGGTGCGGCCGCCAAGTTAGCCCCGCCCCTTTGCTTACGTAGGAAAAAGATGTCTGTGGTATTAGAGAAGTTGCCTGTCATTCCTCCGCCCTGCGGCGTTGCTACGGTTTAGGTCCCACCCCTTCCCCTTTGATCTTGGAAGCTTCTTGTTTATTGGCCATTGATTGGCCAACATATAAGAACAACCCGCCCACTGATTTTTCTTGGGGGCGGGAGAAACTTAAGGGAGAACTTTGATAGGCTCAACCACTCTTGATACTTTGACCGCGGCCATTGGCCCTCACCACGTCGGGATCCGATTGGCTACGGGAAGAGAGCGAAGAGCCCAGGGGCGAGAGAGAGCGGATTTGGGCCCCAGACTAGCGCCTGGGGAGCTGCGGGTGCTGCAGGCGGGGTTCTCTCGGGGTGGGGGTGGGGGGAGTGCCAGGCCTTCAAGGTCAAACCGCTGCAGTCAGCCGTTAGAACTGCGTTCGAGCGCGGGCCCCCAAATCCCCAGACACGCGGGGTCGCGGGCTGGCGGGCGGCCCTGGCCCGAGAGCTCTGTTCCCGCGGGATCTCGGGCTGGCGTGAGGTGGAGCCAGCTTGGGCCGGGTATACTCTGGCGCGGCCCGCGGGCCTGTCCGGGAAGCTGTTGCGACATGCGGGCGGAGGCCCGTTAGACTCCGGTTGGATCTGGCGTGCTGTCCGCCATGGACCGCCCCATGCCGCGCGCGAGCCGACTCCTGAGGGCCCTGTGCTCCTCAGGCCCCGGCGTGCCGCCCTGGGCTTGCACCCGAAGTCGCCCAGTAAACCCTGCGGTTGTTGAATGAATGAGTTCTCGGGGCCCGTTGTCGCTGGGTCCTGCGCCAGGCCGAGAGCTGGAGGCAGGAAAAAGAGATGTCGAAATGGGGCGGGATGATTCAGAGATGACGACAGGTGGAGAGGCCGGTCTGGAGGCAGCTGCCCAAACAGCACAGAAAGTACGGCGACTATGGAGAAGCTCCGACATAGAGTTTTTCCCTGAGCTGACGCACTGATGACCACCACTGCCTGGTGGTATTGCCTTTTGTGATAAGACCGCTGTCTCTCCCAGGCTGGTCGGGCGGGTCGGCCAGAGTTTGAGAGGGGCACTCACTGGTTAAAGAACAATGCCAGCGATTCCCAGCCTGGAGCACCACCTCCTGGGCCGTGACGTTGCGCGGGAGCTACACGAGGGTTGCCGGCTCTGTTGAGGAACGCAGGAGCTTTCTTCGCTCCTCCGTAGTCCCTGCTTCAGTATCCCTTCTCTGGAGCGTGTTTGCACAATCCTCCCTAGTGTTTCCAGCTCTGTCCTTACTACCTATTTTACCGAGATGATGATGGAGTTGTGAACTTCATCTCCGTATAGCTTTTCTTTAAGGAAGAGGCTTTCCTTTTTTTCTTTAAAGCGAAGCCCTTCTCTGGGCCTCTGGGGGTTTTTGTTTGTTTTTAACTGTTACTCATCTATTCTCTTTCTCTTAGCAATGGTTATTAACCTTTGGGTCTGGACCTTTGCGAAAGTAAGGAAACTACAGATCCTCTTCCCTCCACTTCCCACCCCCCATGCACACACGTAGGGGTCCATGATCTTTAGGTTAAGTACCCTTCTCTACATCTTCCCTCTTCTCTAGCTCGCTTCCCTTGAGAAATGAGTAGGTCTCCTCAAAAGATAAACCACTGAATCCTGCTAGAGTACTAATTCCCTCTACTGCCAAACTACTACAGTAATGAGCTATACCTGCTATATCCTTTCTCTCCTTAACCCCTATATTTAAATTTTTTTTTAATTTTTTTTTTAAAGATTTTATTTATTTGAGAGAGAGAGCGAGAGAGAGAGAGAACACGAGCAAGGGGCAGCCGGCGAAGCACACTCCCTGCTGAGCAGGAAGCCCCATGCGGGGCTCCATCCCAGGACCCTGAGATCATGACCTGAGCGGAAGGCAGAAACTTAACGGACTGAGCCACCCAGGCGCCCCAACCCCTACATTTTCACTCCTTTATTCAGTGGCCACAAATGACCTTTCCAAATGCAATAGTCTTTTTCTTATTCCCTCTTGCTCCCACTGACCCATCCCTCACTGAAATTTTTTCCTTCCTAGGAACCACTTATTCTACGTTTTAGACTTCTCAGTCTCCTACACTTCTCTAAACACCGAGGGAAAACATTCCTAAAGGGTTAATGCTTCTTGTTCATCTTCAATACCTTAGAGAAACTTAACCATTCCAAATCTGTTTTCCCCATTGGACCTATATTTCTCCTTTCTTTCTTTCTTTTTCTTTTTCTTTCTTTCTTCCTTCCTTTCTTTCTTTCTTTTAACTTAAACTTTAGTGAACATACAGTGCAATATTGGCTTCTGGAGTAGAATTAAGTGATTGATCACTTACATATAACACCCAGTGCTCATGATAACAAGTGCCCTCTTTAATACCTATCACCCATATAGCCACACCCACCCACTTCCCTCCATCAACCCTCAGTTTCTCTATCATTAAGAGTGTCTTATGGCTTGTTTCCCTCCTTTTTTTCTTTTCACCGTTGCCATGTGTTCATCTGTTTTCTTTCTTAAATTTCACATATGAGTGAGATCATATGGTATTTGTCTTTCTCTGACTTATTTCACTTAGCATAATACACTCTTGTTCCATCCATGTCATTGCAAATGGCAAGATTTCATTCTTTTCCATGGCTGGCTAATACTCCATTGTATATACAAACCATGTCTTCTTTATCCATTCATCAGTCAATGGACATTTGAGCTCTCCTCATAGTTTGGCTATTGTTAATCATGCTGCTATAAAGATCGAGGTGCATGTGTCCCATTGAATCTGTATTTTTGTATCCTTCCGGTAAACACCTAGTAGTGCAATTGCTGGATCATAGAGTAGTTCTATTTTTAACTTTTTGAGGAACCTCCATACTGTTCTCCAGAGTGGCTGCACCAGTTTGCATTCCCACCAAGAGTGCAAGAGGGTTCCCCTTTCTCTGCATCCTCACCAACATCTGTTGTTTCTTGTTAATTTTAGCCATCCTGATGGGTGTGAGATGGTATCTCATCATGGTTTTGATTAGATTTCCTTGATGATGAATGATGTTGAGCATCTTTTTTTAGCCATCTGGATGTCTTTTTTTGAAGTGTGTCTATTCATGTCTTCTGCCCATTTCTTAACTGGGTTTTTTGTTTTTGGGGGTTCATTGCATACTTCTTAACTGAAATTTCCATGTGAACATTCAGTAAATATTTACTGAGGACCAGTTCTGTGCCTGGCACTGTACTTGAAGCTGGTGACACAGGACACAGTCCATGGAGCTCTCATGGAGCTTGCTTTTTAATGAGGGGAGGGGGATAGACAAAAATACCAGTTAGCTCTAGGTACTATTCTGATAACTGAAATAGGGAGATGTGATAAAGTGTGACTAGGTGGCTACATTTATTGGGCCAGGGAAAGCCTTTCTGAGAAGATGACACTAAATGACAGGCAGGAGCTCATGATGAACCCAGAGAAGAGCATTCCAGAAGAAACAGTAGGTACAACAACCCTAAGGTGAGAACAAGGTTGGTGTATGAAGGAACAGAAAGTTAGAAAGGGGGAGTGACACAGGATGAGATTGGATGAATATCCACCTTAATTTCTGGCATGACTTGGCATGTTCATTCCAAATTTAGCCTTTGAACTTCCCACCCCAACCAATTCCTCCAAAATATTTCTTTTCTACCCAATCAGATTCTAAAGCTGGGAGTCTTCTGTAGCTACCCTTCAGAAATACTCTGAAATGTTTCTTTTGTTTGTGCTTTCCTTTTCGTTCCAATTGATATACTTCCCCGGTATCTGATCCCTTCACATCTATATTATAATAACCGTTGAATGTCCTCACTACCTCTGGGATCCCCTGGCTTCATCAGTATTTTGATTCCCATCCTTCCAGGTACATGGTAGGATTGTTCTTCCCACCTCCTTAATGATAGGCATGGCTGTGGATTTGCTTTGACCAATGAAATGTGAGAGAAGCGTGAGAGCCACACACTAACTTTCCCTGCCACATGACTGGTGATGTTTAGAAGGTCCCATCAGCCTGAGGCCCTGGTGAAGATGATGAAGCAAAGTCGCCTACTTGCCACCCCCTTCCTCCCAGATGGACGTTCACCATGAGTAAGAAATAATCTTTGGTTTTTTTTTTTAAAGATTTATTTATTTGAGAGAGAAAGAGCAGGAGGAGTGGGAGAGGGAGAAGCAGGCTTCCCACCGAGCAGGGAGCCCGATGTGGGGCTCGATCCCAGGACCCTGGGATCATGACCTGAGCTGAAGGCAGACGCTTAATGACTGAGCCACCCAGGCACCCCATAATCTTTGTTTTTAAAACAGATTTTAGGATAATTCTATACCATAGCAAAATCTAGCCCACTGCCACTCAGACTTTAATGTGATATTAGTCGCCTGAAGAGTTTGTTAAAATGCGGATTGTTATTCTGTAGTGCGGTCTGAGATTCTGCATTTCTTACAAGTCCCCAGGTGACGCTGATGCTGTTAGACCCTGGACCACACTTTGAATAGAAAGAACCCATCCTGACTATATGATATACCACTCTTAACACATCTACACACACTACCCTACATCTCACCAGCACTTTAACTTCCCTAAACCAATTAGCAAGCAAAGAAGTTCCTTGGAGATATTTCTTTATAAGCCCTCAGCTCCTATACCTGCAGCTCCTCAGTCGGGCATTGCACAATCTTATTTTCTTATATCCCTAGGGTAATCATTTCCATATTCTCCCTTCTATACTGTCTTTTTTCTTTTTTTACCTCTACCTATGAGACTATTCATTGTCTCACTACTGAGTCTCATTTTCTTTAGTAATAGAAACCCCGAGTTTTACCTTGGAGCTAAAAGTCCAGCTGAAGTCCATATTTCCCCCAGCTTCCTCTACAGCTAATGTTAGCTATGTGACTAAGTGCTATCTGAAGGGATGTGAGTGTAAGTGGCATGAAATATCTGGGTTCTGCCTTTAAAAGGAAAGATTATGGGGGCGCCTGGGTGGCTCAGTCAGTTGAGCGTCTGACTTCAGCTCAGGTCATCATCTCATTCAGGGTCCTGGGATGGAGCCCCATGTTGGGCTCCTCACTCAGCGGTGAGTCTGCTTGTCCCTCTCCCCCCTCCCCCCAGCTCATACTCTCTCACTCTCTCAAATTATTTAAAAAAATAAAAATAAATAAAGGGAAAGATGATGTTCTCTGAGTATTTTTTCCCCCATGTTCTCCCTTCTTGTCATTTAGAATACAGCCCAGAAGATGTCAACCATTTTTGGCCATGAGACAAGGCCCCCTACTTGAGGTAGCAGAGCAAAAGGTAGAAGAAACCTGCTGCCTTATGGGCAGTAACAGTAGTACCTTTGGACTACTCATGTTCTGATACATGAGAGAACTTGTTTAAACAGTTGCTGTTAGTCTGAATCTTTGTTACAGCATCAGATTTATATCCTAACTGACACATCTTCATCCCTAGAATGCAATTCACCCTTTGTTCTTATCAAAATTCTCATTCTTGAAGGTCCAAAACAAGTCCCACTACTCCTTCCAGCTTACATGACCATTACCCTCTTTCCCTGAACTGCCATCCCACATGACCATATGAGGTATGCGTATTATACAGAATGAGATTGATTCCAGCAGCCACACATGAAAATTAGACTGACTTCTTTACAGTCACTTAAAGAGAAACTGATTCCTAAATTATGAAGAGTAGACCCTAAGAGCTGTAGGAATTCAGAGATGGGGCAATCAGTGAGGACAGAAGGCATAAGAAGACATTATGTGTTTGAGCAGTTTACAAATGGAGAGTGTGCACAGGAAGATGTTCCAAGAGGGGTGTGGGAACAGTTTCAAGGGAATCAATTTGTTATTCCTTGTCTTTGGCATCTTTGCTAAAATTCATCTGAGAAAGCATTTGAAACATCTCTCCTTCCTCCTGTTTCTTAGTCTGTCCTCCCACCTTATGAAAAAAGTGTGCCTTCACTTATCCATCTTGCTACAGTTCATTGCCCTGGACATACAGACCTCCAGGTAGCTGAGTGGTCCTGGTGCTAGCAAGGCCCCCTTCAATCAAGGCACAACTGTAGATTTCATGTCTTTCTCTGGCTTACGTATATTTCAATTAGGGCAAAACATGGCTTTAGAAATGGATATTTTGGTCCTTTTGGGATATTTGGTGTACATATATATTGTACAGTGGAGTAAAGGGTTTTTAATTTAATCACATCACCTAGTCCAACCCGTTATCAAAGAATACATTGTTTCTGAGGGAGAGTCCCCTTAGAATAAAGCAAAAAGAGCATAATTAAATGTTAAAAGAAGTAGTGCCTTATTTCATTTGGCTGACACACTCCTGGTAAGGTCTGTTTATCTTGGGGCAAGGATAGTCAAGATTTATAAAAATGTATGCTGGGAAGTAATAATGTGCTACAAAGTACAATGCTCCCTCTAGTAAGAAACAAGAAAGCTGAGTGATGCTCTTCATTTACTCATGTCTCAACTTTGGTCTCAATTTTATATTTTGCATAATTTCTATAAGAATAGGGAAAGTCCTGTTTAACTTTCACAGATCAACATCATGCCTTCAACTAAAAGGAAATATGTCAAAAGTAAATTCATATTTTGTTTTTTCTTGAGTATTTATTCAGGCTTGTACTAAAAACATACTCATTTTCTTTTGTCAACAGATTATTGGCTATACCATTTCACACCCCCTGGGATGGCTATAATCAAAAACACAGAAAATACGTGTTGACAAGGATGTGGAGAAATTGGAATCCTCACACGTCGCTGCTGGGGCCGTAAAATGGTTCAGCCACTGTGGAAAATAGTTTAGCGGGTCCTCAAAAAGTTAAACATACAGTTACCGAATGACCCAGCAATTCCACTCCTCGGTATATTGAAAAGAAGTACTTAAACAAGTACATGTATATGCTTGTTTATAGCAGCACTTTTCACAGAGGCAAAAGGTGGAAACAGTCTAAGTGTCCATAAACAGAAGAATGGATAAACAAATTGTGTTCATACACAAGATGAATATAATTCCACTGTAGAAAGGACTGAAGGAGTGACACATACTACCATGTGAATGAACCTCGAAAATATGTTAAATGAAAGAAGCTACTCATATGAAATATCCAGAAGAGGTGGCTCTGTAGAGACAGAATGCAGACTGGTAGTTACCAAGGCCGGTGGTGGGGGGTCGGGGTGGGGGTGATGAGAAGGTGCTAAATGGGTACAGGGTACATCACCTTTTGGGGGTGATGAAATGGTTTGGAACTAGGTAAAGGTGTTGGTTGCACAACATTGTGAATACACTAAATGCCACTGAATTGTTCGCTTTAAGATGGTTTACTTTTATGTTACATGACTTTCACCTCAATTGTAAAAAGACAAGATTGGCTAGCACCCCACAGATGAGCTGAAGAAACTAGGACCTCAATATCCTCTCAAATGTTTGTGCCTCTGTAACTCCAAACAGCAGCTCTACACCAGTCTTTATATAATTCCTAGGTTGCCTTACATCAACTTGTAGAAAACCTATCTTGGACAAAAGTGAAAGATCTGGGCATCGATTGTTAGTGGATACAAAGTTTCTTTTTGGTTGATGAAAATGTTTTCAATTTATACTGTGATGGTTGCACAACCCTATGATTATACTAAAACCCACTGAATTGGGTGACTTTTATGGTAAATAAATTACATCTCTATAAAGCTGTTCTTAACACACCAGAAGGTCTAATTGAGATACGTTGAAGAGTATCTTCTTGTGGAACTCCAGTTTCATCATCCTTTAAGCAATAAACTGTAACCCTCTGCACATCTATTGGGGGGGGTAGTTACTGCAATCACACCATTCTTGTCTCTTAAAGTTTCTCCTAAAGGATCTTGTTTATGAAAGAAAAAAAGCCAAAACAAGGAAAATTACTAACTTTGATCTAAGAAACAAACATTATCTCACCTCTGACTCATAGGCAAAAATCCAGAAAAATTACTTTGCTTCACTGGTTCTTGTCTAATAGAAAGTTTCTGTTCAATTCATACTCAAATTGAGTTGAAACAGACACAGGAAAAAAAAATATTGTAGTCACTCTTATCTGGGCACCAGTCTCCGTATTGCCACTCATTTTCATGCTCATTTATACATTTCTATCATATCCTTATTACTTTGACAGGAACATGTAAATTCTGGAAATAATGCCCCCAAACAATTATTTTTACACTTTTTTGTAAGCCCTGCACCTAACAGTCATATAATACCTTCTCTTCTTTTTGCTGTTTATTTACACAAAGTAAAACTGCACCCTTATTTTTTTAAAGATTTTATTTATTTATTTGGGGGCGGGCACGAGCAGGGGGAGGAGCAGAGGGAGAGAGAAAATCTCAAGCAGACGTGGGGCTCTATCTCACGACCCTGAGATCATGACCCTGAGATCATGACCTGAGCTGAAATCAAGAGTCAGATGCTTAACCGACTGAACCACCCAGGCGCCCCTAAAACTTCACTTTGAAAAGCATCTACTTATGTACCTGGTAAGACAAAGTGTACCACAAATATAATTTAAGATATAATGCCCTGAACTTGAAGAAATCATTTCATTTAATTAGAATATCTCCTTCTCAGATGGTGACATGTTCTTTTAATTCTATCGAATGTATAATTTTAAACTTTAAATCTTGAAATGAAATTACAAACCTGTATATAATATTTTTACTATACCAATTTCTATCCATCTGTAATGTCTCCTTAAGGCACTTTAATATGACCTAAATAATTGAAATAGGTCTTTGTTCATAATCAACAAGAAAAATTATGAAACACAACCAATTTTGTGGTGTTTTGGCTCCAAAACCAGAATAGCTTTAAGTGAGAGAGAAACAAGAACAACTAATAGCCACTTGACTTTGGTGTCACTTCCAGACACTGAAAAAATGATTACTCACATGAGTAACACATCCTTTTGCAAATGAGATGGTTCCTAATCCTTTTACAAAATTTAAGGAGATGGAAAAATTGTGACAAAGATTTGGCAAAGCTCCATTCATTCATTTATTTGTTTTTGTTTTGTTTTGCATTCACTTATTTTTGTAAAAATGTTACTTGGCACCTACCTATGATAACAAAAAATAGGACAAGAATTGGTGATGCACTCCATCTCACTCTATCAAAAGATAACAGTCATCTAATGATCCATGATGTAATCTAAAATATTCTAAAAGCCCCATCCATCTATGAAGAGGTACAGTCCAATAAATTTTACTTTTTTTTTTTAAGTAGGCTCCCCACCCAGCGTGGAGCCCAACGCGGGGCCCAAACTCATGACCCCAAGATCAAGACCCAAGCTCAGACCAAGAGTCAGATACTTAACCAACAGAGACACCAGTGAGTAGCAGTTCTTTCACTGGCTCCCTCCAGCCCGAGGCCTAACCTTCCCAGGTGTCCTGGCAGTTGTAACCAGGGACACCACCCAACAGGGTGCTAGCAAAACTCATCCCTGTCCTAATCTTGGCATTAATTTTGGGAAGCACCCTTGGAAGAGACAGGCCCTACAGTGAGTTGAGGAGACAGGACTGAAAAAGCTCATGTCACTACTTTGTAGGAGTTTATTAAAAGGTCACATCTGAAATAGGATCCTAAAGATATGGACAGTTAATTAAGCTAAGTCAGATGGGGGTGGTAAAAGGCATAAGGGAGGCAAAGCCTTCTGGACAAGAAGACCATATTACAAAAGTCCTGTAATGAGAGGATTGAGCCAGTGGTTCAGGGCTAGGGGAAGCGGTTTTGAGATAAGCCTGGGAGTGACTAGGGGCCACACCATGAGAGGTTCTGAAGTCATATTAAGGGAATCAGTTTATATTAAGAAAAATGGGATCCCATTGTGGAATTTTAAATTGAAGTGAGATAACATTGTCAATTTTGCGTTTTGGAAAGGTCACTTTGGCTGCGAAGAAAGATTGAGGGCAGCAACCCTGGAAGTTGAGTCATTATTCTTATTTTATGGATAAGAAAATGAATATAACTTCTTCAAAGCCACATAGTTAGTAAGTAATGAAACCAAGCTTCAAACACAGGCCTGAAAACTTAACCACAGTCGGCTGCCTTTTTAGATCAAGGTAATAAACCACCAAAATAGAGTTAGTTAAAATGATTTTTTTTTTTTTAAGTTAGAAACAAGAGTCTTGGGGCGCCTGGGTGGCTCAGACGGTTAAGCGTCTGCCTTCGGCTCAGGTCATGATCTCAGGGTCCTGGGATCGAGTCCTGCATCGGGCTCCCTGCTCCTTGGGAGCCTGCTTCTCCCTCTGCCTCTCTCTCTGTCTCTCTGTCTCTCATGAATGAATAAATAAAAATCTTTAAAAAAAAAAAAAAGAAACAAGAGGCTTATCTCTGACTCATCCTGACTTTACCTTGGTCATGACTGCTAGAAAATGAGAAGGAGGAGCTGAAGTTCCATGATTTGACCTAAGCTTCAGTTACCTCATCTGTAAAAGGGTAAGAACATGTATTTTATAGGATTGTCTCAGGATTCTATCAGAAAAAGAATAAAATTTACTCTAATATCAGTCATATAGTTAGAACTTGACAAAGGTTGATCACTATCGCTATCATTATAATTATTACCTGTTTTTCCTTTTTGACTGTCCATCCAGCTATCACAGAAATTGCTGGCAACATGTCACCTAACTGCTGACCGAGAAACCACGACTAGTCACTGTCCTTTGCTAGACTAGAGCACCAAATGTGTGATATCTCACAAAGCCTGCTTTTCTCTGAACAGTAATATTCTTACTTCAGGTCCATGTCATGTGTATCCTCAATTACGGTATGAACTTCATGCCATAAAGAGTAGATTTAAGTATCTTTAATTCCTTAGGTAAAATGGCTAGAATTACAAAACTTCCCTTGAATATTATCAAAGAATGTAAAGGTCTATTGTCCATGACATACAAAGAAGATAAGCTATCAGCAGGGGATGAGGCTTAGGTTATTTATCTAAGTAGATATGATGTATTTTTAATGTTCTGTGGTGTTGAATCCTTCATAAATATGGCATATATTCTCAAAGTAACTGGCCACAGTTATGGAGGCAACAAACATTATCGACAATAGAAACAACATAATTACCAACAAACAACAAATTATGGCAGCAGATGTGGGTCTCCAACTCATGAACCTTGAAGCCCTGATTTATCAGTGTGGTTTTCCTGGTTGTCCTCTGGATCCAATTCCCATTTTTTTACTCTTTTTTATACAGGCACATCCCTGACCCTCTTACCTGGTCTCTGCCTTATCCAATGCTCATTTCTTCATTATCTCCTTTTAATTAATCAAATCTTTTCTCTTCATCCCTTAGTCTTCCTTGCCTTTACAGCTTATTCATTACAAAATAACATATAAAAGCCCAGGTATTTACATTAATTGTAACAAAGGGGTTAATCAAATATTTCAGGTAGTGGAAAATTATCCTTATAGTGACAAAGATAAAACTGTTTCACCTTTGGATTTCATTGCCTCCCTTTGAGTTTCTTACAGGGCTTCAGCTGTATGAGTGCCCAGCACTGTGCTGAGGGGCTAACAAAGATGAGGAGAGGGAGAGAGTGCAAAAAGAAAAAAAAAAGGAATGAACTGAGATCCTCCTTTGCAAGAAATTTGCAATTGCTAGTGAAAAAAAAAACCATATATGCATTACACAACAACGATAACAGCCAACTTTTATGAAGGGCTTACTATGTACCAGCCAACGTATATATTATTTCTTTTAATCCTATGTGGTTGTAAATTAGTTATCTACTGCTCTGTGACAAATTACTATAAAACATAGTGGCTTAAAACAGCAATAAACATTTATTATCAGTTTCTGCAGGTGAGGTATATGATAGCGGTTTAGATGGAGGGTTAGGGCTTGGCGTGTCTCATGAAGTGCCAGTCAAGATGTCAGCAGGGGCTGCAGATACATGAAGGCTTGACTGGGGCTGAAGAATCCACTTCCACAATGACTCATTCACACAACTGTCAAGTTGATACTGCCTGTTGGCAGGAGGCCTCAGTTCCTCTCCAAAGGGGCCTCTCCAGAGAGCTGCTAAGGGTCCTCATGACATTGCAGCACACGGTACCACATTGTTGGCAAATTACTTTTTGATTATAGTCATTCTAGTGGGGATGTAGTAGCATCTCCTTATAGTTTTATAGTTTTATTTTTTCTTAAGATTTTATTTATTTATTTGACAGAGAGAGACACAGCGAGAGAGGGAACACAAGCAGGGGGGAGTGGGAGAGGGAGAAGCAGGCTTCCCGCGGAGCAGGGAGCCCAATGTGGGGCTCGATCGCAGGACCCTGGGATCATGACCCGAGCTGAAGGCAGACGCTTAACTGACTGAGACACCCAGGTGCCCCCTCCTTGTAGTTTTAATCTGCATGTCCCTCATCACTAATGATGTTGAACATCTCATGTGTTTATTTGCTATCTGTATATCTTTTTTGGTTAAGTGTCTAAATACTTCTTCCACTTATAATTGGGTTATTTGTTTGTTTGCTTGTTTTTTACCATATAGTTATTTTTAATGTCCAGCATTTATAATATGAGGGCCAGAGCTTTCTCCCCATCTCAAGTTTATAAATTTTCAATTGGTTTGTGAGGCCAATAGGGGTACTTCTTCTTGTCTAGTTTGGTTTCTGGGAAGACTTCGTTCAGGTCCTCAATGGTCATCTGATCATTTGGAATTATGTTCTTCATCTTCTCCAGCTCTTTTTTCATATTCCTCAATCCTGGCCTTTGAGAGAGACAAAAACTCAGCATAATTTTTCACATCTTCTTTTTCTTCAGCATCCACCTGGACAGTATACGTATTCTCTGGCACAGGAATCTTCAGGGCATTAAACTTCTTCTCAAAGCCATCTACCAAGCCAGCTATATGTTTTCAGACTTTTACTGAATGTATGGGGCTGTAGAGAGGATTATAACATAGCACAGAACTCAAAACCGAACCCTAGAAGTCAATACTATTATCTGAAGTTTCCCTGACCACTTCACCTTAGGGACTGTGGTGATTTAAAAATATGTCTGCAAATTGATACTTCTCCCTTCAAAAGGTGGAGCCTAATTGCCCTCCCCTTGAAAGTGGGCTGGGAGTTAGTGACTGGCTTTTAACAAATAAAATGTAGCAGAAGTGAAGAGATGTGACCTCTGAGGCTAGGTAATAAAAGGGATAGAGTTTTCACCTGGTGCTTGTTCTCAGATGGCTCTGGGAGAAGCCAGTTGCCATATCATGAAGACACTCAAGCATTCCTGGGAGAGTCCATGATGTGAAAAAGAAGTGTGGCCTCCCATTGACAGCTACTATCCACTTGCTAGGCATGCAAGCATGTCATCTTAGACGTATATCCTTTAGCCCCAGTTAAGATGTCAGATGACCCCACCTGACATCTTTACTGCAATCTAATGAGAGACCCTGAGCAGAGCTGTTCCCAAATTCCTGACCCACGGGAACTGAGAGATAATAATGCTTATTGTTGTTTTAAGCTGCCAAGTTTTGGGGTAATTTGTGATGCAACTATAGAGAAATAATGCAGGAAATCTCTCATGGGTCATTCTCTTTAGTCTCGTTTGCTAGCAGCTTGCACAGGTCCCTCTTTTCCTTCATGTCTTTTTCTTTTTGTTTTACCAGGGCTTCCCAAGCCTAGTCTCTAGAGGGAATGCTCAAAATCCTGTATTTTATTAGGCAGAGCAATCAGTCTTCTTGGTCTAAACCTCTTCCACCTAGGCTAAGCCTACGGATCCCACTTTCCTTGACCAAACACACCCATTAAGGTCCCAAATCTAGCTACTCTGTCTTCCTATCAGGACAACTGGTACCAGGTCCACTCACAAAGCTGCCAGCTTTTTTTTTTTTTTTAAAGATTTTATTTATTTATTTGACAGGGAGAGACACAGCGAGAGCAGGAACACAAGCAGGGGGATTGGGAGAGGGAGAAGCAGGCTTCCCGCCAAGCAGGGAGCCTGATGCGGGGCTCGATCCCAGGACCCTGAGATCATGACCTGAGCCGAAGGCAGACGCTTAACGAGTGAGCCACCCAGGCGCCCCACAAAGCTGCCAGCTTTTAAAACAATTATTCTTGCCTTAATAGAAGCACCCATGAGCCAAGTGCTACAAGACCAGAGAAAAAGAAGCACCTAGGCAGACTGGGGGAGCTCATAGGTGACATGTGAGTTGAGTTTTGAAGGATAAGCAGGAGTTCATTTGGTAAAGAAGTGAAGGAAAGTCATTTATGTGGAAGTAATAGCAAGTACAAAGGCTCAGAGGTAAGAGAAGGCACAATTCTGAGAACTGTAAATATGTCAGGGTTATGGGTGAGAATACCTATTGGGGAGCTCAGAGGATGTTGGGGGGTGGATCATATCAGGCACTGAAAGCCACATGTATCAATTAGGAGAGTATAAGTGACAGAACTACCTGATTCAACAGACTTAAAAATGAGAACAGTAATGAATTTAGTATCTCAGATAATAAGTCCATATGTAGGGCTGCTCCTGGGTTGGTTAAGTTAGCAATGATGTTAATGATGTTATCAAGGACCCAGGATTTTTCTGTATTTCTATTCTGTTATTTCTAGGCTTCCCCTCACCCCACACCCTGACTCCCCCACCCTATGGTTGTAAGCTGGCTACAGCAGCTCCAGGCAGCATACCCTTAAGATTACTTCTGGAGGCAGAAAAGGGATTTCTCTTCTTACTCTCATTATGTAAACTTTTTATACTCTTTTTAAGTTGGATAAAACCTCGCCCAGAAATGTTTCCCCTCTTCCTCCCATTCCTCCCAACAGCTGGCTTCCCTTCAATATCATTGGCTAGAATTGCATCATATGCCCAGGCTCAATATTTGGTTAGGGAGTGGGACACCATGATTGACTTAGACCAATCACAGTTTACTCCCTGGGGCTGGGGTTGGAGCCTAGCACTCTTTAAGCATATGACCAACCATAGCAGTGTGGTTATAAGAATAAAATTGGGATTCTGTTAAAGGTGGAAGAGAGATTGTTGGCTTCTTGGGTAGGCAGTCAGCAGAATCTGCCATACCATACTAAGGAATCTGGATTATATCTGACTGGGATGGGGAACCACAAGGATGTTAAAACAGGAATTAGCATGATTATATTTCACTATATCAGAATGGAGGGGCACTAAGGAGGGGAATTAGTCTGGAGGTAGGGTCACCAGCTCGAACGCTTCATCAGAAGATTTTGGAAAGGATTTTAGAAACTTGAATTAAGAACAACTAGTCACTAACTGGATGAAATAGGTGTTGGGGAGGAAAATATTTTCTATGCCCCTCAAGATTCTCTTGGCTGATCTAAGAATTAATTGGCATGAGACAGATTAACAGGAGAAAATAAAATTTAATTACATACAGATGGGAGTTCCATGAGACTAAGAGGCCTACAGGTAGTCAGGCAATTGAGGCTTATATGCCATTCTGAGCTGGGACTTCAAAGGGAAGGAGGACAATTCACAGGAAGATGAAAAAGAGTAAATGTGGTAAACAAATGTTTGCTGATCCATACAGAAAAAATGGGACACAGAGAGGAATTTTAATAAACAGATTTTGCTGAGTTCCTCCCTGTCTGC
>NC_138374.1:26097670-26153935 GCF_054177405.1 Leptonychotes weddellii | reverse complement strand
GAGACCCATGGGCGGGGGGGGGGGGGCAAATTTTGCTCTCCTACAGCAAAAAGGAAGTAGAAGGAAGAGATTCTAAAATGACTTGCAAATTTCTGCTTGGGTGAATCACAGGGTAGTTGATCAAAGTTGGGAATATGAATGGAGGAGGTTTGGGTGGATAAAGTAAGAGTGGCAAGACAATGAGTTTTGTCATGGACAAGGAGGTGCCTACAAGGCACATGAAGAGAGGTGAGTAAACTTGGAAAGGAGAGTGAAGACCACAGTACTTCAACTCCTTTAGAGGTTAAGGCAGGATGGAGTGTAGAATGAAGGAGAACTGAGGGGAAATAAAGTGATACAGACAACTGATACCGAGTGTGGGGCTGGTATGGCTGATTTTGCTCAGAGCTGGGTAGAGTCAAGGACTTCTTGAGAAAATTGTAAATGTAATTGTAGATAAGGCTTTGAAAGGCAGTTAAAGACCAGTTTTGAAATATGGATTTCTGTAATTTGTTTCAACATGTTGAGAGTTACAGCAAATGAGATGGGGAAATGATCTCAACCTACTTTTTTTGGCCTCCTGACTGGAAACCTCAGAACTCACCCTGTGAGCTGTTGTTATTCAGATAAGCATTGCAGGCTTCTGTAAAGAATCATGTTTTACAAATTCCTGAATGCATATGGACTTATTGAAGAAAGTATTATCCAAATGCAATGGACAAAGAAAGTATAATGAAGGGTTGGGATTAAAATATGGGTTTCTTTTCTGTTTTATAACAGTAGTTATAAAATGTAAGTTGATGCTTTAATGCACC
This sequence comes from Leptonychotes weddellii, assembly GCF_054177405.1. NCBI lineage: Eukaryota > Metazoa > Chordata > Mammalia > Carnivora > Phocidae > Leptonychotes > Leptonychotes weddellii. Next base: position 26,153,141 of record NC_138374.1, on the reverse strand, counting down.
TTCAAGCTCTAAGTTAATACAGTTCATAAATCACATGAATTAAGTACTATTTAAAACATAAATAGGAATTCTATTTCCACTCAAAAACACCCATTAAGTGGACTGAAATATACATAGGTTAGACAGAACTCCACAGTTGGCAGGCAACCTCAAGAATTAAAAAAATATATATATTCCAAAACATTTGTTGAGTTTTCCCCATGACTACCTGAACTGAGCTCTGGAATAATATAAACACCTGATATTTGTATAATTTTGTAGTTAATCCTAACTTTATCCAACTATTCTACTCAATGTGATTTTGGGGGGCCCAGATAAAATATAACACTGAAGTAGAGTAGGGGTTGAAGGACAAAGAAGAACAGAACACTGAGAATCGATGGAAAGTTAGAAAGCCCATTGAGGCTGGGAGGGGAATGGAGGGAAAAAATAATAGTCGGGAGAGCCTGAACATATAAACTGGACAATGTCAGACCATATATGATGATTAGAATTGTGACCCATGACCAACTAGGCTGCCCACAGCCTAGTGCTCTCACTACTGGTCACTATCAGCTTCCCTGCCTTCTAACTCAGGACCAACCAGAGAAAGCCAAATATGCTCCCCACAAACAATCACATAAGATGCCCTGCTCCTAGTAAGCCCACCGCCAGCTTCCCCATGCTAAAACTCTCAAATCAGGGCATACATGAAGCCTTCCTTCTCCCCGCTCCCCCAGTTAAAGCTTTCCCATTCCCCTGACAGTCTTTAGGTCTCTGCCAGATGTAAGTGTTGGTGGTTGACCACTTTTCTATAACAGGTGTAGAACAGATAGCCTCTTTTTGATCTCATTTGGGTGGTCTTCATTTATTTCTACATTCATTCACTTATTTATCATACATTACCTGTATTGTATGCACTAGACAGTACCCAGCATTGCTGTGGAAGATAGTCCCTGCCCTCAAGCATATTCTGTCGCCAGGGACAGACACATAAATTGTAATTCAATATGGTAAGTGAAACAACAGGCATATATGACGGGGTTGTAGGGCAAGTAAAGTTTTTAGGGGAGGTGACCCTTAAGCTAAGTGGTAAGGAATGAGTATGAGTTGGCTTGGCTAAGAGGCTGGGAAGGATATTCAAGGCAGATGGAAGGGTGGAGAAGGCGGAATGGACAAAGCCTAAGAGGGCAGAAGCCACAGATGTGCGTTGTTGAAGCATAGTAAGGGGGCTGAGGAGCAGCAGAAGATGCTGCATGGGTGGGTCCTGGATCGCCATGTAAATGCCACGTTTGTAAGGACTTGGACTTTATCCTGTCCAAATGGCACCCTCCTGGAAATGAGAGAAACGGCTGGTGTAAGCAAGGAAGGAAAACATTAAAGAAACATTACTTTTGCATTTATTACTGTAAGGTCCGGGAGGGCAGGGACACAGCGGCTCACGTCTGGCACACAGCAGACATTCAATCAATGTTGAACGAATACTATAAGCGCTTCGGTGTAAACGATATTGTCCCCCATTTATGTTTCTCTAACAGGACAAGACAAGGAAGCCGGGACATAAGTCTGGGAGGCTATACGGAAGGTTTGATTCTGGCGATCAGGGTTGGTGGACACAATACCTCTGATAGGTTGTGGGCAAGGGATGCACTTCTCTCGCGGCCACTGCAAGACTCACCCGCCGGGGCCGCTCAGTCCTGGAAGCAGCAGCGTAGCAAGCAGCCAGCAGAGAAATCGCGCCGCCGAGAGGGCAGCGGGCGCAGGGCACCCTTGCACCGCTTCGCACCGCTCACCTGAGCGCCTACAGCTGGCCCGTCCAGGCGGAGCTACGGCACGACGCCCTTCCGGATTGGACGCGCTCGAAATCCCGGGGCGGGCATTAGCGGCCGAACGCTCTTGGGGATTGGCCACTCTGGCGAACGGACGTGCGGACGACGGAGCTAGTTCGCCGGCGGCCCGGGCTGGGTGGAGGGTGGGCCCCTCTCCGGGTCTGCCGTCAGTCATTGGCTCCCTGCGGTTTCCTTGGGGACGTGGCGCCGCCGCCCGCCCAGGCCTCTTTCCGGCTGGGCTAAAGGCCGCGGGGGGAAGCGCTCCGTACCCAGCAGAACGTTGCCGAGGGAGCCTGCGGGCCGCTCGACCTGTGAGTGCGAGCGCGGGAGGGCCGCGGGGCTGGGATAGGCGGGGAGGGGAAGTGGGCACCCCCACCCCGCCACCTGGGGAGCGCCGGTGCCTCGAGAACGCCCGGCTCCCGGAGAGTCGGCTTAGCGTCAGCTGGGCTCCGGAACAAGAGCGGACGCATCTGGAGTGGGTGGGCGCCTTGGCCTTCCCTTGGAGGGCTTGTCCTGTGGGCACTGCTGGAAGTAAGCCTGAAATCCAACGAACTCTTAACAGGCTGCAGACTTAGGAGATGCCTGAGACAAGGAGACCAATTTCTCAGGGCAAAAAGAAAAGGAGGTGACAGGCACTGAGACCACTGAAGGGATCCCATGGCTAGGTAAGGCTGCACATTTTCTCCTCAGCTTGGGGCTCAGTTGGGGGTGGCAGGTAGGTGGAGGGGCCCTGGGATGTTTTTACAAGTGAGGTTTGCCCTAGTGCTGCTTCTGGACTTTGCAGCTTGGTCGGATGGATGCAAAGAAGATCAAAGTGACATTTTTTTTTGAAGGCAGACACTATAGTTTCTGGCTCGTAACCCTAGGGTGATGGAGTGAATGAGTGCTTGCTGACATCTGAAAAGTGCTAAAATGTAATGTTCTTTTAGAAAGCTATGTGCTTTTTGAGGAGGTTAAACAAAGATTTTTTTTTTTTTTAATGAACTTTGAAAATAGGCTGAGGTCCTTTTGAATCAATATGGAAAGTGAACTTCATAGTTGAATATGTGTATCCATACATTGTGATGCTCTGAAACTTTCAGAAAAGATTAATGTGGATCAGTATGTACCAAATGGAACCGTTGTCAAATAGAGTAAGTGGGGAAAGATGTAGAACAGTAGATACAGTGTAAAACCAGAGGAATGGAGATACACATATGTATATTGTCATATATTATATACATTTATGCTTGTGTAAACATGGAATATCCCTGGGAAAATACATAGAAACTGTGGTTGCCTTCAAGTGGGAAATGGTGGGTTAAGGCAAAAGACTCATTTTCCACTGTATCCTTTTAAACTGATTTTTTCTTACCATGTGCATATATTACTTATTAAAATATTTTTTTAATTAGTTAAATAAGTATTCTGACTATCCGGTTTTTTGATGTCATTCTTGATGGGAATGTTGTAGTTGCTCTGATTCTTCAGTGTTGTGAGATTGACCGGGGAGACTGGTGATCTTTTCATAAACATGAGATTAACTCTTTCAGTTATACCCAAAAGTGCAGATATTGGGAAAAGAGCAGATAAGGCTTTTCTGATTTATAGAAGCACCATGAACCATATAGGTTCTTTTCTAAAATTTGACACTAAGAGAACATTTATAGACTTCTGGTGGCACCTTTATTAGGAAGGGCTTTAATCCAGTTTAAGAACCATTTTTTTTAGCACCAACTGTAGAGACTTTTCATACTAATAATGTTTGTCTCATTTCAGGATCAGTTTTTCCTACCTCTGCCCAGCTTCCTGGTACTTCACTGTGCCCACAGTGAGCCCATTTCCACGTCAGCGGGTGGCATTCCTAGGACTCTTCTTCATATCCTGTCTCCTTTTACTTATGTTAATCATGGACTTTCGACGTTGGGGTGCTTCATTACCACGAGATAGGCAATATGAAAGGTGAGTCAGCTTTAGGTCACTTTGATCAGACTTGGCATTGAAGTCATAAATATTTTGACATTTAACACACTACTACCTTTGACCCTTTGGGGAATACTGCACTTTTATTAGTAGAATTGCATGCCACTTATTACATAAAGATATTAAGCCCCATTTTGGCAAAGTTCACTTTTGATTTAGGAATGTTGATGGTGCATTTTAACCATGAAAGGATCTTTCTATATTCTTGTTTTGGTGGGCTGACTTATTGAATGCATAAATGTTTAGCATTATTATGTATTCTTGATGAATGAACCCTTTATTATTATTAAATGATTCTTTTTATCCTTGATTGTATTCTTTGCTCTGAAATATACTAGTCTGGTAGTCTGGTATTAATATAATTAATTCAGCTTTCTTTTGATTAGTGTTATTGTTATAGATGTTTTCCCATCTTTTTAGTTTTAGCCTTTATGTCTTTATATTTTATATCTATCTAGTCTTTTTATAAGTAACTGCTTTTTATCCAGTCTGACAATGTCTGCCTTTTATTTGAAGTGTTTAGGCCATTTGCATTGCATGTGATTATTGATTATGCTTAGGCTTAAATCTATCTTGCTATTTGTTTTCTCCTTGTCACATCTGTTCTTTGTTTGCTTTTTCTCTTTTTCTCCCTTCTTTTGAATTGAGTACATTTTTAATATTCCATTTTATCTCTTTTGTGGGCTGAGTAGATATAACTCTGGGTTTTTTAATTTAAAAATTTTTTTTAATGGTTGCTTTAGGGTTTAGGGTTTATAGTATACATCTTTAACTTATCATAGACTACCTTCAAGTAATATAATTCCTCTTTCCACATACCTCTATCTCTTCCCCTCAGCCTTTGTGCTATTGTTTTTATACATTTTCCTTCTACATATGTTATAAACTCCACCATATATTGTTATTATTTTTGCTTTTAACATTTAATTGTCTTTTAAAGAGATTTCAAAAATAAAAAAAGGCTGATATATTTACCATTTCTGGGCCTCTTCATTCCTTTGTATTGTAGTTCATATTGCCACCTGGTATAGTGTTCATTTTGCCTAAGGGACTTCCTTTAACATTTCTGGTAGTGTGAGTTTGTAGTTGGTGAGTTCTTTTAACTTTTATGACCAAAAAAGTCATTTTGCTTTCCTTTGAAAATATTCATTGGGTATGGAGCTCTAGGTTGATCTTTTTTTTCTTTCATTACTTTAGAAACAATGCTTCACTGTCTTCTGAAGTGCATTCTTTCTGAGGAGAAGTCGGCTGTAATTCTTACATCTTGTTCTCTGTACATCATGTGTCTTTCCTCTGGCTGCTTTTTACATTTTATCACTGGTTTTAAGCAATTTGATTATGATGTGCCTTGGTATAGTTTTCTTCATGATTCTTTTGCTTGTGATTTGTTGATTCTTAAATCTATGGACTTATACTTTTTGATCAAACGCAGAAAAATTTTGACCATTATTTCTTCAAATATTTTTTCCTGACCTCTTTCACTTCTCCTTTGGTGTCTCCAATCACGTATATATTGAACCATGTGGAGTTTTCTCACAGTTCATTCTTTTTTTTCCCAGTCTTTTTTCTCTCTGTTTCTTTCTGGATATTTTATATTGCTATGTCTTCCAGTTCACTAGTATTTTCTTCTATAAAGTCTAATCTGTTAATTCTGTCCAGTGAGAGCTGAATACCTTTTTTTTTTAAACAGAAAATATATCTGAATTATTTGATGTAGTTTTAATACTTTACCAGTTATGTAGAAGATCTGTATTCCTTTATAACAATGATTCATTTTGCTATTGTTTTTTGAGGTTAGTTTCTGATTAGGCTATAAAATGAAATGATGACATATTGTGTTCATCATCAACATGACTTTCTCTTTGTTGCTTCTGAGACAGTATTAAGGAGACTTTGGGCTGCAAGTGCCGGTCAAACTGACTTAAATAAAAAGAAAGTTTATTGGCTCACATAACTAGAAGTCCATGGGTAAAGGGACCATAAGTTCAACATTGGCTATCAGGATAAGAAGCTCTGTCTCTGTTTTCTACAGCACCAACTTTCTGAATGGTTGTAAAATAGCAGCCAGTAGCCACTAGGTCTACTTGCATCCATACTCATATCCTGCAGGAGAGAAACAGGCCTGCCTTCTATGCTCTTGTGTAAGAATGAAGAGGGCCCTTCCTGGAAACCGCCAGTAGCCCTTTCCTTCAATCTTTTCTGGTCAGAAATGGGACACGTGACCACTCCCCTTAATATTTCTGGGTTGTTCTGTCCCCAGAATTTATTTTCACTTCACTTTTGTCATTCATTCATTCAGCAAGCATTTATTGAGCAACCATTATGTGCTGGGTGATGATAAGCACCAGGACATGGACACTTCGGTACCTTTTCTCAAGAAGTTTATGTTTCCAACCTTTCCTCCCCTAGCAGCTCAATTCATTTGTATTTTTCCTTCTTTCTTTCTGAAGAAGGAACATTTGTTTAGATGACTATAGTTGTCAACAATCGGCCTTAAGCAGCCTGTTAGTTTCAGAGAACTAAATCCATAATGAGTTTTTTTTAATGCTTATTGAGATTTTTCTTGACGCATCTAAGCACAGTTTTCCACTGGAAGACAGCATGATCTAATTATGGAATTCTATGTGGGTTAATATGGCTAGAATAAAGACTATTAGGGAGTGAGTGGTGAGCTGTGTGACTGGAGAGGTAAATCGGGCTGAGCCTGTTAAGTCATTTGAGGGGGTTTAGACACTATCTTAAGGGCAGAGGGAAGGCTTTAAAGAGTAATATGATTGGAATTTTTTTTAAAGATTTTTTATTTATTTGGCAGAGACACAGCGAGAGAGGGAACACAAACAGGGGAATGGGAGAGGGAGAAGCAGGCTTCCCGCTGAGCAGGGAGCCCGATGTGGGGCTTGATCCCAGGATCCTGGGATCATGACCTGAGCCGAAGGCAGACACTTAACAACTGAGTCACCCAGGCGCCCCTGGAATTTCTTTTTAAAGAAAGCTCACTTTAGTGGCATCGTGGAGAAGGAATTGGAGGGGAATAAACATGAAAGGAGGGAGATGAACTGGAATACTCCAGTAGAGATGATGGTCGCCTGAACTTGGGTGAAAGCAGCGATGCATTTGAGGGATATGTGGGAGTTAGAGTGATCTGATATTCTTGTCTACCACTATACCCCAAGTGGTCAGATGTGATAAATACTTAAGTTGAATTAATTGCAACAAGTTAGCTACAAAGCTAAGGGACACACTGTGCCTGTGTGGTTATCTTACCGAAGTCCTTACACCCTGTAATGCTCTGGTTGAGCAGCTAGCAGCCATATAGCCTAGAGCTTCTGTTCTTTAATGAAAGGTTATGTGCATATTGCTACAAATTACTATATATCATTACATTTCACTCCTGGCAGCCCCTGTGAGTCATTTCAGAAGCAAACATTCATTGAGAGCTTGCTGTGTGCTTGACACTGTTGTAGATACTAAGGTACAAAGATGAATAAAACGTGGCTCATGAACTCCTAGAGTTCATAATCTAGTTAGGGAGGCTGATGTGAAGGAAGAATTATTTCCCAATGAGATAATAGTTTATATGTATATCTATGTAGAATCAGGAACTGTACACAGTCAAGAAGCAGAACAAAGTTAAGAATCAGAAATTAATCAGAAGAGGCCCATGAGTAACTGAAGTCGATATTAAGTTCATGAACTAAAAGCGCAGGTATTTTACTGATAAGATAGTCTTTCCCACAGAACCTGTTTGCTTTTATTTTATTTTATTTATTTTTTTAAGATTTTATTTATTTGAGAGAGACAGAGATAGTGAGAGAGCACGAGCAGGGAGGAGAGAGAGAAGCAGGCTCCCTCTGAGCAGGGAATCCGACGTGGGGCTTGATCCTAGGACCCTGGGATCATGGCCTGAGCTGAGGGCAGACACTTAACCAACTGAGCCACCCAGGCGCCCCATGTTTGCTTTTATTTTATACACTGTGTTAATTAGCTTGTTTTTGTCTTGTCTCAGAACACACCAGATAAACAGCAAATTAGATGGTGGTAGTAGGAAGCGTATGCTGGTCAATAGATATGGGCACACTGATAACAACTGTCAATGAATAATATGCTGGCATCTTGACAGTGAGGCAGGAGAGAGTCTTTTATTTGAAATAATCTTGATTTTTCTGTTCTCTAATTCCATTTTCTGCCCTGTAGATATACATCGAAGATAATGGGCGGCATTATCTGCATTTAAAATATTCCTTCCAGAATTTTTTTCTTCCTGGTTGCTAATATTGCTTAAATACTGGTGAGCTCTAGCTGATGACAAGACGATTAAGCAAATAATTAGGAATTGATGGAAATACTTTAGTTCAATAGCTTATAAAAAAATAGGACAAGTGCCTATCGTTGTGATTTTTATATTATATACATATAATATAGTCATATTTTTCCAACTTAAATTGTTCCAGTTTGCCTGATGAAATTGTATCAGTAGTTTGTATTGAAAAAAATATTTTAATTTGAATTTTTTTCAGCCATTGGTGGAACTTAGCATATTTCTTCTGAGGCGATGTGACCCAGGATTTTAGAAGCCTGCATGAGGGTTTTCCCTCTGTAGTTTCAAAACTGAAGAGTTGTATTTGTTTGTTTATTATGAACATGTACCCACATTGCTGCAGGAAGGAGAAAGCAGGTTTGCATCAGAACTAGAATTTAAGAAAAGATAAATTTAGAGAGTGATGGGGTATCAGTAAGGATAGAATCCAGAGCTGTTTTTAAATAGACTTTATTTTTTAGAGCAGTTTTAGGTTCTCAGCTAAATTGAGCAGAAGTACAGAGGTTTCCCAGATACCCTCTACCCATACACGCATAGCAAAGCTATTTTTAAGAATAATTTTTCTTAGATGTGTGTTTTAATCAACTCTGTATCTGTCATGTGCCACATAAGTAGTGCTCCAACAACTTCATCAGACTTAATACATATTTTACATTTATTTATTCATTCATCTATTCACTTATTCAACAAATATTATTATCTACACTACGGTATCCAATAGGGTAGCCACTTGTCACAGTGGCTATTTAAGTTTAAATTAATTAAAATAAAATAAAATTAGTTCCTCACTTGCACTAGTCACATTTCAGCAGCTCACTGGCCACATGTGGCTCGTGGCTATCCTATTGGACAGATGGGGAATATTTTCATCATAGCAGAAAGTTCTGTTGGAAAGTTTTAGCCCTAGGTAAATTGTTAAAATTTATTAATAATTTTTAGTATAAGGGGGCACTTTTAGCATGTATACATATATAGAGTGCAAGACATATGGTAAATTGTTCTTAAATGTTGTATATATTCAATGCATTTCTTCTAAACCTTAATGTTTAGTATTATTCACTTTTTTGTAGCCTCACTACTGTCTTCATTAGAAAGGAAATTTTTGTTTGGTTGACTATTGTTCTGAAGAATGTCTTTGGAAGCTGTTGAAAGGTGGTGCCAGGGCTCCTGGGTGGCTCAGTCAGTTAAGCATCCAACTCTTGATTTCAGCTCAGGTCATTATCTCAGGGTCATGAGATTGAGCCCCGAGTCAGGCACCGCACTGGGCGTGGAGCCTGCTTAAGATTTTCTCTCTCCCTCTCCTTCTGCTCCTCCCCCTCCCAAAAGAAAGGCGGTGCCTTCATGTTCCTTTGTCATCTGGGTATAACTGTGAATGAGAGGTTCTGCGTCACAGTGGGCTCAGTACCGGCCTTCCTTAGGACTTTGAATTCTGTTTAAAGCAAGTTGAAAAGAGACATTACTTTTGGTTAGGATAAAAATGACAAACTTTAAGGTATGCAGATGAAGTTAAGGCTTCTTATGTATAATAGAGCAATTCAGAGATTTTTCCTGGTGAAATTGAAGGCATTTACTTGCATTCTTTGCCATTTATTCATTTATTCACTTACTTGTTCTTTAATGGTGTTTATGGTGTTTATAGTGTTTATAAGCAGAGCTTTAAATTATAAATGCTCCTGACTGCTCTGGTTAATCTTGTTAGGAGATAAGCAGTAACCTTCAAGATGCTTTCCTGTTCATGTATTATTATCTTATGCACAGCTACTTTCCCTATAATTTCATTATATTTGGTTCTGAGCCTTGGATGGAGTTGAAAGAATATGATGACATACAGCGAAATGGTAGCTCCATACTGATGGGGGTTGCTTTAATGGATTTTTGGCGCGTTGCTGAGTTCTGTTTGAACTCTAGAAGTGGTATAATTAGTGTTGATTGTAAGCTAGGTAATGGTTTGGTCAGTTACTGCCCTAATGCTGTTAATGTTTTCAGGGTAATGGCAGTGAAAGCCACTATCTTCCAGTTCTACCTTAGGTGATGTATATATGAGTAATTTTCTTTTCATTGACCCAGCAATGATTAGAGGGAAATCAGGTTTCTCAAATAGAAACCGAGTGTGTATGTGTGTAGAGGGTTAAATATGTGTGATAGTGAATCAGATCTCTCCCGGGAAAGCGGATGTGAGGTATTCCAAAGCTTTTGGAACTTTTCTCTTGGACTTTAGGTCCTCTCTAGGGATTAATTTAGTGTAATATCAGCAAAGCAGGAGAGTCCAGCAATGCAGGTAATTGATCATGATGGCTAAGGCCAGGACTGCAAATCAGAAACGAAAACATCCAAGAAAGGACCATTGATCCATTCATGTCAGGAGCCTGGACAGAGGAAGACCTTCAGGTGTTTGCAAACTATAAGAAGCCTGATTAGATCATTAGAAGTCAAAGTTTCAGAAAGAGGTGATACTATCACTTCCCAAAGGGGAATATTGTTCTTCCGTTACTCATTTGCATTCATGATGAGACAAATGGAGGCTTCCTGCTGACTGCAACCATTGAGCAAGACTCAAGTGGGAAGTGTAACATAAATGCTGTCTGGTCCTACCTTTTTCCCTTCTGTTCAAAGGTCAGCTGACTTTTTCTGCCAATGCACACATGGCTTTGAAAAGCCATTGTAACTTTCTGAGGAGACCAATTGAGTATGTATAGCTAGACAGCTAACAAAGACATAGAGGAGTTAACAACAAACGCACAGCTCTATATTGTGAGCTCTAGGACCAAACCAGTCAGTATTAGTTGATACATATTAGAGAAATGTGAGGAACACTGTGACAGTTTGGAGATCCTGCAGATAAGGTGTTTGCGCTTGAGAAGTGCAGAGGCGGAACAAACAAATATGAAAGAAGGCTTAGGGGCTCATACTGGAATATAAACAAACTGCTTAAAGGGAATAACGACACTCCACATTTTAAAACAGAAGGAGGAGGCCTTTTCAAATCACTGAATATTACAAGAGTCGGCATTGTTGAGTGGAGGCTTTTTAAGAACTGGGAAGCCATGTCAGAGAAAGGAAGGGGGAGAGAGAGGTAGAGAAGCAGATGGATGTTCCAGAGAGAAAGAAGGTCACATTAGAGCAGTGGTTGTCAAAGTGTTTACTGACCCTTGTGAGCTCCTGAGACCCTTTCATGGGGTTTGTGAGGTCAAAATTAGGCGAAAACTGTTTTCATAATACCTACTAAGATGTTATTTGCTCTTTTTTTAATTGCTAAGAAACACATAACATAAAATTTACCATCTCAACCACTTTAAGTATACAGTTCAGTAGTGTTAACTATATTCACATTGTTATTCAACCAATCTCCAGAAGTTGTTCATCTTGCAAATCTGAATTCTGTGCCCATTGAACAACAGCTCCCCTTTTTTCCCTCCCCACGCCAACCCCTGGTAGCTACTGTTCTGTTTTCTGTTTTGATGAATATGGCTGTTTTACTCTCATACAGTATTTGTCTTTCTGTGACTGGCTTGTTTTACTTAGCATGATATCCTCAACGTTCACCCATATTGTAGCATATGACTAAGTTTCCTTCTCTTTTAAGGCTGAAAAATATTCCATTTTATGTATACACCACATTTTGTTTATTCATCTGTCCGTGGATATTTATGTTGCTTCTACCTCTTGGCTACTGTGATGTTTCTTTGCCCTTTTCACTGAGTTGACATTTATACTAGTGATGCAAAGCAATGGGCAGGTAAAATTGCAGGTGCCTTAGCACCAATCAAGATGGAGGCACCAAATTATACTATTAGTTATTGTAGTCATCGTTGTCAAATAGTTATAATGGGGAAATTCCATTTAAGAATATCTTTTTCATGTTTTGTGTGACAAAATTGGAAATACGTATTAAGTACTTCTGATGCACACTGGAGTTTTCTTGAGGAAAAGCCCTTAGGCAATTGTTTGGGTTATGAACCGCTTTTATCATGAAATATTATTTTGACTTGAAAGAATGACTGCCAGAAAAGCTGTGGTTTTCAGACTTGGGTATTTCATAGATATTTTCTTGAAAATGAATGAAGTAAAAGCCTATCACTTTAAGGAAAACAACTATCAGTGTTCATTGTCAATGATAAAATTTGAGCTTTCATCTGAAAATTAGCAGTTTGGAAAATCTGTATCTGCCACTGTGAGTTTGCTAGCTTCTCAATACATAAATGACTTTTTTGATAATATTGGTAGTGATACTAATGAATGTGTGGGTAGGTATTTTTTTTAATATTGAAGAATGAAATGTGTCAATGTTGGGAAGATTTGCATAGTTCAGTGAACCAGTATTTTCCAGTATAGGATGTTACAAAATTATGCAGGGATAAAAGCCATTCAAAGTGCAAGATAGACCAATGGTTAACTTTACAGAGTATGAAACATTCTTAGATAGGGTTTTAGATTTCACTTTGCAACTAACCTTTAAGAAACTTCACTTGTTGAGTTTTAGTGTAGTATTAAAGAAGAACATGCACAGTGATCTAAATGGGCTCTTAAAATATTCCCTTTTGCAATAACATGTCTCCGTGAATCTGGATTTTTTTCAAATACTTCAACCAAAACAACATATTGAACAGATTGAATACAGAGGCAAATATGAGAATCTAGCTGTCTTCTATTAATCTACACACAAAAGAGATTTGCAAAACCGTAAGGCAGTGCTGCTCTTCTGTTTTTTTTTTGTTTTAGAAAATAGTTATTTTTATAAAATATATTAATATGTAATGAGTTTATTGTTATATCTAAATTAATAAATAAATACTAAAAATATTTCTGTTTTATTTTCTAACATGGTAAATATAAATAGATGTAACCCATATATATAAAAAAAGCTCTTTTGGATCCAATAATTTTTAAAAATATAAAGGGTCTTGAGCCCCAAACGTTTGAGAACCAATGAACTGGGGAAAAGTTATTCATTAAGCAGCAGGGAATGGGATCCAGAATCTAGTGAGAAAAGTAGAGGGAAAGGTTTTCAGAGAGGGAAAGCAGAGAAAGATCTGTGAAGCATGTGAAGTAGAAAGATTGCTATGATGAGAAATGAGAAGTCACTTTGGGCGAGAGATGGCTTATCTTGCCTGTGGCATCCTGTGAGGTTAGTATTTGCACAGGTTCTGTAACTTGAACCCAGATGTCTTCCCAGTTTTCATGTGATAGCAATGAGCTGTTATGAGTCGATTTGTGGATTATAAGCCCAGTTCAGCCCAGTCATTTGATTAGAATGGGTAAGTATGTGGTGAACAGAGTCTTTGGGACTGTAAATTGACTAGAGTGTAACAGATTTTTACCACCTGCCTCATTTCCCATAACTCACTCTGATATCGGATCCAGAAAAAAGTTCTACCTGACCGTATCCTATGTAATAATTTACAGCATTATTTTGGAGCTCAAATGTATGTTCTTCCCTTATTTTGTATTGTACCTTAGGAAAGGTACTTAGCTCTACTTTTTTCTTTCCAATCTGTTTCTACACACTTATCTATTCATCAGGTTTGCTTTTCTGTCCAAAGGAGAGAACTTTGTGGTCTGCATAGCAATGTGAAATCACCAGTAAACATGGGCTAGATTGTCCTGAGGGGTGGGACATGTGGCTTATTGTCTGATCAGAGGTGGATTTCTGCAGAGCTAATGATACCTACACATCAAGGCCCCAAACATGTGTGGACTCCTTTCATATTTGTAATGTTGAATCTTTTTTAAAAAAGAATACCCCTCTCCCCAATGGCACTAGCTTCAGGCTTCACAAAACCTAGTTCTGAGGGGTTCTGTGTACGGGTCTAGGGGATCTAGGAGTTAGCCTAAATACGGTTTTGGGTGACTAGGGCAGATACAAGGAAGGTTGTTTAGCTGTGATACTTGAAAAAATTCACAGCTTTGCTTTCAGAGCATTTATTCAACTATTAGTTCAACCTATAGTAATACTTAATCAAATTTAAAGGAATTCACAAGACTCTTTTTTTTTTTTTTTAAAGATTCCATCCATTCATCTGACAGAGAGAGGCACAGCGAGAGAGGGAACACAAGCAGGGGGAGTGGGAGAGGGAGAAGCAGGCTTCCCGCCGAGCAGGGAGCCCGATGCGGGGCTTGATCCCAGGACCCCGGGATCGTGACCCGATCCGAAGGCAGACGCCTTAATGACTGAGCCACCCAGGCGCCCCTACAAGACATTTTAATCTGTCTGCCATGCAGTATGTATTCTTAGCACCGAGAAACAGCTCTTTTTCCATATAATCTCAAAGCCGTTCTCACTGGGCTCCTCTTCAAGTGAAGCCTTTGGAGAGGAGTCAGCAATGTTTGTGCTTTTCAGACCCTCAGGTTCTGAGTGAACTTTAATGTTTATTAAAGCCTCAGAGGGCGCCTGGGTGGCTCAGTTGGTAAAGCGACTGCCTTCGGCTCAGGTCATGGTCCTGGAGTCCCTGGATCGAGTCCCGCATCGGGCTCCCTGCTCGGCAGGGAGTCTGCTTCTCCCTCTGGCCCTCCCCCCTCTCATGTGCTCTCTCTCATTCTCTCTCTCTCAAATAAATAAATAAAATCTTCAAAAAAATAAATAAATAAATAAATAAAGGCCTCAGAGCTCAGGAGCATTTTAGCATTTTACCAACTCTTAGCCGCCTTTTCTTCTGGACTCTTCAGCCCTTTTCTCCAGAGTCTTCTACTATTTGCCCTCTCCGTGCTCATCACGTAACAACAAGAGCAGTGGCAGCACAGCACGGTGCTCACCCCTCTGAGGGCGGAGACTCCAAACCCTTATTTTACGGATGAGAAAACAGTCTCAGAGAAGTTAGGTAACTTGCTGAAGGTCACATAGCATAGGAAATGCTAGAGCTGAGGCTCAAACCTTGGTGTTTTGATGGTAACATCTTTACTTGTTTCATCTTTTGCTGTCAGCCAAATAAATATCTTGTAATGAGAATCTGGAAAAATCCCAACATAAAGTACTGATGTCCTGGGGCTTAGAAGCTTTTTTGTTTTTGTTTTAAAGCAGGGTAATGTTTTATTTTGTAAACTGGGTGTTGGGTACAGAGGCATTGTTTTATTGTTACTATTTATACATACTTTATAAACATTCTTTTTATGACTAAAAAATACTTTAAAAAATTGTAGAGAAGAGGGGCGCCTGGGTGGCTCAGTCATTAAGTGTCTGCCTTCGGCTCAGGTCGTGATCCTGGAGTCCCGGGATCGAGCCCCGCATCGGGCTCCCTGCTCAGCGGAGAGCCTGCTTCTCCCTCTCCCACTCCCCCTGCTTGTGTTCCCTCTCTCACTGTGTCTTTCTCTGTCAAATAAATAAATAAAATCTTTTAAAAAAAAAAAAAAGATTGTAGAGAAGAACAATTATTGTATTTATGACATACATTTTTACTAATGCAAGTCTAGCAATAAAAAATACAAAGTAAAAAGCCCCATACATTTTTACCACCTAGAAACACATATTAAGTGATAATCATTCCAAAGTATTCTTTATATACAGAAAGGAGAGATAGAAGGGAAATTATTAGTATTCATTTAGTTAACTACTGTGGGTAACTGCCCTGAATCTTAGTGGCTTATAACAACAAAACCCAGTTATTTACTCAGGCCTAGAAGTTCTTTAAAGTTGGTAAAAGATTTGGTTCCCCAGCCAGTTTCAGAACTGCCCCCAAACATAGAGGAGTCTTTTAGTTCTCTGATTCCAGTGGCCTCTAGGCAAGCAAACCAGCTGTTGCCTCATATATATACATCAGTAACTACAGTAGTGTGGTTTCATTCCTTAAGACGTGTGGTTCCATGTGGCTGGCACATATAGGCAGTTAATGAAGACTCATGAACAAATGAATTAAAGTAGTGGTGACTTTGTGGAGCTGGATGCTTGATACCAATATCTCTTTTTGCCTGGCTTAGGTATTTGGCTCGAGTAGGGGAGCTTGAAGCAACTGACACTGAAGACCTGACTCTAAATTATGGCCTTGTTGTGGACTGTGGCAGCAGTGGCTCCCGGATTTTTGTTTATTTCTGGCCAAGACATAATGGCAACCCCCATGATTTGCTGGACATCAAACAGATGAGAGACCGCAACAGCCAACCAGTCGTTAAAAAAATCAAGCCAGGTACTAATCAGATTATATTTTGTTGTCAATCTCTTTTTATCTGTTGCAGGCATGCGAGAGGAGAGAAGAGGGAGAAGGAAAGCTACCCCCCATTTTTTCCTTGAGAGTCTGGATAATGGAAGGGATATCTCATTCGTTGCTGCTCCCATCCTCGCAAATAAATAAGCGTTTAGGACCTTAAGCAGAACTTTATGGAGAATCAGTCTTCTGAGTCAATGTGATCTGCTTTTTAAAGTATTTTGTCTTACTTAAGGAATCTCTGCAATGGCAGACACCCCAGAACATGCCAGTGATTACCTTCGTCCTCTGCTGAGCTTTGCTGCTGCCCATGTGCCTGTGAAGAAGCACAAGGAGACACCCCTTTACATCCTATGCACAGCAGGCATGCGGCTTCTCCCTGAGAGGTGAGACGCAGGGCCTGAAAAACACGGGCAAATGGGTGGCACGAGAGTTGCAAGACTGACTGTATGCATTGTTCTCTGTAGTTCCCTGGTCTGAAGGTGGGCTGTGGGCATACCACACAGAGTTGACAGGTGGCACTAAAGGACTCCTTGCTCAAAAGAGAGCAGAGCCACCCCCGCACGTCATTACTTCACAATCCGTTGTTCAGAGCTTCATGTCGTTTGTTTCTTTGGGATCGATATCTATGTGAGATGGCTGTAATGATTGTTAGTTCTGATTGAGAAGCAATGGTGATGGTGATACATCTGGAACTCTAGACGGAGAGCATAGTCAGAAGTGTCGTAGGAGGTTCATCCGAGTGACCAGGTACCTGGAGGCCAGTAGGAAAGGCTCTGGTAGGAATGCTGCTCTGTCTGTCACTGCCTGGCTCCCTGGTGATAGTTGGTGCTGCTTGCCAAGCTCAGTCTCCATTGCTTTAGACCAGTTTTTTCAATCCCAACCAGTCCAGTGTCCACCTGACCTTGGTAGTTTAGCCCAGTATTTTGCCACCTGATCCCTCTTCCTTCTCTGGAAGAAGAGGAGGAGGAAGAGGCAGTGGCTATATGTAGGTCACACCCCTTCTTGTTTGTGATGTTTCCCCTTCAATACCTCCCTGACCCCTCCACACTTATTATGGTCATGGGGTGGCAGTGAGCTCCCTTAACCTTAGAATTCGTCCTTCTGGAATGTTCAAAGTCTCATAGGCATCAGGTATTTTTTATTAGCTTAAATGTTTTTTCTTGGTAAACAGTGACCTTTCCCAGAAAGTTTTATTTTGTATCTTGGCCAGCAACAACAAAAACCTCAGCCATGCGTGTAGGGCTTATGCTACTTACGCCAGATGTGCTGGATAACATATGTCCACAGTTCTTTCAGTGGACTTCTTTCCTTCTGTTTAAACACATGGTTACTGGTTTACTATCTAGGCTACTGTTGAGAAGGAGATTATTTTATATAGCCATTTGTGGAAACGAGAGATCTTCTAGCCCCTTATTTTTCCATATATCTTGACCTTTAAAATTTTTTTCTTTTGTTTTTATTTTTAAAACCAAATTTTAAAATATTATAGCTGCATTAAAGGAATCTTAAAGGTAAAAAAAAAAAACAAAACAAAAACCCCAAACACATATTCCTACTGCCCTATCATCTTATCACGTTCCCTTCTCTCTGTACATCTACATGTAGTTTCTACAAAGTTGTAACCATACTGCACATGCAATTTAGGATTTTTAGTTTTCACATAAGTAATATTCACATAGTTCAAAATTTAGAAATCCTGGGAAGAGTATAGGTGACAAAGGAGTGCCACATCACAGGTCTGTGAGTGGTCTGCGGTCGGCACCAAGGAAGGGGGAGGATGGCCAGAGAAAAAGCTGACTCAGAAGTCAAAAAGACAGAGCCGACCAGGAGGTTGATGGTTTGGCCACGTTTTGTGGGTCTGGAGCAAAAGAGGATTGTCTCATCTCCTGATGCCGCTCAGCATTCACTTTGTCAAAGAAGTTTCCATCCGGACAAAACCTACTATGTAGTTCCATTCCATTTGTCTAAGATGTTCACTGTCTGCATGGAAGCTCTGAATATTAATATTTCTTTTATCTTAAGAATTTGTGAAGAGCTTGCCTTTTAACTTGTCTTCTGATCACCTCTTCTAATAATGCCTGGATCTCTCCTGGGCTTATGAAATCATTGTTCCCAATTGAGGCAGCCGTAGTTGTTGACATAAATGCAACCATCACTGTAAGAACCTGTTTTGTATAATTAATGCTTTGCTAATTTATTAGCATTTGTGAGCAATATTCAAAATGGGTTCAGATCACCTGGACTATATTTTGAAATGTGTTAGTCCTAGGTTTTATTCTTTGCCAAAGGCCTGAACTAACAATTTTTTTTACCTCATTTTCATTTTGTAATGGAAATATCCTTAAAAAATTACAAAGATAGTACAAGGTGATATATAAGGGAAGAAAAAACTTTTGTTATGGGAAGTTTCAAACATCAAAAAAAAATAGATCATAATGAATCCTTATTTTCTTACCACCCAGCTTCAGTAATTGCCAACATTTTGCCACTAAAAATTTTTTTAAATAAGAAACAATAATTGAATTTTAGAGAATCCCGTGCAGTACATGAAGAACTTTTTTGTTTTATTGTTTAATATAAATTGGGATCATATTATATGTACTGTTTCATAACCTATTAAAACTCAGAATATAGGGCGCCTGGGTGGCTCAGTTGGTTAGGCGACTGCCTTCGGCTCAGGTCATGATCCTGGAGTCCCGGGATCGAGTCCCACATCGGGCTCCCTGCTCAGCAGGGAGTCTGCTTCTCCCTCTGACCCTCCTCCCTCTCGTGCTCTCTCTCATTCTCTCTCTCGCAAAAAAAAAAAAAAAAAAAAACTCAGAATATATCAGACATCTTTTCAGGTCAATGCATATAGATCTATATTGACCTCATTTCTTTTAACATCTGTCTAGTATCACATTGTATGGATATACCACAGATTATTTAATCAATACCTAATGATGTGCATTTAGGTTATTTTCACTTTTTCATTGTTATAAGTAGTGCTGCAATATTCTCTTCCTTTTTGTATTCTCATCTGATGATTTCCTTGCAATAAATTTCTACAAGTGTAATAGCTGGTCAAAGGTTAAGCACATTAAAAATGTGGATACATAGTCCTGGATTGCTCTTAGAAAGATCATACCAGTAATTTATATTCCAAACAGCAGCATATGTTGGCGCCTGTTCTTCCATATCATCACCAAAACCAGCAAGCCCTCTTCTTTGGGTATTTTAGAAGCATATCCAATAGGGAGGGCAAAACAGTCCCTCTTGTTCCACATACAAAATTCTTATTGCAAGAAATTAATATGTATAACAGTGAGCTTTTTTGGAAACTGTACTTGACAGTATACTGGGAAATTATTACTTTATTTTTTTTATTTATTTATTTGACAGTGAGAGACACAGCGAGAGAGGAAAAACAAGCAGGGGGAGTGGGAGAGGGAGAAGCAGGCTCTCCGCTGAGCAGGGAGCCCGATGTGGGGCTCAATCCCAGGACCCCGGGATCATGACCCGAGCCGAAGGCAGACGCTTAACGGCTGAGCCACCCAGGCGCCCCTGGGAAATTATTACTTTAAATGTATTCTTCACAATTTTAAGTGTTAACATTCTCCATTAAGTCATGCCGACAACTATCTGAGCCAATATTTTTGTAATGAGTAATTTAAAAAACCCAGGATAATTGCTCTTATTTTTCACCGTTTTCTCTAGATTCATATTATTACTTCTAGCTTTGTTTCTTTGCTTTTCTTTAATAACACTGATAACACAAAACTGTAGAGGAGAAAACAACCCTAGATACTAAGACTCAAACTTTGTCCCCAAATTGTTATAACCTTTGGATTTTTCTCCTGATCTGGGTTTTTCAAATGATATGATTTTTATAAAGGAAAAAAATCCCAACCCTTGAAATATATAAAAGGAGATTAAAAAGTTCATTGTCAGCTTGTGTAAAGGATTATTAAAAACTTGTGGACCTAACAGTGCTCGTTGTGTGGTGACATGAGGCGTTGTTTCTGTATTGTGTAAGATCTGAAGATGAGATTGTGTTCCTCGGTCTAACAGCTTCCCTTCACAGTAGTTAGGAATCGTGTAATTATGAAACCGAGCTTCCTGCCACTTATACATATTCAGCCTGTGAGAGGCACAGAACCATGGTCTCATCTTTTAACGCTATTTGAATTGTAAAATTATAAAAAGGGAAGTATTAATAGTACCATATTGCCCTTTAAGTAGGAGGATGTACTTTGGAGGCAGTTTAAACCTTTGAAATCAAAGGAGGTACCAAAAAGAAGCAGGGCTCAGCTGGTGGATGGGCTATATGAGCAGTGAGTCATAACAAGTCTGAGTAGAAGGTCAAGTTGAAGCTAATTGTGAAACGAGTGTTTAACGATTAACTTTTATGTATTTTTTTTTCTTGCAGAAAGCAGCTGGCCATCTTGGCTGATCTAGTGAGAGATATACCGCTGGAGTTTGACTTCCTCTTTTCCCAGTCTCAGGCAGAAGTGATCTCTGGGAAGCAGGAAGGTACTGGGCCTCGAGGGGCACACTGGTTTGGCTCCCAGCCAACTGTGCCATAGTCTCTCTGGCGGGAGTTTAGGATAACT
Source organism: Leptonychotes weddellii (assembly GCF_054177405.1). Classification (NCBI taxonomy): domain Eukaryota; kingdom Metazoa; phylum Chordata; class Mammalia; order Carnivora; family Phocidae; genus Leptonychotes; species Leptonychotes weddellii. The sequence continues at coordinate 26,132,326 of NC_138374.1, read as the reverse complement.
TTATATATTTGATTTTTATTTTTCTTCGAATAATTTTCTTAATTCTGCTGTATAGTTTTTTTTAATTATTATTTGCATATTCTGCATTGGTATCTGTTTTAGAGTCTGCTTTTAGAGGGGAGGGGGGTGGGGCATGGAGTGACTGGGTGATGGACCTTAAGGAGGGCATGTGATGCAATGAGCACTGGGTGTTACATACGACTGATGAATCACGAACTCTGCCTCTGAAACTAATACTCTGTATGTTAATTAATTGAATTTAAATTTTTAAAAAATGGAAAAAGAAGAATGCTGCTTTCTAGAAGTCCTATGTTTATATTTGTTTTTAACTTTGTGCTAGGTACTATGTTTATAAGAATGTGTTAGTATTTAGTGATGATTCCAAATGGATATTTGGTTAGTTAATTTTAGTTTTGAAATCATACATACTTCTCTGAGGTCTACTGAGTTTGCCAAATTCAAATGTAAAGTAAATTATTAAAGTAAGGGGAAACTTTAATTTTAGGGGGTGATCGGGATGATCACTACTTACTTTTCTTTTGTTACAGGCTCTCCCTTTATTGCATTTTACTGTGCAGTACTGATACTTCCCTAAAAGCTTGCACTTTGGGAGTGGAGTTGAATATGTGTTCTCATGTGGCCCAAATGTGGCCTGTATGACAAATTATGTTTCCATTTCTTGAAAAAGAGAAAATCCATGCATTCTAGTTACAGTTCACATAAGGGAAAAGATTTACCTTTTTCAATTTCAATATTGCATTTTTCAGCCCTAGAATTTTCATTTGGTTCTTTTTTATATCCTATTTCTTTGCTGAAACTGTCTATCTTCCATTCATGCTAGGACTGCTCTTATTTCTTGATTATATAGCTGCTTTAATATCTTTGTCTGATAATTCTGACATCTGTGTCTTCTTGGGGTTGGTATCTTTTCCCTTATAAGTTGAGAATTTCCTAGTTCTTTTTATGCCAAGTAATTTTATATTGTATCCTGAACATCTTGAATATTACATTATGAGACTCTGGGTCTTTTTTCAATCATAAGGAGAATATTGATTATTTGATTTAGTAGGGAGTTGACCTGGTTAGGCTTATGCCTCAAGTTCTGACCTGCCTTCTGTTGGCTGTGATTCTGTTGATTCATTTTTCAGAACCTTGGCACTGCAATTTGGATTTGTCCCATTTGTGTGATACCCAGTGGCCAATATAGAACCTGGGCATAGCCCATACAAAATGGGTTGTCTAGCCAATAGTTCAGTTCTCAGAACCTTTGGTATATTGTTCAGAGTGAGATCCATGCATGTGTAGCTTGGTTATGAGCCCAGGAGTTGATATACTATTTTATTCCTTACTCTCTATAATCTCCCCAATACTTTCTGGTTCCCTGGGGCTTACTCCTCCAGTCAGAAAGCCAGGACTTAAATTTACCTGCTCTGCCGTGCATTTCCCATGATTGCATCTGTATCCAGGGCTAAATGGTAGGGGACAGAGGGAGAAAAATAAGCAATAGGGATTTTCTCCAACTCTTAAGGCTCCTCTAGTCAGAGAAAGGATTCATGTCCTTCAGAGTTTTAGGTACCTGCCCAACCTTTGCCTCTACCCCTGCAGGATTGCCTGGTGTAGCAGAGAACAAAATAAAGGGAAAAAAACTCAAGAGATTTCCCTCCATTCTTTCTGAGCCTTTGGAGTCCCTTTTAATGCTTCTTGGACCAGAAAGCAAGGTCTTGAATTTCTTTCTCACCACACCTGTATGTCCTTTTGTGTTTCAAGCTGCTTTTGAGTCCAGGCCAGGCGATACCTGGGGAGGAAAATGGAGAATTCACTACCAGTTTGGTGGTACTTTAACTTCTCATCTCTGTTTCAGTGTGCCCATTATCATTTCCTTTCAGAGGTCTCACAAATGTGCTCCATACATTCCGTCCAGAGTTTACATTTGTATTCAGTGGGGAGACAGGATGGAGTGTGCTTACTCCATCTTGCCCAGAACCAGAACTCCCAAGATTCACATTTTTTTACCATTTGTTCTTATACATTAATCCATAATCATCTGTAGGAAATTTAGACAATGTAAATCATTTTAAAGGGAAAAGCATCATAAGATAAGAGTTTTTAAATTCATACACTGAGAGTGTGGAATAAAATACTCTCATCACCTTTTTCTAAGGAAAGGAGGAAAAGAGCGGCCCTGGGAAGAGGTGTAGACATGGCATAGCAATAGAGAATTAAGCAAGGACTTTCATATTTCTTACTTAGGAGTTTATGCATGGATTGGAATCAACTTTGTTTTGGGAAGATTCGACCATGAGGATGGTGAGTAATGCTGTCATCTTATGAGAGTTCTAAGCGCTGAAGGTTTATGTTGTAACCTATCAGTAGAACATAAGTGCTATGTTTGAGTTGTTTTTCTTTCTTTCTTTAGCTTTTTAAAACCCTTTTAAGATGCTTCATTTTCCAGTCCTAATTTGCCTTCTTTTATTTCTTTTTAACTTTTTAATATGGAAAGTTGCAAACATTCACAGAAGTAGAGTAAACAATAAAATGAATCTCCATGAACCCAGTACCCAGACTCAACACTAATTAGTGATTGACCAGTTTTTTTGCCCCACACTCCCTCCATACAGCATAGGGTTTTTTTTCCTATTAGATTTTTTTAAAAATATTTATTTATTTATTTATTGTGAGTGAGAGCTAGAGAGTGCGAGTGGGGAGAGGGGCCGAGGAAGAGAATCTCAGGCAGACTCCCCGCTGAGCATGGAGCCCAACATGGGACTCGATCTCAGGACCCATGAGATCATGACCGAGCCAAAACCAAGAGTTAGACGCTTAACTGACTGAGCCACCCAGGTGCCCCTCCTATTGGATTTTTAAAAGCAAACCCCAAACATATCATTTTATCTTCATGTACTTCAGTGTATATCTCTCACCAATGAGGAGTTTCAAAACAAATGAAATATATGCAATGGCATTTTTAAACTTAAAAAAGTTAACAATTTCTAATATTATGTAACATCCATCTACCCAGGTAAAGACTTCCCTTATTGTCTCAAGAATATTTATTTGTAGTTGTCTTGTTAAAATTAGAATCTGGTTGAGGATCACATGTTATGTTTGATTGATCAGTTTCTTACTCTAATTTATAGATTTTAATGTGTTTGATGCATCATAGTCCATCACATCATTATTCTTTTCAGTGTTCAAATTATACCATCATTGGCCAGTAGGAGCACCTTTAAGTTGGCTCCTGTACCTTTTAACATCACAGTAGTCTTGTAGTCTATTTCCCTTGCTTTTTGGTATACTAAGGTATTCCATGCTCATCTTGTATTCTTTCTACCTTAGACCTAGCATCAGCTACTTTTTAAGGAGCCCTGGTTTCTTTTATTGAAAAATGATATTTAGTGACTGTGGATGCCAGGGGTGTTCATTGCTCCTGGATTATCCTTGCTCCTAGGCCCTTTCAGTGAACAGAGCTAGAAAAAATGTATTTTTAGAAAGAGAAAAATAAATCATGATTTCATAGTGATAGTTCCAATTCATACTTAAAATTATAAGGTTATTGCTTATCTTTGATTTTATACTTACATGTTTTTTCTTTTATGCTGATTATGTTTCTAAAGATATTAATATAAACATTTGCTTTATTTCATAATATATGCTTAATTTACTAATAAAATCATTATCAATAAGACTACTGAAATGCAGTTTAAGATAGCTATTTGCTTCTATTGTCATTAAAATACATTCTATAAGGGATATAGTAAAAATGCTATGTTTTAAGTTACTGTTTTAAGTTATAAAAGAATTCTTTATAAGGGTGCCTGGGTGGCTCAGTCGTTAAGTGTCTGCCTTCGGCTCAGGTCATGATCCAGGGTCCTGGGATCGAACCCCGCATCAGGCCCCCTGCTCAGTGGGAAGCCTGCTTCTCCCTCTCCAACTCCCCCTGCTTGTGTTCCCTCTCTCGCTGTGTCTCTCTCTGTCAAATAAATAAATAAAATCTTTAAAAAAAAAAAGAATTCTCTAATATATAGGTGATATTATTAGATTAATTTATTTCAGTTTGTTTTTCATTTTTTAAGGGATTTCTGTTCTGTTTTTTTTTTTTTCTTTTTGATTTAATTTTGTTTTTTAATTACTAGATCCTTTCTGTTCCCTTATTTATTTCAGAATCCGATGCTGAGGCTCCCCAGGAATTGGCAGCAGGGCGCAGAAGGACAGTAGGGATACTGGATATGGGAGGAGCCTCTCTTCAAATTGCTTATGAAGTTCCTACCTCAACCTCTGTCCTTCCTCCAAAACAGGTATTTTACCTTTTAGGGAAATTCAGTTGCTAGAAATGCCAGTATTTGAGAAGAAGGTCACTGTCTTTGGACTTAGACCAACTTTCCTGGGTCCAAATATTTGTTGAGATACTTGCTAGCTTATATTATCTTGGGTAGGTCACCTCTCTGAGCCTTAATTTCCTCATATATAAAATAAAAAGCGAATAATAATAATATCTACTTCATAAACTTGGGAGGATGAAATGACACCATGTGTGTAAAGCACTTTACAAACTTCCCAGTATGTGATAAGTGTTTAATAATTTTAGCAATTATAATTATACTCCCCGACTCCTAGGGCTGCCTGAAGATTAAACGTGATAATCCATATAAATCCCAGAGTACAGTATTTGATACATACTTGTCTGTTAAATGTTATTTCCTTTCCCTTGCTTATGATTCCATTCTTGTGCTTCTAATATTCCGTACCTGACTAGAGTGTAAAGAATGTATCTCGAAGGAGAAGTTTTATCATAGAGAGGAAAAAGAAATGCAGACAGTTTTTAAGCACCTAGTATGGGCAAGGAATAAGACATACTGCCCCCAAAAGCTTATAATCTATCAGTGAAGATAGCCTGTGATAACAGGCAGACCATGACAGTGCTATCATTTGATCTAAACCAGAGTTTCTCATCATTGGCACTATTGACATTTTATTGTAGCTGTCCCATGCATAATATGATGTTTAGCAGCATCTCAGGCCTCTACCAGATGCCAGTAATGTCCCCACCCCATGTCACCTGCTCCATGAATGGGAGTCATCCTGGCTTGTTACCTGGGTTTTGGATGATAGTAGGCTTTTGCATAGTGGAGGTGGAGGAAGGCCACCTGTATGGAGGCAACAGTATACACAAGGGCACAAAAGAAGCAGCGAAGAGCCCAGAACGTCCAGGGAATGGTGAATAGCTTGTTGCAGTATATGATTTTCCAGTGTAGTATAGCTAAGTCTAGGAAGATAAGATGAAGGTAGATGGTGAGGAGTCTTAGGTGCCACGCTAGGGAATTTCACTTTTATATCTATAAATGGAGGAGAATTAGCAAAGGTTTGGACCTCATTTCATCATCTGTGAAGTAATTAAACTCCTAAGGTCCTTTTCAGCTCTGTATTGTGTGACTGATCTAACTGATTTTTTAGGAAAATAATTTTGGTGATATTGGAGAAAGAAATGTAGGTCAGGGAACCTTGGGTGAGAAGTAATAAGGGCTAAACTAGGCAATGTAAGTGGAAATGGAGTGGAGAGGACAGATTTCAAGGATTTGGAATTTAAAAAAACAATGTAATATAATGGTGTGGGTAGGACAGGGAAGGATGGCCAGTGATGCTGAGGTTCCCTCCTAGGTACCTGGTAGGGTAAGGAACCCAGCTACTGAGAGAGACCCCAGGATAAAGGGTGGGTTGATGCTAAGCAAATCAGTATGGTCTGGTGGTTTGGGTGAGAGCGACTTTCTAATCTCTAGCCCAAGTCCCGCGACCAGTGAGTTCAGTTTTGAGTATGTTGAATTTGAAATATCTGAGGAACATATGTGTTTAAATATCCAGCAAGATTGTTGAAAATGTGGATTTGACAATCAGCAGGGGTCTGTGCAAGGTTTGGAAATTTGGGGAACTAGGTTGTAAGGCATTTTAATTTTAGTCTATATTTGCTAGTATGTCGTCAACAGGTAAACTGAAGGCCATGGTTCCGGTGAGTGGCACTGATCCTTAAAGTCTTAAACAAATGACTTTTTTGTTTGTGTAGATTTAGAAAGTGACACTGGTGTAGAAAGTATATTTGCAAGCAACAAATTAGATGTATGCATAGCAGTATAATGATTTTAAAGGTGGATCTCAGTGCTTGGTAAAGAAGGAAAAGAACAATGAGACATAACACAATAGCACTTTACAAAATATAAATAATCCTCAATGCCCAAAGTGGTTTTTTTGTACAATTCACAAAGTTGCGCACATTCACAAAGTAACCCAACCACCACTATTGAATTCTAGAATGTGTTTATTATGCCCAAAGAAACCCCGCATTCATTAGTAGTCACTTGCCATTCTCTCCTTGTAGCCCTGACAGCCAATAATCTGCTTCACTGGGGCATCTGGGTGGCTCAGTTGGTTAAGCATCTGCCTTCGGCTCAGGTCCTGATCCCAGGGTCCTGGGATCGAGCCCCGCATCGGGCTCCCTGCTCGTCGGGGAGCCTGCTTCTCCCTCTCCCCGCTCCCCCCTCCCCATTTGTGCTCTCTCTCTCTCTCTCACTCGCTGTCTCTCAAATAAATAAAATTAAAAAAAAAAAATCTGCTTCACGTCTCCTGTGGATTTGCCTGTTCTTAGTATTTCACATAAATGGAATCATACAATATGTGACATCTTGTGTCTGCTTCTTTCACTTAGCAAAATGTTTTCAGGGTTCGTCTCTGTTATAGCACATGTCAGTCCTTCATTTCTCTTCATGGCTGAATAATATTCCTTTATATGACCATGCCATATTTTGTTTATCCATTCATCAGTTGATGGACTTCTGGATTTTATTTCCAGTTTTTGGGCTATTATGAATAATGCTGCTGTGAACATTCACATACACATGTTTGATTAGTCATAGTTTTCACTCCTCTTGTGTATATACTTAGTGAAATTTCTGGGCACCATAGCATCTTCATAAATTAAAAACAAATACATTCAAAACAATAATTTCATTTTACAACAGTATGTACAAACATACATTACACATTGAAGCACATTAGAATGGTTGCCTGTGGGGAGTGGGAATGGGAATGGATATGAAGATAAAAGGAAGTAAATAAATAAAACAAAAATGGGGCTTTGCCATAATAATGTACCATGAACTGAGGAGTGTGATTAATTCAACCCATGTACCTGAAGTTAAAAAAAAAATAGAGCCCCTTTTCATTGGAGGTCCAGTAAAACGGAACTTTCCCAATCCCAGTCCCTGTCATAGGGAACATTAGATCTTCTTGAATAGTTTTAGAAAAACCCATAGAATAGGTCTCATAATGATCTCCCAAATTCCTTAAATTTATTTTTATCAAAGGATTTTTTTTTTCCTGATGATAAAAATAGTACATTCTCATTTTGGAGGATTGGAAAATCAGAAAAATATGTGCAAGAAAATGATATCATTTGTAATAATGATTCTACCTTCTGTAGAACTACAGATAGTGTTGTAGTCTCTAATTCGGTATTTAGTCTCTGTACTGTTTTATGTAGGCTTGTCACTTTGTGTCTTTGTTGAAAATAATGCTATAAGAATGAGAGAATGCTGTAAGATATCTTAAAAAGTAGTTATAGCACATAAAGACTGGTGTATTAGTGATGTCATAGCTTTCTGTCAGTCAGCCAAAACTAAAATTCCCTTTTTTCGCTTTACATTGTATTATAGGAAGAAGAAGCAAAGATCCTGCTGGCTGAATTCAACCTGGGCTGTGATGTGCAACATACTGAACACGTGTATAGGGTTTATGTCACGACCTTCCTGGGTTTTGGGGGCAACTTTGCCCGGCAGCGCTATGAAGACCTTGTGCTGAATGAAACCCTTACCAAAAATAGGTATGTCTGTCGTGGGCATCTGTGCCTCTGAAATAGAAGGTCGTCAGCGTGCAGATACTAGGAAGAAATACTCCTGTCCTACTATGATAGATATGTCCTTGCTTCCTCCTTCTTCCTAACCACTCCTGCCAATGGGGTAGCATTGCTTAGAGACCCTCTATTAGTAGTCCCACTCGATCTAGGTGAGGATGCATTCTGGTCAGACCCAAAAAAGTTTAGCAGCTTATTAGGACCTCTTGCAGTGTCCTGTTTCAGAAATGGTATCATAGGATAAATGAAATTAAGTTCCTTTTTTTTTTAAGAATTTTTTAAAAACTTATTAGAGAGCAAGCACAAGCAGGGGGAGCGGCAGGCAGAGAGAGAAGGAGAAGCAGGAGGCTCGATCCCAGGATCCTGGGATCATGACCTGAGCTGAAGGCAGACGCTTAACTGACTGAGCCACCCAGGTGCCCCAGTGAGATTAAGTTCTTCATTTACAATGTGCAGTGTAATGTAGCTCTTAGCAGTTCCCTCTACATGGAAGACATATTTGTTGAATTACAGTGGAGTTGCATCTTATGTGGGAGTGAGGTCCATAGTGTACATAAAAGAATAAAAAGCATGTGAAGTCAGAATTAACCTTTACATTGTTCTCTCATTAAGTCCAGAACAGCCAGTTTGCTCTGCAGCACGGACAGATCACAGACTCTTCATTTGAGTATCCCGTGAAGTATTTAGGCCGTAATGTACAAATAGTTGTGAGATTTTTTTTTTATTATTTAAAATTATTGTATCATTATGTGCATCGAAGGAAGCATAACAGACAGCAGAGTTTTTTTCACCATAAAATTATTTACCCCCATTTGTTTTGCTAGAAACACTAGGTGGAAGAAGTACCAGTATAGCCTATTTATAATAACTTCTCCACAGCAGTTGTCTTATATTGGGACCTTGTTAAAGAAAATACTGTCTCATAATTCTTTTTTGCTTTTGCGAGTCTCAACTGCCAAGAGTTCACAGTATTTTGGGAGAATTCTGTTACCACAGATGACTGATGAATGCATTAAAATCAGTCCGTGGGTTTGCATTCTGAAAATACTCCACATTTGTATTCCTGTCACTTGGGATGCCGGCACCGCAGCATCTGGAGGACGGTTATGAGGGTTTCACACCAATTTTCTTGTGGTCCTTCTTTGTTAGCTGCTGTGCCTCCTTTTCCATTTCCTTCCTTTGTTGTTCTGCTGCCCTTTTCTCTTTGCTGTTTTCTGCTCAGAACTTGCCAGGCTGCATCATCATCCTGCCATGCACTGGTATTTTCTTGCCATGTTTCTAAGTTCCTAATTCAGAAGATTTAGTCTTCACTCGTGTAGCTTCTAATCCACTAGAGAAACCTGTGCTTCCTGGGATGTCAGAACATAATAGTTCCTTCCTCTTCTTCTTCTTCTTTTTTTTTAAGAGAAAGCGAGAGAGCGAACAGGGGTGGAGGTAGGGGGGGAGGGAGAGAGAGAATCTCAAGCAGGCCTCATGCCCAGTGCAGAGCCTGATGTGGGGCTCGATCTCATGACCCTGAGATCATGACTTGAGCCAAAATCAAGAGTCGGATGCTCAACCGACTGAGCCACCCAGGCGCCCCTGGTTCTTTCTTCTTAATATGATTTTCTGAGGTTGTTTTGTTTTGTTTTTTCCATAGTTGGTGTCACATCCTTAAAATAAGTTCCAGTCATTCCAAAGCATTTTGTGGTGTTGCCACATTCCCACTCCCTCCTTCAGTCTTTACCCTTGTGGGGGCATCTTCGTCCCAGGAAGTCCACTCTTCAACATGGGTCTCTTCAGAAACTGGTGAATAATTAACCGTGGTCGGCAACATTATTTGGTCTCCACTTAATTTCTGTTCTCAGCCAGATCTGTATTTCATCCCCTTAGGAATGGGAATTTTGTTGCTGGGCAAAGTGCTGACTTGAAACAGCCAGAACTGTGTGACGGCTACAGTGGGGATGAGAACCTGCCCCTCCCCCCCTTCCCTGCGAGGGGCCAGGCATGTCCTTCCTATTGCCAGCAGTTGTTACTGCACCACCGACAAGGTCCCCTCCTCAGGAGCCTCTCCCAGGCCTTCCTTCTTCACCTCCTCCCAGGGTTTTGGTAAACGTTAGAACTGCACTCGGTGTGGTGAGATCTTGACACTTTTAAGAGACCAGTGGGAATGAAGACTAGACTGATACCCGCAGATTAACATTTCCAGTTTCACTCTGCACTGGGAGATGTACATGTGGACTGAACAGTTGGACAAAATTTGATCACTGCCATAATTCTCTCCTTCCCTTCCTTCCTTCCTTCCTTCCTTCCTTCCACTAAATTGAATTTGCTTAAGGTAAATTTTGATGTTACGACTGATGCTAAAACTCCATTCTTGTTTCTAGGGATGCCATGTAAAACAACAAGATAATCTGTGAAGCACATTCTTAGACCAAGTTTCTTAAACTAGGCGTTTCTTAGAAGAGGGTGAGTACATCAGTGAAGTGTTTTGTGTGTTTTTGTCACTGTGACAGGTTGCTGGGCCAGAAGACTGGTCTGAGTCCAGACAATCCACTTCTGGATCCCTGCCTGCCTGTGGGCCTCACAGATGTGGTGGAGAGGAATAGCCAGGTGCTGCACATCCGAGGAAGAGGAGACTGGGCGTCTTGTGGGGCGATGCTGAGCCCCCTGCTGGCTCGCTCCAACACCAGCCAGGCCTCGCTGAATGGCATCTACCAGTCACCAATTGACTTCAACAACAGCGAGTTCTACGGTTTCTCTGAGTTTTTTTACTGTACAGAGGATGTGTTACGCATTGGTGGCCATTATCACGGGCCAACGTTTGCCAAGGCTGCCCAGGTAAATTATTTATAATAAAGATGACTCACGCCAGCTGCAGCCATTTATTGGATGCCTAACTTTGTATCAGATGCTGTTCAAAGAGCTTTGCATGCCTGATCTCACTGGATTCTTCGCAGGGGCCCTATGAGCCCTCATTTTATAGATGAGAAAGTGGACTCAGAAGTTAAGGAACCCACTGTGCTGGACTGTCTTCTAGTTCATTAAGCTTAGGTTTCCATGCATGTCGTGATCACCCAGATTATCACCCCAGTCCATAATTGTGGTGGCTAACGGTTGTTCCTCTAGTTTTCCAATAATCTTGTTTAATGTTTGTGGCCAAAAGTATCATCCCCAGAGATTTTTCTCCTTACTGGGTATTCTCAATGGTAATGTGCTTTTGGAGATGATGTCACACAGGTGGGCAAGTGCACTTTCATTTTTTTGGTTTGAGTCATTAGGAGGCCAGAATGGTATATAGGGTCACTTGGAATATTAGAAAGATGTTGGGAAAAGCAATGTCGGTGTAAGTATTATTTAAAACTAAAATGCAGAAGAAATAAAAATTCATTTAGAGCATATCTAGGATGTTAGCAGCTTATAAGCTTAAATCATTAGTTACCTGAACAGGTAAAAGTTTAGCTAGCTTTCTATAGCTCCTTTTTTTAAAAAAAGATGTATTTATTTTAGAGTGAGCAGGTAAGCAGGGGGAGGGGCAGATGGAGACTATAGCTCCTTTAATTTTTTTTTTAAGATTTTGTTTATTTGAGAGAGAGAGAGCGTGTGTGCACACACAGTTGGGGGAGGGGCAGTGGGGGGGGGAAGAGGGAGAGAATCTCAAGCAGACTCCACACTGAGCACAGAGCCGAGTGCGGGGCTCGATCCCACGACCCCGAGATCACAACCTGAGCCGAAACCAAGAGTGTGATATTCAGTGGCTGAGCCACCCAGGCGCCCAATCTCCTTCTTTAATTTAGATTCGTTTTTGAAGTTTTGCCTATCTTTCTGATCTCTTTTTTAGCACAGAAACTTATGGGAAGAATCTGTCCTTATATTTTTTATTCTTTCTGCTTTGTTACAGTTCTCTAGGGTTCTCTGGATAGAAGACTTGCAATTTAATAGTATCTGTGGGGTGCCTGGGTGGCAGTCAGTTAAGCATCTGACTCTTAGTTTGAGCTCAGGTCCTGATCTCAGGGTCATGAGATCAAGCCCCGAGTCAAGCTCTGTGCTCAGCACGGAGTCATGAGATTCTCTCTCCCTCTCCCTCTGCCCCTCCCACTTGTGCTCTCTCTCGAAATAAATAAATAAATCTTAAAAATATATATGTATCTGTAGTATGTGTAATATTCTGTTCCCTAAAGGCAGTCCCTAAGAAATATTGAGGGGGGAAAAAAAAAAAGAAATATTGAGGGGGCACCTGAGTGGCTCAGTTGGTTAAGCCTCTGCCTTCAGCTCAGGTCATGATCCCAGGGTCCTGGGATCAAGGCGCATATTGGACTCCCTGCTCAGTGGGGAGTCTGCTTGTCTCTCTCCCTCTGCCCCCCAAATGTGCTCTCTGTCTCTCAAATAAGTAAATAAAATCTTTAAAAAAAAAAGAGAAATATTGAGGAAAACCTGGTTTGTATTTGTTCTTCTCCAGCCTCCAGGAATACACTCATATTCCTTTTCCTTTCCAGCATCCAGGGCTCTCTAAATGTCCATGGCCCGCATCTTTCTCTCATTTTAAAACTTCTTCAGATTCTATTCCCTTGAACACCAAAGGGCTCAAGTTATTGCTTGCCCAAGTTGCTAGTGGCTTAATATGTTCTCTTTCCCAGGTAAAAGAGATAATTTTGTTCTCTCTTTTTTTTTACTTTGACTCAACTGTTACTTTCCCAGTTATACCTTCCCTAGCAACCATATCCGTAACTGCAGCCCTTCCCAATATTACCTGTTTCCCTTTCCTGTTTTAATTTTCCTGTGAGCATTTATGTCATCTAACACACTCTATATGTATGTGTATATGTACATAGGTATGTGCATGTTGTATGTATGCATGCATATATATGTATTTGGTTACTGTCTGTCTCTTACCACTAGAATGTGAGAGCTTCATGAGGACAGAAAGTTTTGTCTGTTTTGTTCACTGCTAAATCTCCCTGGCACCTAGAATAGCACCTGCCACAAAGTAGACATTCAAGAAATACAAGTTAACTGATCAAACCAAAAGGAATGATTCCTTTGGGGAGAACTACAACATTGAGACAGGCCAGTGGTATAATTTTGACCGTTCTGTACCAGCTACTTTACCTGCTCGTGTTAGTCTGACGTAGAGCAGAATGAGGCTCCCTTTGGCTTTGATGTTGCTCTTCCTGGTCCTAACCTTATCCCTGTCTGAAGCTGAAGAGGCTCAGGAGCCATGTTGGGCTGGCTTTGTATTGGACTTGAGGTGATGGGAATAAAAAGGAGACCCGCAGCAGCCTGCATCTGCATTTGACACTTGTGTTGCACGGTGTCCAGTGAATGAAGGGGGCGTTTCTGTTTTCCTTTGTCAACTAGTAGCCCATGAGTAACTTCAGACATGGAGCAGCTCTGACTGTAGGGAGGTTACAGGGTTTGGCTTTAATTTCACGTTGCAGCATTTCTGTGCACTTGTTCCAGGATTACTGTGGCATGGCCTGGTCAGTACTAACTCAGAGATTCAAGAATGGCCTCTTTTCATCACATGCAGATGAGCATCGACTCAAGTAAGTAGCTTCCTTTTCTCCCTTAGATTTGGCCTGAAAATGTAGATGGCATATTACAATGAGGGAGAGAGAGCAAGTAAGAGCACAGATGTGATTTTATGCTGAAGGAGAATTTGATTATTTTTGATTTTGGTTTTCTGAGCAATAGGGGCTAAAATAGTGAGCCTAGTTTAGCGAAGTCAACGAAAACCAGGGTCACCGCAAGGTTCTCTCTGAGTGGCTTGAAATCAAAAGTGGTGGGTTTTTTAAATTAAAATATGGAACATGCAGAAAGGTAGAAAGAAAAGTAACATAAACCTCACCCAGCCTCAAGAAATGCCAATATTTTGCCAGTTTGGTTTGTCAGTCCTCCCATTTTTGTAAACATTTGTAAAATATCTTAAACATAAACAAAAATAGAAGAGTATCATGAACTCCCGGATGCCTGTCACCCTGTTTCTCTACCAGTGGCTATCAGCTTCTGCCCAATCTTGTTGCATCCATTTTCCCACCCTTCTGCCCTCTTTACCGCAGCTGGGTTATTTTGAAGCAAATCCCAGACATCATGTAAGTAGACTTGTAGATACTTCAGCAGGCTCCTTGAAGATAAGGACTCAGAAAAAGAAAAAGGGGGCACCTGAGTGGCTCACTTGGTTGAGTGTCCGACTCTTGATCTTGGCTCAGGTTGTGATTTCAGGGTTGTGAGATTGAGCCCCATATCGGGCTCTGCACTGGGCATGGAGCCGGCTTGAGATTCTCTCTCTTCTTCTCCATCTGCCTCTCCTCTGCCCTCTCTCACTCTCTAAAAAAAAAGAAAAAGAAAAAGAAAACACAGTCACAATATCATTACTGCGAAAAGGCAGTCCTCACTTTTGTGGTAAACAAGATAAAGTAGGCTCAGGTTTGGCTCCACCTAGAGGCGAGGAAGGTGAAGTAGAGAGAGACCGGTCTTTTTTGACATCCAGTGGGAGTATATAGAAAACATTAGAATTCTCTTTTTTTCCTCCTTCTTCTTCAAAAAAATATTATTTTGTCACACAGATATCAGTGTTTTAAATCGGCTTGGATGTACCAAGTTCTTCATGAAGGATTCCACTTTCCCTATGACTACCCGCACCTGCAGACAGCCCAGCTGGTATATGACCGAGAGGTTCAGTGGACACTGGGAGCCATTCTGTATAAAACACGATTCTTACCACTCAGGTAAAGTGGACTGAACTGGCATCTTGAGATCAGAGGGCGTTGGTTGGTGTCTCAGAATAGGTTTCGTAAGTGACCTTTCTCCCTCAAAAAAGCATCCGAACTAACTCCCTTTATTACTACCCCATGAACTATTATTACTACCCAAGCATGTTGAAACAGAAAGAAGGTTGAGAATATAATCCGGTGTCTCTTCTTTAGCTTTGCAATCTCAGGAATTCAGTTTTATTTGTTTATCCGTAATAAATCAGTCTTTAGGATTGAGCTGTTACTTAACCAGTTCGGGACACCTGGGTGGCTCAGTCGGTTGAGCGGCTGCCTTCGGCTCAGGTCATGATCCCAGGGTCCTGGGATCGAGTCCCACATCGGGCTCCTTGCTCGGCGGGGAGCCTGCTTCTCCCTCTGCCTGCCTCTCCCCCTGCTTGTGTTCTGTCTCTCTGACAAATAAATAAATAAAATCTTAAAAAAAAAAAAAAAAAAGGATTGAGCTGTTACTTAACCAGTTCTAAGATACTGAGTGGTAAACTAAAATAAAACTAAAATGCCATTCTTCGGTTACTGTAGAAAACGTCGGACTAGAGAACTGGGGTAGCTGTGTGTATAGAGCAGTCTTTCCTAATGGCTAGAATCACTCTAGAGAGTATGTCATTGATTTAGAAGGCTTTTTGGTGGGCCAGAATCAGAACACAGCACATGAGATGCCCTTAGGGGGGTATTGTCATCAAGCTGTGATAGCCTGATGTCTTGCTCTATGTGCCATAAGATATTTGGGATAGTTTTAGGTTCTCTCTCCCCTGGATTGTTTCAGATAAACTAAAATGAATTTTTAATCTTTGTTGCCTGTTTCTCTAACCTCAGAAGGCAGGCAGCGGAGAGAGGTGAGAGAAGTGGGGAGATAGAGAGTATGCACTCCGGATGAAGGGCTGAGGACTGCCGTGCAGAAATGCTGTACCACCATCTGCCAGTTCTCATTTGTCAGGACAAGCCAGAAGTCCATATGTCATAGGCAGGCGTTCAGTTTGGAGATTCACATTTTAAGAAAACACTGCAGGTCAAACAAACAGAAATGGATCTGGTGTCTGGACCAAAGAGCGGCTTCATTCTATGCACGCAGGCTGCTGCACTTTGGCTTACAGGTCTCCTTACTTTTTTCCAGACTACAGTACTACTGACTAGGTGATAACTTTCTCTAGATATAGCCTAAATCCTCAGGAAGTACAGTCAATTTTTTTTTTCAAAGATTTGGATACACTCTGATGTCTTGATTGGATTTAGGGGCCACCCTATTCTTGTTAGTACCGTATTTACAGACTGGATGTATGTATTTACAGAATGGTATGGGGTCAGTGTTAAGACTAAGGTTATAGACGATCAGTCTTATCTTACTGTTCATTTTTTTGCCTTCTAATTTTGTCCCCAGATCCTGGAGGATGTAGGCCTGTGAGCCTCCCTCTGTAGGCCCTGGCAAAGAAAGTACAGGAGAAATCACATAGCGGCCCTCGGGCTGGAGACATTCTTTAGCTTTGCTTGCCCTGTGGAGCTGGTATCCTAGCATATTTGCATGAATAGAATAAATGAGATAACACTGCTGGCCTTTTAAATCATAACTGTTTCTCTTTGAAATTAACATGACTTTCCACCTTCCAACTCTTCCTAGGGATCTGCGGCAAGAAGGTGTTCGGCAGGCCCATGGTAGCTGGTTCCGCCTCTCCTTTGTCTACAACCACTATCTCTTCTTCGCCTGTATCCTGGTGGTGCTGCTGGCTATCATCCTGTACCTTCTGCGGCTACGCCGAATTCACCACCGACAAACTCGAACCTCGGCTCCACTGGACTTGCTGTGGATTGAGGAGGTGGTGCCCATGATTGGGGTACAGGTAGGGCCGTGAGGCCGGACAAGGACTTGGGAAGCTTGAATACCCCAGAGTTGCTGCCCACTGAGTTCCACCACTTTCTTGTACTGGCCTCAGATGCTGCTTTGCCTGACCTTGGGATCTTTGGCCTTGGAATTTCTACCTTAATATCTACTTTAATTCCTTTTCAATATCTAGGTCCTCTTCTCTGAGAGAAGCTGTAATTTAGTCTGTGAAGAACTAAATAATGAGAGTTTGGTGCTAACAAAGAGGACCAACCGTAGTCCAGTTGAAGCATGCTCCTACCCCTTTATCCGAAAGGTCTGGTGTGTTCCTGGCATCTAGATTTTTCTCCCCTTGCTAAAGCATGAAGTTTGGCATTGGGCAAACTGGAAGCCTGGTTATAACCAAACTGGAGCATCTGATAACAAAGCCGAAGACATTCCAGCAAGTGCAGCAGCCCCTTCTTTCTCTGTAACAGAGATATCATATATGTGGACATCCACACCCTTTAGTAGGGTTCCAAGATATTTGCATTTCAGTGGAACAGATATGAACTTCCAGACAAACAAAATAACATAGTTTCTTTGCTTACTTGACAAATAAGTCATTATGAGTGTGGTCCAAGATCCCTGACATAATGTTGCTGATGTTAATTAATTAGCATGTGATTTTAAAAGGTTAGAATCCCTTCTAAGTGAATGGTCAGTTGAAGACTTTGACAGTATCTTATGTAATACCTGGTATGACCAGGATAGAAAATGTTTCTGTGTCTATGTGCTTCACCAGCTGTTTGGGCATTAATTTTTCTTTTTGAGCCTTAAGTGTGTTTGTAGGATGGAGAAGCTGATGGGATTGGAGATCTGGATTTGTCTGGTTTTAAGTCACTGTCTCTAGGCCTATTTTTATGAACCCCTTTACAGGAAAACATAAAAAGAGTTCCTTTATTTCACTAAGATCAATACATAGTTTAATGCATAGTTTGGGAAGGGATATATTTGGGGTGTTTTTAAAGAAGGAAAGAACAGTATCAGGAGAGTGGGCAAAGGCAATAAAACCCAGGCTCTTATTTATTAATGTTTTCCCGAGAAATAGAAATTTTCTCAATTTGGCTCTTGGAATGTCTGAAAAGAAGCAAATTCTAAGCTTAGGAATACATAGGTAAATCTGTTAATAAGCCACCTGGCAACTTTCAGAACCTTTGTTAAGAGATTGCTCAGTCGTAGAGCGCATTTCCGTTAATGAGAGAGAAAAGCCCTATGATTACATTTCATCCACTGCCCTTCAGGAGCTCTGTTCCTCCCCTACATGTAGCCTTTAACTTGCACCTTCCCCCGTGGGATCTTCCTCATGCTTTATCCTTTCCTACATGTAGCGTTGAATGTCCCTCCCAAGAATATGCTCCCAGACTTGAAGTAGCTTTGTTTTCCTTTTTGTCACTTTATTTTTAGGGCTGACTTTAATGGGGAAAAAAGTAGAATTATTAAAACATAAATTCCATAGTGGGATCAGAAAGGAATTAAATGCTTCATAAAACAGAGAAAAATCAAGATCCTCCTAGAAATGAACAGATGAAAATAAGTATACTCACTCTTAGTTGGTAGGTGAAAAGATATGAGTCTTAAATTGTTTTCAAATTAGATAAAAATGATCTAGCAAAGGGTCTTATAGCTCCCTCTGGAAATATTTTTACTTTTCATTAGGGTTTTATGTCACAGCAATTTCCTTTAATCTTTAAGACTTCTAAATTGCCTTGGTTTTCTTTGACTTCTTACCTTTGTATCACTGTGAGTGAACCTTCGTCATATGAGTGCTGCTTATAAATAATGTCAGAATATGTTTTTTGCTAGCCAGTGCCTCCTCAGGTACTCTTTCTTTTTCCCTCACCTTGGTTTCCAAATACTATTTTTGGTTTTCTTGTGAGATCTGGTCAGTGATCTGGTCAAAAACTACCTAATTGGCTATTAGTGATCACATTCGTGTGCTCGAAATGAAGCTGAAGCAGGGAGGAGGTGGTGATGAATCCAGTTTGAAAGCTCTTATTAATGAAGTTGTTATTCTTCCTGGTTATAATAATGATAGCTGCCATTTGTTAAGCATTTACTGTGTACCATACACTCTTAAGAATTTTATGTATATTATTTAATCATGACAGCCTTTCAGATGGATATTACTTTTTTGTGTTCTTTTTATAATTGAGAAACTCAGGATATCCTATGCTTATCATTTTTTCAATGTAAATGTATTTCTTATTCTTAATTTATTTTAATTAGTTCTTGAGTTTTTGTTTAGTGTATTATATCCTGTTTATTATTTTAATATTATAGGATCTAGGCTTGTCTTTGTTACTATATGACTTTTCAGAGTTCCATGGTATAAATGTAAGAAGGACAAATTTTTATCATACTCCTCAGAAAAACTGAGTATTTGCTGTCGGTATTGGTTTCTGTGCTTCTTTCATTGCTCCCAGTTAACAGTTTTAAATGAAATCTCATTAGCTAGAGACAGGAGCCATTTATTCTTTGAAGGCCAATTACTTATATTGCTTTCTCATAATCGTCTTGCGAATGGACTCAATCTTGTCTTTAACCCTCTTTAAAGATTTTTTAAGATTTTTTAAAGATCTGTGTTTGTATTTCTGCATTTTCAGTGGTTTCCCTGTGAAGATAATTATGATTTCATTTAAATTCACATCCCAGCAGTTCCTTTGAATCTTACCAGCCAGTCTTCTTGATAATAGCAAAATGAATGTGAATGGTTTTAGTACTTTTATCATTAGCGAGACAGGCCACAAATGTCAAAATCAGAGTCAGTGGCTGATAGGATGTGATGCTTTATTAGTCTTACGATGGCACAACCCATCACTTTTCTCTGAATTCTTGTCACTAGGACGTAATGAAAATATGTATCGTACCCACGTATATGGCATTATGTTGATTTAAGTTGCATTTAACTCTAGGCAAAATCATGCCATCTTCATCTCTGTACATTAGCTCCTTGGATTGATTTTCCTTGGTGTAGGGAATTTAGTCACTTTCTAACAACCTTGTCTTAATCTTTCATGTTATCCAAAGCATTCTGCCTTCCCTCAGCCTGACAGCTTTTTTTTTTAACTTCAAAGGCCTTGGGCAGTGATTATTAAAATGTGGTTGATTGAGTCTGTCATGCACTTACTAAGCTAATCTTTTCAGGTATTAACATTTAGTATCACATCTATATTTGTTGTTGTATAGTTGACACAAAACATCGTATTAGCTTCAGGTGTACAACACAATGACTTGATATTTGTCTACACTACAAAATGATCACCACAATGAGTCTAGTTTCCCCCGTCACCATATAAAGTTAACTAACATGCAACTTGGTGTTATTGATTCTAGTCACCATGCTGAACATTACATCCCATGATATGACTTATTTATTTTATGACCCCCTTCTTTGTCTTGCCCACCCTCCCTGCTCCCCCGCTCTGGCAACCACCAGTCTGTTCTCTGCATCTATGAGTTTTGTTGTTTCTTCTTTTGTGTTTTAGATTCTACATGTAAGTGAAACCATATGGTATTTGTCTTTCTCTGACTTATTTCACTTAGCCATAATACCCACAGGGTCCATCCATGTCACAAATGGCAAGATTTCATTCTTTTTTATGGCTGAGGTAGTATTCCTTTGTGTGTGTGTGGAGGGGAGTTGTATACATCTTCTTTATCCACTCATCCATCAGTGGACACTTTGGTTGTTTCCTTATCTTGGCTATTGTGAGTAATGCTGCAGTGAACATGTGGGTGCATATACCTTTTTGAATTAGTGCTTTCATTTTCTTCAGATAAATACCTGGAAGTAGACTTGCTGGATCACATGGTAGTTCCATTTTTCGTTTTTTGAGGAACCTTCATAATACTGTTTTCCATTATGGCTGCACCAGTTTACATTCCCACCAATAGTGCACAGTAGTTCCCTTTTCTCTACATCCTCACCAACACTTGGTATTTCTTATCTTTTTGATAATCGCCATCCTGACAGATGCGAGATGATATAGCTCATGGTTTTGAGTTGCGTTTCTCTGGTAATTACTGATGCTGAGCATCTTTTCATGTACCTGTTGGCCATCTGTATGTCTTTGGAAAAATGTCTGTTCAGGTCCTCTGCCCATTTTTTAAATCAGAATGTGTTTTATTACTGAGTTATAGTTCTTTTTATAATTTGGGTATTAACCCCTTACCATATTTATGATTTGCAAGTATCTTCTCCCATTCAGTAGGTTGCCTTTTTATTTTGTTGATGGTTTCCTTTGCTGTACAGAAGCTTTTTAGTTTGATATAGTTTCATTTGTTTATTTTGGTGTTTATTGCCATTGATATTGGAGTCAGATCTAAGAAAATATAGCCAAGAGTGATGTCAGGAAACTTATTGCCTATGTTTTCTTCTAGGAGTTTTATGGCTTCTGGTCTCATATTCAAGTCTTTAATCCATTTTGAGTTAATTTTTGTGTATGGTGTAAGATAGTGGTCCAGTTTCATTCTTTCCCATATGGCTCTTCAGTTTTCCCAACACCATTCATTGAAGAGACTGTCCTTTCCCCACTGTGTATTCTTGCCTCCTTTGTTGTAAATTAATTGATCATAAATGCAAGGGTTTATTTCTGGGCTCTTTATTCTGTTCCATTGATCTATGTGTCTGTTTTTATGCCAGTACCAGACTGTTTTGATCACTATAGCTTTGTAATATAGTTTGAAATCAGGAGCATGATGCCTTCACATCCATATTTACATTTTTGAAATAAAATAACTTCTACTTCTCACTGGTATTATCTAAACAGATGCTCTCCCCACCCCTATTCCCATGCTTTTGTTTTGCTTTTCGTCAGGAGTGAAAGACAGGTGGGTGGTATGATTTAGGGGAAAGAACACTGGTGTCAGGAACAGCTGAGTTGGATTCTTGTCCTGGCTTTATCATTGACTAGCTCTGGTATTCCAGGCAAGTCACTTGCCCTCTCTGGTTCATTTCCCATCATAAAACTATAAATCTATAGACCAGATGCTCTGAGGCTAGTTCCAAAGGGACTAAAGGACTAACCATTGGCCTAAGGAACTAAAGGTGAGGGAGAACGGAGGGAAGTGATAGAGTTTCAGGAAGTGGATTTTGGTCTTTGGTTTAAAAGGCCAGGTTGCCCAAGGGAGCCAGAGGTCATCTCCTACTTTATCCATTGTCCCTGACATTATGACATTAAGGTTGATGGGAATGGAGTTTCCAACAGCAATCGTTCTATGTAAATTTCAGAAGATGAGATTTTTACAGCTGGGATTTTAGAGGTCTGTCTTCTGTTAACCCCCTTGGGTTTTATGGATGATGAAATTGAGGCCGAGAGCTGTGGTAATATGTGCAAAGTCACAGTGAGTGGCCTCCTGGATTCAGTTTTCTCTGTTCTCTGTACTACAGATACATACCTTTGACACCTGCAATGAAATTCTCATTGACAGAATCTTGGTGCAAGATGTGTATTTCAACAGAATCTATTCTTTATAATAGAGCTGACTGCAAGTAACCATGCCCAATCTTTATAACTGCTTCTGATCTTCATTTGTGATCGCTTTGCTCACATTTAGGAATAAAATATGAAAGAAATACTTTGTTAGAAATAGCACCAAGTTGTTACTACGTCAATTCTACCTGCCTATATTTGTTTTAATACTTTTAAACTTTAGATGTTTCTTTAAACAATTTGCTTAATTTTGTACAATTTTCTTAACCACAGCATCTAAGCAATTCATTTGATGGTTATAATTGAAATTATTTAAGGTGTAAATGCCTGTTAGATCTACCTCATTCATGAACTTGGCTGTAATTCTTGGGCAGTTCTCAGACTCCCTTACAGAAATAAAATGCTGTTTCTTTTTGCTGTCTTTAAACTTCTTTTCATACTCATTCAGTATCTATTTTCCCTGTGTGCTGTGGTATGTGATGTCACTTCATTTGGGATCAAGAATTAAGGTAGAAGTAGCCACAGATACTTCAGATTCTCCCAGATTAGCCTCTTAGGTCATACTTAGTTTCAGAGTCCGGCCACTAGGGCCACATGCTCGGTCAGACTTGCAAGGATTTGGTTGGTGTTAACAAAAAATACTTGTCAAAAAACAAGGACTCCTTTATTATATACTAATAGACTTCCCTTGTATTATTACGTAAGTGTTTTCCATTTACTCTAATTCATTATTTCCAGTTTGTCAGTGCCATTATTAGAGGGACAGAGAAGGTCAACATCTGTTGACCATTTTGTTTCTCTGGAAGTCTGAGCACTAAGAAAATCCTTTTATTTGTAAAATTGAGTCATTACTCATACTTTAAGGGCTTTTTAAAGTGTATTCAGTCGTGGCCTGCCATTTTTAGAAAACCCAAAGTTGAAAAACCTTTCTAAGTCAAGGATGTTTATAGCCATGCATGTATGGTTTCAGGCAAGCCTGAGGACACGTCTGCTCCTGAGCCTCTCCTTTTAAGTAGTGCTGCTCACAGCGCCCCCTGGTGGCCTACCACTCTGCTTCTCCAGTATTTAGGTAGCCCTGATGCTTCCTGAGGAGCCCGTCCTGCAGAGGACGTGCCCGAGTTTGGCCTGTTAAAATTGCTAGTGGTGAAGGCTCTGTACCTTATTAGCTTCACAAATCTTTCCCTGCATAAGGATCCCAGACAAATACTCTGATTTTTGGTATTGCCGTCATTATGTTGTGTTTGAAATTCTCACTCCACAATTCCTCTTTTGTGGGAGCCCTGAAGTGTATGCCTTGTCTCCTCCATTACTTCAGCCTTCAACAATGAACTCCACAGTGTTGAGAGGCACCTATCATGACCCACAGCCAGACACTCCCTTCTTGCTTTAAAAAACCAAAGGCTGCCTATATTGCATCACTTCGGGGGGTTGCTAAGACTGTAGGTTTTTCTAATGCTTCACATTAAATAATTTTGCTCAATAGTTGTCAAAGTTCTGTTAAGTACTGTTAAATCAGTGTTGAACAAAAGTGCAATGCATATTAGAGGGAGATGCATTGTCCCTTATGCAGGGACACGGCATATGTGTTACATAGGCTGATACATAACCCGCCATTCGTTCCAGAACTGGAAGGAATGCTGCAGAGCAACTGGTCATCCAAATGTCATGATCATCACTTTAGGCAGTAGCTAATCAATACCTCTTCTACAATGGACAACATTTGTCAGTGCAAGTTAAAGACAAAAAATTCTGGACTGATAAGAAAGCCAGGTGTTTTAATTTCCTTTGATGTTTTAAAAACAACTGACAGAGTTATTGGCAAGACTTTTGAAAATATTAAGGGAAATTCATTTAATCTTCTAGGGATATGATGACTTATTTTGAAGGAAGTGTCTGGGACCTCAATCTGTAACTGTCCATTTTCCATTCATTCATGCAGTATTTGGTATATGTCTAAGCTGGGAATAATGCAAACATAAAAATAATTCAGATAATCTCCGTTCACCAAGAGCTCATAGATAGGCACAATACAGTTATATAGCTAAATGCAACCAGAATCTGTTTGTCCAAACTTACTCATCTGTAATAAAAGAAAAATGAAGTAAAACATCTGGAACTTGAACTTGTTCTTTGCCACTTTGTTGGAGGGAACTGTAGAAGCACTAGCATATGGCTTTTGGGGTTGGGTCAGACTGCTCTCTGGTGACTCAATTATTAACTAAGGACAACCTCAGTTTGGGGATCATGAGATGATGGATAGGAACCTGCCCCAGTGACCAGTTTCCTTTCTTTAAAGAATTCTATCTAGAAGAGGTGATAACCCATGAGCACACTAATAGGATCAGATTAAATGAGATGGGGGTGGGTAGAAATTTGGAGGGGATGGCAATAAGCTGGTCAAAACTTTCTAAGGTGGCTAGGCTGTAAAGGCCTAGGCCAGTGGTGCCCAATTGCCTGCACACTGAAATGACCTGGGGAACTTAAAATACGTCTATTACTGCTTCCAGACATCATGATTTAATTGGTCTTGGGTGAGGCTTGGGTTTTAAGATTTTCAAAAATGTTAATGTGAAAAAAGTTAGAAGCTACTTCTAACAATAGCATAAGCCCCGGGGTCTGGGATTTTTTAAAAAAATCAAAGACAAACTACTTCTGTTTTGCTAAGAACCACTTGAGCATAGTAACTATAGGTCACAATGAAACTCACAGAATATTGGAGTTGAAAGGGAACTGAGATCATCTAATTGAGATTGTAGATGGGCAAACCTTAGGCCATTTATGGCTCTCAGATGTGTTCAGCCTGCGTCATGTTCTAAAAAACCTGAAATTAGTTGCCAACTGTTGAGAGCTTTCACATAAAAATCTAGATGTTTTGTTTCTTTAAAAAATCAGATCTGACAACTCTGGAACTATACAGCTGCAACAGGCCAGAGTTCAGCAATGGTTTAACCCCTTAGCTGGGACACCTGCTCTCCACTTTGTCACTGTCTTCACCACAGCCTAGTGGGTGTTTGTTTTGATCCAACTCTTGCCTTCTACAAAACGAAAAACCAGCTTTCTGCATTTCTTTTTTTTTTTTTTTTAATATGGTAGTCACCATACATCATTAGTTTTTGATGTGGTGATCCACGATTCATTGTTTTCGTATAACACCCAGTCTAAGCCAAGCAGAGAAAGTCAATTATCATATGGTTTCACTTATTTGTGGAACATAAGGAATAGCATGGAGGACATTGGGAGAAGGAAGGGAAAAATGAAGGCGGCGGACATCAGAGGGAGAGATGAACCATGAGAGACTATCAACTCTGAGAAACAAAAACTGAGGTTTTTAGAGGGGAAGGGGGTAGGGGGATGGGTTTCTGCATTTCTTTTTACCCATTGCTCCCAGCTCTGCAGCATAAGGAAGCTCCTTCTGCATGAGAGGACTTCAACTTCTGAAGGGCAGGAATCTTGCTCTCTCCAAATGTTCCCCTCCAGCTAAATACCCCTAGTTCCTTCAGGTATTCCCTGTGGGGTATAGGGTTCTGGACTCCTCACCATCCTGGTCCCTTCCTCTGGATACATACTTAGTGGTCAATGTCCTCCTTAAATGTGGTACCAATGATGAAACACAGCACTTGCACTGAGGTATTCTGAGTGTGGCTGTGATACTTCCATTGATGAAATCGGAAACACCACTAATTTTTTATTTATCAGTGTTATCACATTATTGGTGCATGTTGAGCCTGTGGCCAACTGAAATCCCTGTCTGTTTTATATGAAATGATATGCCAGGTTTCTCCACCTCAAACTTATACAACCTATTTAATTAAAATGAAGATGTTACATTTATAATGTTTAATTTCATCTTGCGGGTGCCACTCTGGAACTGTTTTGAGTTGTGACTGTCATCTATATTATATTAGTGTTGGGTTGTTCCATTCTCAAATCTGATCTTTGTGATGCCTTCATCCAAATCCCCAAGTTAAAAAATAAAGTTGAGTAAGACCAAAATTACAACAATTCATTAAACAAAAATTTGTTTACGTATCTGAGTAGGTGTCCATGTACTACCTATACTGTCAAGGCGTACTTTAATTATCCATGAGGCTGTTGGGAAACCCTTGCAGGAACTGATTATCTATCTATACCATTCACCTGACCTAGCGACGTAACAGCACAATCAAAAGAAGAACTAGGTTAGTGCTTGATGAGTCAAAGTGGGTTACCAGTGATTTTCTCCTTTTCTAAGTACTCACAAGCCATCTTGCTACATGCAGACAGTAAGCTTGTCTTTATGCCCTTTCCCCATTGTGAAAATCAGGACGCCAGAAGACACTACTTCCTGCTGAAGGCTCTCTGGCTACTTTAGGGTGTGTGCCAGTCCTTCCCTTTGAATCTTCACTTGATGTAAGTGAAGGTGAGATCATAAAGAATTTCTACTTAGGCAGAATTTAGGACTCAGGAGGTCAAGGAAACAAGAGATGATGCATGTAGAATCAAGAGCTTGCCAACATTAAGAAATCTGAGACAGTTTATTAAGAAGCAACAAATGCAGACATTTCTTTCTCTACATTAAACATGATTTTCAATGACAGAACCAAATGTACAAATATTTAAAAAAGGATTCTTTAGTTAAACATACTTAATGACACTCCTGATCCAGTGACTTTGTCAAAAACAGACAAAGAATTTTAAATAACTTGACCAATTTGGAAACCACTTGGTATGCCAAGGTCATCCTTTTAGAAGACTCCCAAGTTCTTGTGCTCTCTGATGAGCTCTCAAAAGCACTTTCACTCCTAGGAAGCTGATCCTCTGAGAATTATTTTGGGACTCTTCGGAGTTCACTCATGAGCCAAAGGGCAACACTGAGCAGAGCCAGGGAGCCCGACTGGTGAGTGGCAGCCAAAGGAGTTGGAACGTACATCAGCAGAGTGCTAATGCCTAAGCCCACCTGTTACAGAGGAAAGAACGCAGTCAAAAAAGCAGGAACCACAAATTCAGAACTGAAATGACTGGGCATGGATAACCAGATACATAAACCTCCACATTCTCCCATCAAAGCATTAAAAATATGTATTTTAAAATTTTCAGAAGTAAATATACTCGCAGCAGAGGAAATTCAAACAAAATAGATAAACCTAAAATTCTCTTTAATTATCCTTCATCCTAGCCCAACTACCCTCCGCAAAGACACTTTCTATACACTTGTACTTTTGTATCTATGTTTATAGAGAAACATACTTTTGTGCTTTTAAAAATGGGATTGTTCTGTCACTTTTTTTTTCACTTAATATATATCTTGAGATATTATTTTTAACTGCTACACAGTATTACACAGTACATGTGTACCATAGTTGTTTATTCAGGTTGTTTCCAGTTTTTTTTACTATCACAGCAATTGTATCATGAATTACTTTGTACACAGTGTGCCTTAGAATATTTCTAGGGCAGGCACTAAGAAGTCAGTTTGTTGGATCAAAGGATTATATATTTAACATTTTAAAAGCTATTGCCAAACTGCCCTCTGAAAAAAATTATACCCACTCATGCTCTCACCAAGAATATATGAAGGTATCCATTTTCCTAAGCCCATGCCAATACCTGATTATCTTTTAAAAAAACTTTCCCCCCAATCTGACAGGCACAAAATGGCATGCACTGTTTTAATTTGCTCCTCTGATAATGAGTGAGGCTAAAGAGCTTTTCATATTTATTGGCCATTCACTGTTCCTCTTGTGAGAACTTGTGTATACTGATATCCTCATTTTATTTTCCGATTATTCTTCATTAAGATAAAATCTTAAATAAAATTAATAATACATAAAATTTATTAGGATATATAAAGATATAATCAATATTACAAATATTGAAACTACCTGTGTATATGCCAAAGCTAGCAGAGTCGCTGCGGCCATCTTGGTCCTTCGAGGAAGGGGCATTCTCCGGGAGAGGAAATAGAGCACTGTCACAGCTGTAACTGAAGTGATTCCCTGCAGGGAGGAAGGCATCTCCTCGAGTGCCAGGAAGAAATGTTCCACCCTCCTGGTTTCTGCTCATCTGATACCTCTCTCCTCTAGAACCAGTGAGTAACCACGAAGGCTTCTTGTCCCAGACACGGAGAGCCGTCTGTGGCTCCTCTATGATTACCCCTCAGCCTCCTCCAGCTCCTCTGCTTGCCACTTAAATGCTTGTGTCCCCCGGGGCTCTACCTGCGGTTTCTGCACCTATTGCCGGCTCTTCTCACGTGGGTGCACCACCCCCGCCAGGTGCGGCCCTCACGTTTTAAATCACTCTTTGCATCCTAATGCCTCATTTTACCTCCTCTCTAATCCTGCAGCTCTAAAGCAGGGCTGACCCCAGCACGTGAGGGTTATTATTTTCCTGGGCTGTCAGTAGAGGAGGTAGTGGTCCCGGCAGCTCGTGCTGAGAACAACCTAAAGTCTAATTTCCGTTTCCCCCCCACTGGCAATAGGATCTCCTCGCCCCACTTCCATGATGTCAAGGAGATTGTTTTCCTATCATTTTCTGCCTCTATTTCACTTTTCCTTTTCAGAGCTGTCCATGATGACAATTTCAACCAGACTTTACTTGTTACAAAATGTGGTTGGTGGAGGGGCCTAAGCCCCCACAAGGTAACTGGCCCAAGCGCCCGTGTTGCCTTTGGGGATCTGAGGCCTCTGGATGGACCTGTCTTGGGCGTGCTTCAATCATCTCACACCCAACACACCTCAATCTGATGACATCCTCCGTCTCCAGCCCAACACTCATTTCAATAGTCCCATATCCGGGTGAGTCTTAAGCATGCCACAGAACAAACTTTGGGATCTTCTTCACCTTCATTCCTATAGCCAACCTTCTACTCCTTAGAGCCTCTCTGTGACCCACCATTCTCTTCAAGTCCTGCTCCTCCATGCAGCCTAGAGCCCCACCACTCTCACCTGCATTACTGCAGTGGCCCCTCTGCTTCCTGCTGGCCTCCTTGCTGTGTCTTTCCCTGCTCCACTGCATCATGCCCAGGCTACCAAGCCAATCGTAACATGACCCCGGCAGGTCCTTAATAAACATCAGCTTAAATAAGATGAGAAATACTGACTGATCATATAAATCATAATTGATTTATGATGCTCTTAGCTCCCTGGGGTTTTGGGTCAGCTCTGACAATTATGTGTTCAGCAACCACTGTCCGTGCCCCCTCTTCTGTACTCAGCCTCATTTCCACTAAAATGACTCTCCTATGTGTGTGCAGGATTGAGGGAAGTTATCCTTTGCCAGATGGTAAAAGGCACATTTGAACTTCAAGAAGACAGCAGTATCCCGAAAGCCAGAATTTGGCTAGAACGGGTGTGGGTGATTAGGACAAAAACATCTCATCAGAGAACTGGTGCTAAATTTCTTTGAAAAAGCAAAGGAAGTCTAGTGCCCACTCTGCTCTACCCTCTCTCGGTGCTGCCTTCAGTGCTTCAGACGCCCCAAAGCCTGTGAGAGGCTCTCTGTGCTCAGCAGCCGGTAACCACCAGCCAGACTTACCAGAATCCGGTGATCAAACTGCACCATGGTGGGATTCTCAAAAACATTCCTCAGGATGGGGGAGAAGGTAAAGAGATCCTCTGGGATCCAAGATTCTCCCATCTTTGGGAAAGAGTTGTAAACAAGCCCAGCATCCAGTCCTGCCACAAAAGCCCCTATATTCCAAGGAAAATGGTATTTATTAAAATGAGGTAGAAAAGAGCTCAAATACTAGTTCTTTTTTTTTTTTTAAGATTTTATTCATCCACTTGACAGAGAGATAGAGAGCACACAAGTAGGCAGAGCTGCAGTCAGAGTGAGAGGGAGAAGCAGGCTCCCCGCTGAGCAGGGATCCTGACGCAGGGCTCGATCCCAGGACCCCAAGGATCATGACCTGAGCCGAAGGCAGACGCTCCACGGACTGAGCCACCCAGGCGTCCCTCAAATACTAGTTCTGACATAGAAAAAGTCTATTATCCCAGAGTTAGACAAAAGGAATAGTCAGAGAATAAAAAGATCTACAGGAGGGGTTCTCAGAGAATATACATCATCATCACCATGGGAACTTAAAAAGAAAAAAAAACCACCACAACACAAGTGCATCCTCACCTTCTCCCACCCCAAGATTCTGGCATTTCTCCCATAAAGGAGTGAACTAGAAGCTCTAGAACAAGGCACATTGGATGGAAACATTCCCTTAGTGATTTTGATGCCCTCCTTATCCCACTATGAACTCGATCTATTCTGGAAATGTTCTTCCCCCAGATATCTGCATAATTTACTCCTTCATTTCCTCAGGTCTCCACTCACCTTATCAAAGAGATCTCCCCAATGGTCCTGTGTAAGACAGCACTTCCCCAAACCCACCTTTATCCCCTTATCCTGCTTTATTTTTTCCACAGCACTGAACACCATCTGCCATATGTTTTCATTGTTTATTATCTGTCTTCCCCAAGTGCTCAAAAAAATGTTTGTTGAGTGAACACAGAAGTGAAAAAATTTATAAACTAAATCCTGGATAAACACATAAAGTATCCACGAGTTAATGGATGACTGATCCATTATTTATGAGCAAATACGACTCAGGGATGTTTAGATCACATTCCTTGTTTATATAAATAGCATTTATAAAGTCAAAATTCATGTTCTTCCACCAAAAAGGGGGGGGAGGTGAATCACTGGTTTGATGATTTTCTTTAGAGCAGTGCTACTCAACAAGACTTTCCGTGCTGATGGAAATGTTCTCTGTCTGCCAGCCAACACAATAGCTGCTAGCCACATGTGGCTACTGAGTACTTGAAATGTGGCTAGTGTGACTGAGGAACTAAATTTTAAATCTTATTTAATTTTAATTAAGCTTAAATAGTCACATGAGGCTAGTGATTAATGTATTGGATGGTACAGTTCTCGAGTGAGAGAGGTAGGGTAGAGGTGTGATTTAAAGAATGAAAAAGTCCTGTGTCAGTCCCTTTGCCCCAATGAGCTCATCTTAGACCATCTTTGAGGAAAGGACTTTTCTCTGATTTGCACCTAGCCTCTGCTACGTGCCAGGTACTGTTCTAAGCACTTCACATGTATCACTCATACTATTACCATCATCCCCATTTTACAAATGAGGTCACTGAGGCCCAGGAGGTTATACAGCTTGCCCAAGGTCAGAGAGTTCATAGGTGGTAAAGCCAGGATTTGAACCTAGGCAGTCTGGATCCCGATAAATGTTCAATAATTGTGTTCAAACGACTGGAAAGCAGAGTTTTTGGAAGGGAGGAAGGAATAGAAAACAGAGAATGAAGACAGTGGGTATGAGAGAGGCAGATGTGATAGGGAAATATGAAGGTGCAGGAGGAAAGGACAAAGTGTTTGGCAAGAGAACCCCCCCCTCCGCCTGAGGGTGGAACAAAACTAAACACGCTAGACGAGAAGAGTCCTACCTGAGAGAGCAGTAAGGAACACAAGGCCTGCTGTTCCGTGAGCACATCGTCTCAACCACAGGAGCTGACGAGTTTCAGGCAACTAAAGAAGAAAAGAAAACCATTCAGATACACTGTACTGCAGGAACTAAGGGAGGCAGCAAAGATCTCCAAGGCCAAACCCAAGTAACAATCAGATCTTTTCTGACCCTCTAAATGGGTTAAGCACTCCCAGCAGATATTCTGGTCTAACATGCATCACATTTTACAACATTTATATATTTACTGTCCGTCTTCCCTGCTTTCCTGTAAGTCTTGTGAAGGCAGGAACTGCCATCTGTCTTGCTTAGTGAAGTAATCCTAGCCCAGTGCTTAGTATGTAAGTACTCAACACATACCTGTTCAATAATGATTTGCATCATTCAAGGGAAAAATGCTTCACCATGGTTGAAAGGATGTGGCTTAAGATACAGGACTAGATTTTCATGTCGTTTGTGATATTTTGTGTTTAGCAAATATAGTCAGAATCAAAACTGTATAAAATCCCTAAAGTAGAGGGGCGCCTGGTTGGCACAGTCGGTTAAGCGTCCAACTCTTGGTTTTGGCTCAGGTAGTAATCTCAGGTCGTGAGATCAAGCCCTGCGTTGGGCTCCATGCTCAGCCCAGAGCCTGTTTGAGGCTCTCTGTCTCCCTCCGCCCTTCCCCGCTGTGCATACTCTCTCTCTCAAATAAATAAATCTTAAAAAATCACTAAGGTAGGGATTCTTGCATTTAGTGTCTTGGTAAGATAAAAATTTTATTTTTACTATAGCCAACTTCTGATACTAATCAGTGAATCAACAAATATTTATTAAGAATTTTATAAACAGATTACCATAAAGATACAAAGGAGTTAATCACAGTGCTGCCCTTAAATGGTCTATAATCTAGTATATGAAGAGTGAGGTATCATCACTAAGATATCATAGGACTGTATATCAGTGCTGTCCAACAGAACTTTCTGTGATGATGGAAATGTTCTATTATCTGCACTGGCCAATACGTGGCTAATGAGGACCTGAAATGAGGCCACAGCACCTGAAAACTAAATAAAAACTTAATTTTATTTAAACTTTAAGTAAACAGCTTTTTAAAAGTACGCTTAATTTTATTTAATTTTAATTAAAATTTAAATAGCCACATGTGACTAGTAGATACTGTGTTGGACAGACTAGCACTACATGTTTGACTATCATCTCAAATCCCTTCTGCAATTGGTGGAATATAAATAAATAAAAAGAGAAAAACCGTTGATAATTAAAAAGTCATCGGCAACCTTTCAGAGCACCATTTCCCGTAGAGAGTGTTTAGGAGTGTGTGGGTATTTGTGCAGGCATGTGGGTGAACGCTTGGGTGCGTATGTACAGAGGTGGATGGGTGGGAGTGCCAGATGACAAGAATTAAAAAGAAAGAGTGGTTATCAGCAAGTACAGTTACAGCTGTAGGCAATTCAGAGAACAAGAATTATTCCGATGTAGACTGTCTACTATACCAATGTTTCGACCCCATCTGGCTTCCCTGTGGGGATGACTGCCAAATCCACAACTCCTTTCCTTATTGGAATTGAGGCTACTGATTCCAAGTACCTATCGGATAATTCTACTTAAAAGTCCTACTGTCATCTCAAACTTCATTCCATCAACAGGTTACCCAAGTCAACCATGACTTTAATACCTAAAATAATACTCATTTTTAGAAAAACTAGTATTTTCCTTTAATCAGCATAAAGGGAAATACTTTCAGGCAAGATCACTAAGATCACAAGATCAGACTTGTCAGACGTGATGATGGTAGGTCCCCATCTAAAGAACAAACAACTCTCATGGCTCTTGTTTACCATCAAAGGTCCAGCAACAGCTCTCATTCTGGCCTTCCTCACCTCGCCATCCACCATCCCTCTGGGAGTCAGAAATGGTTGGGATTGCTCTTGCTGCAACCCCTTCCCACCATTCCTGAAATTTGTGTTTTCACTTTTCCCAACAGGCAATGCTGATAGAGTATTTGGCTCCTGTACTAATTTTCCTTTGAATGAGTTGCTCCAGCTCAAAAGAATAATGGCACATTTTACTTTGCAGTTCCAAAGCTTTCCAGAGTCTCAAAGTTCAATGTTTCTGTCATCTTTGGTTTTATCTAATTTCTGGTAAACTGGTAGGTGTAACTAAGGGAATGTGTGTGCATTTTGATTTATAATTTCCCATTAGAAACAGAATTTCTGTTCCTTTGACCCTGTCAGCATCCGTGCAGATACACTAACAATACAGACTGACTTTTACCTTGTGCTGAGGGAGCAGCAGTGAGAGTGAAGTCCACACGCTGGCACAATAAAGAACAAGGGCTGATCCCAGGTGGGCAGCGAGGCGGTACTGACTGACCCGAGGGATGTCATGGGAGTCTGGTTTTTCTTCTAATCCACTTTTCACCATATACCATCCCAACAGACCCTGGAACCAAAAACAGAAGAGGCAGATAAAACAAGGCTGGATCTGTCCATTCAACTGTACTATGTGAGAAAGTGAGTTGTCAATTATCAGGAGTACTCCCCACTGGGCCTCTCCTTTCCATACCTTCCCATATCCCCAGTATCCCAGGAGTCATACCCTACCCACATTTTCAAATATAGCACCATAAATGCTTAACTGCTGTTTAGATTAACATTTTATTAAAGTATAAGCCAAATGTAGAAAAGTGCACAGAAGCTTATCAACAGGCAAGCCTTAAAAATACTTGATATAATTTAACATTATGTAAAATGAAATATAAGTGAAATATAAGAATAAAAGAGAGTTTTTTCTATAAAAACTAGATTGTTTTGGAAAAGCTTTGATAAAGATAACTGCTTAAAAACAATTATTGTCAAGTTAGTAGGAACAGACAATTATAAAAGTCCTTGGGTGGAGGGGAATCATAAAAATCTGTAAGGCTTTGCTGGCAGATGGCTTTGCAAATGGCTAAGTTCCCGCTGCTCTTTAAGGAAAATGAAATGAAATGATAGTTTATGGGGATGCAAGAGATCTAAAGTTAAACTCCAATCAGAGAACTCAAAAAACAGGCCTTAGTTCTTCATTAAAAAAAAAAAAAGTAATCAGGGCGCCTGGGTGGCTCAGTTGGTTAAGCGACTGCCTTCGGCTCAGGTCATGATCCCAGGGTCCTGGGATCGAGTCCCACATCGGGCTCCCTGCTCGGCAGGAAGCCTGCTTCTCCCTCTCCCACTCCCCCTGCTTGTGTTCCTGCTCTCGCTGTCTCTGTCTCTGTCAAATAAATAAATAAAATCTTTAAAAAAAAA
>NC_138374.1:26063066-26097170 GCF_054177405.1 Leptonychotes weddellii | reverse complement strand
CCTGGGTGGCTCAGTTGGTTAAGCGACTGCCTTCGGCTCAGGTCATGATCCCAGGGTCCTGGGATCGAGTCCCACATCGGGCTCCCTGCTCGGCAGGAAGCCTGCTTCTCCCTCTCCCACTCCCCCTGCTTGTGTTCCTGCTCTCGCTGTCTCTGTCTCTGTCAAATAAATAAATAAAATCTTTAAAAAAAAAAAAAAAGTAATCAAAGTACAAGTTTAAGCATAAAAGTTCAAGGGATGCATTACTCTGATACCCTGCTTTAGTTTTTTTCAATTAACCAAACAACTGTTGAGTTTCACTTCTATGAGATAAGATACAGTCCTTTCAACTCCACCCTCCCAAGTCAATAGAAGCATGTCAGAGAGGTGGGATTCTCCCACCTCTTCTAATAGATCTCCTCAGGAAATCTTTTGGGGCATGTCTTGCCCCCTTAGTGATTATCCTGGATGTTCTACTTATCTTGATTTCATCTGCACAGGACACTGGAAGACAAAGGAGTATACAGTGTGATTTGCCAGCCCTGCTTTCTTCTTCCCATAATCCTATCTGCCATCTTCAAATTGCTGCCTTCCTGGGAGTCTGTCTTCGGGGTGTTTTTTATTTTTTCATTCCAAAATAAACTCTCACTTTGTTTCACCAACCCTCCCCTAGTTGTTATTAGACTTTTATTAATGTCTCTTTATCTGTTTCTGTTGCCTCTATTTTGTCTCCTCCATCTCCCTCTTCAATTCCTTCTAATGGGTTCTTATTCTTACTACTTCTGAGTCTAATTAACCAATTAGCTTATTCCTGATCAAACTGTGATGTTTCTTTGATGCTCTATGACTCTTTTTGAGGGCCTATAATCGTGACCAAATACTCCTATGTACCTTCTCTCATATTCCTTTTCTTGGCTCTCAGTCTCAGCGAACCCCTTAACTGTGGGAGTCTTCAAATTCGCTTCTTTAGCTAGAACAGAGGGATCCCATTCCGCATCTAGCACACAAGTCAGAAAAGGGGAGGAGACAAGAACCCAGGAAGAAAGCCATGAGAGGAAAGAACCTCTTGTGACACAAAAATGTATTTACTGAGCGCTTACTAATTCCAGGCACTAAACTAAGTACTTTATATGCATGATCTCTCTCATTTAAGTCACACAACCTAAACAGTAGGCACTCTTATTATCCCTATTTACGGGTAAGGAAAGGGGCCTACAGAAGGTAGACAACTGGCCCTACTAAGTGGCAGGGTTGGGGCAGGCCTATAACACTAAAATTCATCCTCTTTCCCACTCTGTTATATAGACTCAGATTCCTTCTTTACAAACAATCCCAACGAGGAAGCTCCTGGAAGCATCTCTGGTTTCCCAAACTTGAATAAATCTTACCTGGAAGCAGACTAACCCACACAGGGCAAGAACACGTCCTTTCATGCCACGGCTGAGCCAGCCCTTTCTCCAAAAGTAGGCAGCAGGCAGGATGTATGCAAGGCCCACAAGGCGACCCCACATTCGGTGTGAGTACTCCATGTACCAAATGAACTTGAATTCGGCCAGTGTCATATCATGATTCAAGCTGGGTGAAAAGGGAAGTCAAAAAAGAAAGAAGAAACATCTTGATTTTTATTTCCAGACAGAATGCAAGAGCATTCTCAGTTTTGAAACTTGAAATGAAAGGTCTGCCTTCTTCCTCATCAGTGACCTCAGGATCACTCTGGAACTGGAGGTTTAGAGTAGGGAGCTCACTAAACATAACTGAAGCAAATATTGAACAATAATGGAATCTAGCCATTCTGAAATGTTTAAGCAAAAGATTAAAAGGGCCTAGTGGGAGTTTTACCTGATTTTCTATTATACTTACTTTTTTAAAAAAGATTTTACTTGAGAGAGTGAGCGAGAAAGAGAGAGAGCATGAGTGGGGAGAGGGAGAAGCAGACTGCCCTGCTGAGCAGGGGACCTGACACGGGGCTCAATCCCAGGACCCCAGGATCATGACTTGAGCCGAAGGCATATGCATAACCGACTGAGCCACCCAGGCGCCCCCATACTTACATTTTAAATTCCGGAAATTGCTGATATTTTTGGAATTCTGTCTTCCATTCCTCTTGACTGGTAGGTGGTTTCATCTCCTTTATCAAATGCCAGTCTACCATTGAGAGACCAGACTCTGTCAACCTTAAGATAGGTAAAAAGTGTGTGTGTGTACGTACGTGCGCACACACACATGCACACACAATGCTGGATTTCTCGTAAATGGTTTACAGAAACAAATGGATCTGAACTTAACCCCTCTAAAAGTAAACACTTCATTTCAGTGTATCCTTTTTTGACACCTTGCTTTCTTCTTACTGCTTAAAATTTCACCAGAAACAGCTGCCATCAGGTACAAATTTCTTTATTCCTTGTTCTCTTGATCCTTTCATTCAGCTCTCTTAACTTCTTTCTTTCACTAGCATTCCTTAACAGGTAAAATCAACCCTTAGAGCAAAGAAACATGCCCTCAATGAATAAGTGACATTATTTACAGAGGGAAAAGAGATTTGTTACAGATATAAAACAGTTTAGATTCTTGAGTGAATTTAAAGCTAATAAAACTTAAATTTGTTGCAGTTTCCCATAACAGTCTATATAACATATGGTATTTTAAATAAGAGCACAGGGAATGTGGAGAGAATCTGAGGAACATATATTGTATTAATACCAGAAGGTATTTTCACCAAAAGGAGTGAGGGTTTCTAAAGTGAAAGGCTGATTTTAGGTCAGAGGCAGGAAATGAAGATGAACCTGGAACATCTTAACCAGAAAGCAAAGAATTTAATTACTAGGTTACTAGGATCCTGTCAAAAAGACCCAGGAGGCAATCTGAAGAGGCTCCCATTGACTAAAGATGAAACAATTTGAGCAAATCATCAGTGCAATGGACTGAAACATCAAATACATTTAAACCTATGAGCTTACAATACTTAAAAACCCAAACCCTTTATTGATCACCTTTGGAGGATGCTTGGGAACCAACTTATTATTTTCAAAACTGGTAAATAAAGAGAAAGCTTCAAGTACTTATCCTGCCTTTCTTATACAAACTGTACCTTATGATAACCAAATTGTTGATGAGGGCAAGTTTTTCTTTAGAGTTGAGCTAATAAAATATTACAATTTTGCAAATGTAATGAAATCATGGATCTAGGCAATGATCATCAATGGCTGTTGGCATCTCTAATGGACACCAGATATTTATGAATGTTGTAATCACATGTGAAGTATTTTATCCCCCGCTCCCAACCTTAATCTTATCAAGCAAAAACTGGTTTACAGGAAATATTGGGGATAATGGGACATGTTCAACACCACGACAAGTATGCAGTTAGCAAAATCCAGACCGGGAAACTCCATAGGACCAATCAGTTACATTTCTTTAATAGCAAAAAAACTACATGGAATGGGGAGGGCGGGAGAAGAATCTAAATCTATAAAATCTCTTTATAGATTTAAGGGGACCTAAGAGGCATACAAACCAATTATGATCTATTTATGAAGATTTAATTCAAACAAACTGTACAAAAAATTTTGAGACAAATTTGAAAACTGTTTGTAGAGGGAAAATATATACAGATAATGCACAGCAAACAGGCAAGACCTAAACCAGACTTTATGAAGGGCTCCCAATAATAAAACTCTAAACTGTTCTACAGCAGGCAAGCCCTCAGGCGTGTCCCTCTTTAGGCCTCAGTTTCTACACATATAAAATGAGGGAGCGAGACTAGATGATTCCTAAGGTCTCTTCCCCCTTGGTCATCCTGTGCTTCTACTGATGACCCAAAGAGCTGACTCCCTACAAGCGAATTACTCACCTAGTCACTCCACCAAGAATAACTGCTCCAGCCACTGTTCCACTGCAGACCAGGAGCCATCGGCCCACCACCCGCTCAGCAGCTTTTGCGGGAAGGGACACTGTACCCCTTCCAGACTGCAAAGATACTTCAGAGATGGTGCTGTATTGCCCCGGCCTCAAGGGGCGCCTGATCCCACAGCTGCAACCACACTAAGGATCAACAAGACAGACAAATTACAACTGGAGACTGAGGGAAAGGCCTCAATCCACTGCTCTCACACACAATCCCACTGTCTAGAGTGGAGTACCCTGTATGGCCACATCTCCACTGCTTTTGCCCTAGTAAATCATCATCTCCTATCTGGATTACTGCATCCATCCCACAACTGGTTTTCCTGCCTCTAGTTTTGCCTCACTCCAGTCCATCCCCACACTACATGAACCTTCTGGTCTCTGCATACTTCCCCCAGACTTAACTCTACACCCAGATATGGATTATTTTCTTTCTCACTGACTGGAATGCTCCTTCTTCCCTGATCGAGAATATCTACTATAGATCTCAGTTCAGATGTCACCTCCTCTGGGAAATGTTCCTAGATTCTCCTGGGTCTGCAACAGGTCATTCCCACAGCGTACTGTACCTTCCCTATCCCAGCCCTTAACACATGATAATGTACTTCAGGTTCATTTGTCTCCATCTCCCACTAAGCTATGAGTTGCCAGACTGCGGTGTCTGGTCAGTCTGGCTCTTTCTCTCCTGCTGCTTTTGTTTCTAACACAGTTCCCTTACATAACAAGACCTTAATAAAGATTTGACAAACGAATGACAAATGAATTAACTGTGCTTTCCTCCAGGGCAGGAGCCTTTTGGTATTTATCTTTTGCTTCCCAGTTCCCAACACATAATAATCACTCAATAATTACTTGTTGACCGAATGCGCGTCCTCCTCTGACTCTGTCCCTGAGTCTAAAGATTCGTGTTCTGTTTCCTAACTTTAAACAAATTAAGCCTCAAATTCCTTCTCTGTAGAATGGAGTTATAGTTCCTTACCTGACTACCTGGGGACTTTTTAGCAAAAATCAAATATATAGGTAAAAATTACTGAGCTTTTACTATGTACTAAACGCTTGCTGTATATGAAATTAATTCATCCTCACCACAACTTTATGAAGTAGGTATTGCTATTCCCATTTTACAGATGAAGAAATAAGGCACAGAAAGGTTACTGAACTTGGCTAGTGTCATTCAGCCAGTAAGTGGCAGGTCCGGATCCTACCTCAGGGGCTCTGGGCACAAAGAAATGTGTTGTGAATTCCAAGGAACTACGGCAATGTTGATGTGGGGTTACCTATTATCTTTCTCCTGACTCTTTCGACCCCTGTCCGATTCCGCGACCGAGTCCTCTGCGGTGCAGTACCTGTGTTCTAGGCGCGGCCCTAGGAACCAGGAATCGGAGACACGGGCTCCCCACCAAGGTCTTCAGGGGCGGAAAGAGTAATCGCTGCATACTGAAGACAGTACAAAGAAACCACCTCTACACCCCAGCTCTCTGTGGTCTCCTTTCTCCCCCACCGAACAGAGAAACACTTCCGGGTCATGCAGCGTGAGCCCCTCCTTCTCAGAAGGCAAGGGCTAGTGGTGACTGCGACTGCGACTGCGCCAACGACTCGGCTTTCGCGGGGCCTGCTGGGTCTTGGTGTCGGGGACGCGCAGGGGTGCGCGCAGCCCTGAGGCGCGCTTCCTTGGTCGCGCGCGCCAGACTCCGAGGAAACCGAAGACGCACGAGGGAGGAACGCGTCGAACATGAAGAGGCAGGGGCCCTCCTCGGAGCGGAAACGGGCGCGCATACCGTCCGGGAAAGCCGGTGCGGAAGGGGGCGGGGAGGGGGCGGTCGTCCGACTTGACTGTCCCGGGCGGGCCTGCGGGAGTTCTGGCCAGCGGTGTCGCGATTTCTGTCAGAGTACTTTGCCCACGTCCTCACAGCTGCCCGCACGGCACGTTCTGTCATTCTGGCTTTAAACGTGTGGAAGCTGAGGGCCTGAGAAGGGGCTTGTAGCGAGAGTGACCGGGCTCTGGAACCAGATGTGTGGGTTCGAATCCCGGCGCCATCACGTCTAGTGTGCGGCGAGCGTGTTCAAGTTGGTTAACTTCTTCCAGCCTCAAGTTCCCCTCGCCACGCGAGGCTACCAGTCCCCACCCCGTGGCATCGCTGGGACAGTTAGATGTCCAGCGCTGAGCTCAGTGCCTACCCCTGGTGACTGCTTGGTAACCTTTAGCTGCTGCGGCGGGGGTGAGGACTGTCCCCAAAGCTGCACAGCGGCCGGTGCCAGCGCTTGTGGCCGCCCCGTGCCGAGTGCTTGCTGCTGCGCCAGGCGTGGCAGGTGCTAGGGAATTTGGCCGACTCCCTCCCCCCGCCCCCAACCCCGTGAACTCTTGGTTCCTCCCGACCGGAGGTTCTCAAGCTTTCTGATCTCAGGACTCCTTTTCCCTCCTAAAAGTTATTGAGAACCTCAGAGACCTTTTACTTACATAAGCTAAGTCTATTGGTGTTGACGGTATTCGAAGTTAAAACAAATTTTAAAATATTAATTAGAAACCCATTACATGATAGCACAAATAACATTTGTGTGTGTTTGAAAAGTAACTGTCTACCTAAACAAACAAATAGAATGCCAGTGTTTTATATTTTTTGCAAATCTCTTTAAGATCTGGATTAATGGAACTGTTAGATCTGCTTCTGCATTCAGTCTGACCTGTCAGGGAGCCGCTTGAAAATTCACTCCACTTGTGAGAGAAAGAGAGTGAACAAGGCAAATAAAGTCTTAGTATTACTATGAAAATACTTTTCACTGCACAGACTCTGAGAGGGTCTTAAAGGCCCCCGGAGCTAACTGGGCTACCACACTTTGAGAACTACTGCTCCAAACAAATGTCTTTGATTCCTACAAATAACTTCGCTTCCTGGACAACTATCTTAGTCTGCCTTCTGTCACATAGCCTTCTGTGTGCACCTCCACGCTCTCCCGGCCAAGGTCCTTTCTCCTGTGAGGCAAATGGTACCTCAGCAGCACTGTCCAGTTAGACTGATGTGACAGCTGGTGTGGGTGGCTCTCCGGAAACTCTTGGAATGAATGCAGTGCTGTTGGTTAAGAACACAGAGTGGCACTTAACTCTTAAACAGTTTGAGACTGACAGTCTTCTTTTAAATAAGTGAGGCAGTTGCAATTTGATGTAAGCAGATGATGTTTGTTTTTCAAATTAAAAATAGCCTTTTAAAAAATGATAAAAACAATATTGGGTAGGAAAAAAGCAACATAGAAAAGTAAAAAGGGGAGGAGCCACAAGGAGGCTTAGTCCCTTAAGCATTGGACTCTTGATCTCAGCTCAGGTCTTAATTTCAGCCTGGCGGTTGGGCTCCACACTGGGCTCCACACTGGGCTCCACGCTGGGCTTTTTTAAGTGGAGCCTACTTAAAAAAAAAAAAAAAAAAAAAAGGTAAAAAGAGGAAAGTAAAAGTAATTCCAAATCTTACCACCCAGTAGTCAGCATTATCAGCACGTGGTGATTCTTTCAAGTATTGCATGAAGTATACATTTAATACTCTTATTAATTGTAAAAAAAAAAAAAAAAAACAACCACCTTGTGTGCTTAACTTACAGAAAAACTCAAAACTTATTTTCATCACACTTTTAGTGTAAATACATGAATGAAATTTATGAACTTGTAATTATTCAGCCTTTAGAAAGTCTTTGCATGACTGTTGTGTACCAAGGTAGACACTGTGCTTGCTGTGGGTGATGATAAAGGTTTCTCACATAAAGACCTTACTTAGGAACTTCAGGTCAAGTAAAAGTGAACAGACATCTATCTATCTACATACATAATAATAAGAGGTAGAAAGTAATTAGTATTTTTAAAAGATATCAATTAGTGTTTTAAAGAGGAACATATAATTTATGAAGAGTTACATGAGTTCCAAAGAGGGAGATCCTACTTTGGGAGAGAAGAGATATGGAAATGTGATTTAATGTTAGCCTTGGAAGATTTTACCGTTCAAAGATGGAGCTGGCAGGACTTTGTGGGCTGAGGAGGATGGCATAAGCAAGAACAGAGATGAGAACTGAGTGGAACTGGAGATGTATAGAAGAAATAATATGTAGTTTATTAATGATAACTTTTTGTACATATGGTGGGTACCCTTCACTTTACATGAATTATTTAGTCCTCACTACTCTGAGGTAGGTACTAAAGCCTACTCTGTTTTATAGAAAACTAAGGCTAAGTAACTTGTCTAGGATCACACAAATAAGTAGTGGGGCCAAGATTTGAAGCCCATCCTTGTTCTTAAACATATGATCTTTATAAAGACATTTAAACATATTCTGAAAACATTGAGAAATATTGAAAAAAATCTGACTTAGAATTTTATAATGAGGGCTGTGTTTTAGGAAGATTAATTTGGCATTCAGTGTATATTTTCTTCAGTATAATTTCTTATACATATGTCTGTATACTTATTTCACAGTTCAAAGACATCAATTTAATAATCAGTATGGTATTTTATTGCATTCATGGTATATTTACCTACTTGCCTATTATTGGACATTGGTTTTGGGCAGCAAAATAAAGTGGTGGTAGATTGGTCTGGATGGATAGTATCATCATGAAATTGCACTGTTTTCCATGTATTTTAGGAACGACAAATGGATTTCTCATGGAAGTGTGTGTTGATTCAGTAGAGTCAGCTGTAAATGCAGAACGAGGAGGTAAGACAAAAGAGAATGAATAACAGTTGGCAGTCCTTCTAAAAGTCTGAAAATGAGGGTTCCTGGGTGGCTCAGTTGGTTAAGCATCCAACTCTTGATTTCAGCTCAGGTCATGATCTCAGGGTTGTAAAACTGAGCCCCAGGTTGGACTCAGCGCTGGGTGTGGAGCCTGCTTGGGATTCTCTCTCCCTCTCCCTCTGCCCCTCCCTCCGCCCTTCTCTCTCTCTCTCTCTAAAAAAAAAGTCTGAAAAGGAATCCTATGAACTGATCTTGGGAGCCCTTGTGATCCTAGTAAGGATCCTAGTAATCTTTTTGAAGACAGCCAACCAACTGGAAAACGTACTGGAAAATTATCATCTTTATCATCTTCTAATCTTACTCCTCCAATAGATCACATTTTGAGTCAAGTGTTCACAATAGTGCTTACCTACCAACTTCATTTTTTTTTAAATTGAACTTAGCAAAGACTTCATTTTTTTAAACTGTTGACTTAAAGATGATTTAAGAGTTTTGCTGCCATTTTCATCATCAAGACTTTTATAATTATGTTTCTTTTAAAAAAGATTTTATTTGAGAGAGAGCAAAAGAGAGCACAAGTGGGTGGAGGGGCAGAGGTAGAGGGAGAAGCAGGCTCCCTGCTGAGCAGGGAACCAGACATGGGGCTCTATCCTAGGACTCTGAAATCATGACCTGAGCTGAAGGCAGACACTTAACCGACTGAGCCAACCAGGTACCCCCATTATCTTTTTTTTTTTTTTTTTTAGCATTATCTATTTTTACCTCAAG
Source organism: Leptonychotes weddellii (assembly GCF_054177405.1). Lineage (NCBI taxonomy): Eukaryota > Metazoa > Chordata > Mammalia > Carnivora > Phocidae > Leptonychotes > Leptonychotes weddellii. The sequence goes on along the minus strand of NC_138374.1, from coordinate 26,087,807 downwards.
GTTTGTTTTGCATTCTGAACCTGCTTTAATGGGGAAGCATAGAAATTCCCATCATCTCAGGATCAGAAATTTTTAAAAACTTTTTATTATGGGAAATTTCAAACATACATAAAAGTAGAATAGTATAATGAATCCCCACGTACCCATCACTCAGTGTCTACTAGTTTCAGCATGTGGCCAATATTTCCACGATATCAGGGAGTCAGGACACTTTTTATAAAGAGCAACATATAATAGGGGTGCCTGGGTGGCTCAGTTGGTTAAGCATCTGGCTCTTGATTTCAGCTCAGGTCATGATCTCAAGGTGGGGGGATCAAGGAGTCTGCTTGAGATTTTCTCCCTGTCCCTCTGCTCCATCCCCTGCTCTCATGCATGCGTGCTTGCGCTCTCTTAAATAAATAAATAAATAAATCTTTAAAAAAAAAAAGAGCCACGTGGTATATATTTTCAGTTTTACTGGCAACATTTGGTCTTCATGGAATAGTCTTTGTATTTTTAAAATGACCCTCTGAAAATGTAAAAACGGTTCTTAATTTGGCAATAAAAAAGAGTGAAGTGCTGATACATGTTACAACATAGATGAATCTTGAAATTTATTCTAAGTGGAAGAAAACAGTCACAAAATACCACATGCTATATGATTCCACCTATATAAAATGTCCACATTAGGCAAATTTTAGAGACAGAAAGTAGATTAGTGGTTGCCTAGAGTTGAAGGGCATGGGAGAACGGGAGATGACTGCTAAAGGGTATAAGGTTTCTTTTTGGGGTGAGGAAAATGTTCTAAAATTAATTGTGGTGATGGCTGCAAAACTCTAAGTATACTAAAAAATATTGAATTATACACTTTAAATGGGTGAATTGTATGGTATGTGAATTATATATCAATACAGATTTTTATTTTTTTTAAAAACAAACACAAACATTTTTAATTAATAGGTCATATTGTCAGCCTGATCCATCCTTTATAAGCTTTTCTTTCATCTTTTTACCTAATTATTTTAGCAGTGCATCTTTTAGTAGGGTTTGAAATATCATACTATATTACATTGAACATTTACTTTTCACTTACTATCAGTATGCTTCTTCTATAAAGAACTTTCCCTCATCAACTGTTTGTTTATATTGAGGTTCAGTTACTATAAGAGGCAGGATAAATGCTTGCTCCTTTTCCTCTGTTTACTGATTTTAGGATAATGAGTTTATTCTCTATCCCCCAGTGAATTGTTTTATCATTATGAATCTAGATTTAGACATATTTGATGTGTTTTACTCCACTATAGTTTTTCTTCTTACTGATTCTCAAAGTGTCCCATGTTTGGCTGGTACTAGCCTCTTCAGCCTGGATCCTGAGACTCTTTTGACATGACCCTATAGTCTGATAGTTAATCTGCTTTCAGCATTCTCTTATTCTTGAAATTACCTTGATTTAAGCTACTTAAAATTACCTTGTAGTTTTGTAAATCTTAGAATAATAATAAGTCTTGGAAAAGATTGTTATCAATGAAGAGTCAGTGTTCCACTATGGTCAACTCAGACCATATTTATTCTGAGTCACATCCTTGTACATGGAGAGGCAACCCTGTAATACAAAATTTCAAGAGACCTAGCTTAACTTGAATTAACTCTTAAATTTGACTATCAGTAACACAATGTGGGTTGCAGAATATAGTTGGGATTAACAATAGAGTTTTACTCTAGTTTTATAATCTCTCAGTTTCTAAGACTCTTTGCTCTGTGTTTGAAAAAAATGTTGTTTACTGTTTCATAAATGTTTATTTTGGATGATAATTTTTGAGAAATGCTTCTTAAAATTTTTCTTAATTTTTAAAAGTTTATTGTATTGAGCAATGCTTTTTTTTTTTTCACATAGGTGCTGGCCGGATTGAATTATGTTCTGGCTTATTGGAAGGAGGAACCACACCCAGCATGGGTTAAGTGTTTTCCCTATTTTCTGGTTGGAGTTTATAGAGCCTGGAGACAATGGAAAATATGTTTCACTGAGATCCTTTACTAATGTTACTGATATATTAACAATGCTGTGGATATTGAATTAGTTAGAGGTGCTTATGGTTGTAATTAAACCTGTCTATCAAAGATGAGATCCTTATACATCAATAAGTTGAGAGATAGATAGTTACTGTTAACGTTGGTTCAGTTGCTCTGCAGTAGTATCAAGAGTCAGGGTTTTATCTTTCCATCCTGGCATCTTCAGCATATTGACTTTAGTCTTCATTTCTCCCATCCTGGTCTTTGTGCTGTTGTCATACATTTTACTTCTGTATGTGTTAAAAATACATACACTCCACACTACATTAGTCTTTATTATGTTAGTCACCATACAGTACTTCATTAGTTTTTGGTGTAGTGTTCCAGGATTCATTATTTGCATATAACACCCAGTATTATTTTTGTTTAAAGAGTCAATTAGGGACACCCGGGTGGCTCAGTTGGTTGAGCATCCCGACTCTTGATTTTGGCTCAGGTCATGATCTTAAGGTCGTGAGATTGAGCCCCGTGTTGGGCTCCTCACTTAGAGGGGAGTCGGCTTGAGGTTCTTTCCCTCTCCCTCTGCCCCTCCCCCCCAGTAGTGCTCTCTCACACTCTCTCTCTCTCAAATAAATAAATCTTCCAAAAAAGAAGAATCTGTTATCTCTTAAAGAGATTAAAATAATAAGAAAACAATCATGTATTTACCTATGTATAGTTACTATTTCTGATGTTCTTCATCCCCTTGTCTAGGTCCGTATTTCCATCTGATTTCATTTTCCTTCTGTCTGAAGTAGTTCTTTTAACATTTTTCTTGTAATACAAGTATGCTGGGGATGAATTATTTTAGCTTTTGTATGTCTCAAAACATCTTTCTCCATTTTTTGAAAGCTATTTTTGCTGGGTGTGGAATTCTAGGTTGATAGGTTTTTTTTCTTCTTTCAATACCTTAAAGATGTTTCTCCACTGTCTTCTTGCTGGTGTTATTTCTCATATGAAATATCATCCCTACCTTTGTTTTTTTTGTTTTTTCTATGTAATGTCTCTTTTTTGTAGTTGCTTTAAAATTCTTTTCTTTACTCCTGGCTTTGAGCAATGTGATAACAATATACCTGATTATAGTTTTCTTCATGTTTCTTGGACCTGTGCGTTTATAGTTTCATCACATTTGGAAAATTTTCATCATTCAGTGTACTCCACCCCCTCCTTCAGAGACATCAGTTATACTTGTTTTAGGCTGCTTGAAGTTGTCCCAGAGCTCACTAATGAACTACTCTTTTTTTTTTTTTAAGTAGCCTCCATGCCCAGTGTGGAGCCCAACTTGGGGCTTAAACTCAGGACTGTGAGATGGAGACCTGAGCTGAGATCAAGAGTTGGACACTTAACCAGCTGAGCCACCCAGGCGCCCCTCTTTTTATATTAATCTCCTTTTTCTCTGTGTTTCATTTTGCATAGATTCTATTGGTTTGTTTTCAAGTTTACTAATCTTTTCTCTGCAATGTCTAATCTGTTGTTAAACCCACCTAGTATATTTTTCATCTCACACATTGTACTTTTCATCTTTAGGAGTTTAATTTGAGTCTGTTATATCTAATATATTGTTTCTGAACTATTTTGAAGATTTGGAATAAAGTTATAATAGCTGTTTTAATGACTTGGCTGCTAATTCTAACATCTATATCAGTTCTAGGTTGGTTTCATTTGATTGATTTATCACCTCATGATGCATCTTATTTTCCTGCCTGATAATTTCTTACTGGTTGCCAGACATGAATTTTGCTTTATTGGGCCCTAGATATGTTTGTATTCCTATAAACATTCTCAAGCAGTTGGGTTATTTGGAAACAGTTTGTTTCTTTTGGTTATTGCCTTTAAAATTTGTTAAGCAGGCCTGGAACAGTGGTCAGTCTGGAGTTAATTATTCCTATTACTGAAGCAAGACCCTTCTGTGTACTCTACCCACTGCCCCATGAATCTTCAAATTTTCCTATCTGCCTGTTGGGAATAGGCATTATTTTTGGCCTGACAGGTGTGAATGAAAGACATTGTTTCTTTCTAATTCTTTTCAGTGGATTTTTCTCTGGCTTTGTATGGTTTCCTTGCATATATGCATTCATTAGTACTGAGCTGAATATTGGAGGGAGATTATCTGCAAATCTCCAAAATTCTCTTTCTCTCCTCCCTGGTGCTCTTTCCTAGGAACTCTAGTCACTTGATCTCCCTGGACTCTCAGCTTTGTCTCTTCAACTCAGAATTCTCTGGCCTCTACCTCGGTTCCCCCTTTCTTTGCCGCAGCCTAGAAAACCCTCAAGGTAGTAATTTCGGTCAGTTATAGAGCTGACTTCATTTGTTTCCCTTCTTTCAGGCATCATTGTTTTTTGTTGCTTGACACACAATCTCTTGCAAACCATTGTTTCATATATTTTTCATATTCATCTGTGTTTTTTGGTTATTATTGGTGGGAGGGCAAATCTCGTCCCTGTTACTCTTGTCTTGGTCAAAAGCAGAAGTCTCTGTATGAATTTTTGACTCTTCCATGTTATTCTAAGGTTGATGATAGCATTATTTAGTATAAAGGATTTATATATGCAATAGCTCTTTGGAATCTTCTCACTAAAGGAAGGTATTCCCTGGCCATTCTGTGAAATCTCTAGAACATAGCTAAATTTGAGTGCAATCTGTTTTTTGTAACAGCAATCATGATTCATTGCTTGGTATTGGGCATATTGCTATCCCATAGAAAATTGGGGTTCTTTTAGCAAGGAAAAAGATAAATCCATTGTGCTTCTCACAGACCTTATACAGATGGTTCCTGATACATGATGATTTGGCTTATGATTTTTTGAGTTTATGATGGTGCTAAAGTAATATGCATTCAGTAGAAGTTGTACTTTGAATTTTGAATTCTGATCTTTTCCTGGGCTAGCCATTTGTAGTATGATACTCTCATGATGCTGGGCAGCCACAGCTCCCAGTTAGCCATGTGATCACAGGAGTAAACAACTGATAAACTTGCAACCATTCTGTACCCATATAACCATTCTGTTTTCACTTTCAGTACTGTATTCAATAAATTACATGAGATAATCAATACTGTGTTATAAAATAGGCTTTCCATTAGATGATTTTGCCCAACTGTAGACTAATGTAAATGTTCTGAGCATATTTATGGTAGGCTAGGCTAAGCTGTAATGTTCAGTAGGTTAGGTGTATTAAAGGCATTTTGACTTAGGATTTTTTCAGCTTAAGATGGGTTTATTGAGATGTAATTACAGTGTAAGTCATGGAAGATCTTTACTATTGAGGGTTTCTGAGCTAGCGATGAATTGTGCCATTTAGGTATTTTTATTTATAGATCTCTACATAAAATCACAAACAAGTAGAACTTTGCTCTTTTTTATATAACTCTTTCAAAAAAGGTTTTGATAAGTTTCTTTGTTCATTAAAGGGTCATAAACTTTAGAACTATGTAAACATCTCTATAGTAAGTTCTAAATAGAGCTATAATCAATCAGAAAGGAAAAATCAGATCTTATGGAATACAGTGGCAGAATATTGAGCCTGTTAGTTATTATACTTTCAAACGTCATATACCAGCAAAAGGATTTTCTTTAGTCAATTGACAAGTGCTTTCTTTTTTTGCATTTTATTATTTTTTATTTTTTATTTTTTTTAATTTTATTATGTTACGTTAGTCACCATACAATACATCATTAGTTTTTGATGTGGTGATCCATGATTCATTGTTTTCGTATAACACCCAGTGCTCCATGCAGTACACGACAAGTGCTTTTAAAAATGCAGTAAATGCCTTCTCTTTACTAAATTGCTCTTTTTTACCCATGATTCTCTTATTACTTAACTTCCATTATATGCACATTTTTTTTAAAGATTTTATTTATTTATTTGATAGAGACACAGCAAGAGAGGGAACACAAGCAGGGGGAGTGGAAGAGGGAGAAGCAGGCTTCCTGCCAAGCATGGAGCCTGATGCAGGGCTCGATCCCAGGACCCTGGGATCATGACCTGAGCTGAAGGCAGACGCTTAACAACTGAGCCACCCAGGCACCCCTATATGCACATTTTTTAATTAATGTTGTCATTCCCTTTAGAACCAGATTTCTCTGGTTTCCTCAGTCAATGCTTCCTTTTCTTGTAGAAGTAATACACAAGAGCAAATGTAAAAGGCCAGTAAATTTTATTGACTTCCTTGAGCTGTTAGTTCACATTTGAATTTTATTTTTTTAAAAGATTTTATTTATTTATTTGAGAGGGAGAGTATGTGAGAGAGAGAGAGCACAAGCTGGGGGAGCTGCAGAGGGAGAGGAAAAGCGTGCTCCCTGCTAAGCAGGGAGCCTGATACAGGGCTGGAGCCCAGGACCCTGAGTTCATGACCTGAGCTGAAGGCAGACACTTAACTGACTAAGCCACCCAGGTGCCCATCACATTTGAATTTTAATTAGTCTGTTCTCTATTCTTTTAGGTGTCCTTCAAGTAGTGAAGCAATGTGTCCAGATTCCAGTTTTTGTGATGATTCGTCCACGTGGAGGTGACTTTTTATATTCAGATCGTGAAGTTGAGGTGATGAAGGCTGACATTCGTCTTGCCAAGCTTTATGGTGCTGATGGTTTGGTATTTGGAGCATTGACTGAAGATGGAAACATTGACAAAGAGTTGTGCATGTCCCTTGTGGGTAAGAATTTGTATCTGAGACCAAAAAGCCTCTAATGATGATTGCATTTAATACTCCTGATATTGAAACTAACATAACATTGTGTGTCACCTCAAATTTTAAAAAACAAAAGAAAAATGCAAGTTTTTCTGATTGCTTTTCAGTCACACCTGCAGGCACTTAAACTAACCTATATTAAGCAGTAGTTCTCTAGATGTTTGGGGCAGAGGGTATAAGTGTTCTAGTCCTATTGACTCCTAAGTTGAAGTTGCTGTAGATCAAGTTCTGTTACTGTTCCCGGAAGGTTTAAGGGAGGTTTACCTGGATTTGAAAAAACTTCAAAAGCTATTGTAGTTGGTGAGGATGGGGAGGCGTGGAGAGGACAGAAGCATACTACTTATATTACTAGGCCAAAGTATTTCTTGAAGATACTCAGAGGGATTAAAGTAGTAGATATAATGCTGCGTTTATAGTAATCAGATCACATAATTTTTATTTGGTCTAGCTAAGGAGTGGACGACCATTTTTTTGGTATGAAAATCAGAGATTAATGGAAACATAGGAATTCTGAATTTGGAAGGCTATGATTTTATTATTTTAGTTCACTGTCTTTACTTCTTAGGAGAGGAAAGTATAGAAAAATCCCATCTAACATGGAAAATTCTGTGTATAGTAATCAGTGATGATCTCTTCATTTATATTGTTATTTGGCTTTCTTTTTATAGCTATATGCCGTCCTCTACCAGTCACTTTCCACCGAGGTGAGTCATTTCCATTTTAGAAGTTCTATTGAACGGTGTCAGTTTTCTTATTTCACCAAATGCCATAATCTTTTTATGGAACACAATACTAGAGTGTTACAGTGTCACCAGCTGTTTTCTTTATACTGACCTTGTTTTCTTTATACTAACTGTTGTAAATTTAGAGATGCACAATTTGAAGCTTTGTTATGAAAATTTGTTAAAAGTAAGTGGTGGTGGTGGTGGTGGGATATAATAGAGGGAGAGATTAGGAATTGCCTACGTGTATGCACTTGTCCAAGCAAGAATTTTGAGATTCTTTTTTTTTTTTAAGATTTTTTATGTTTAAGTAATCTCTACACCCAGTGTGGGGCTTGAACTCACAACTCCAAGATCAAGAGTCACATGCTCTTCTGATGGAACCCGCCAGGTGCCCCCTGAGATTCATTTTTATTAGATGGCCTTAGACCATATTAACCACCAAAAACCACTGTGGCCAGTGAAATGAAATGTACTGCCTGGCTTAAGCCAGACAAGACCATTCTAGGAGCTAGTGGTGCAGCCAGCTTTCTCAGATTCTTGGGCAGAGAGAGGGGTGGGTATCTACATAAGAATCAGATACTATTTGGAAGGAGGAAAGAAGGAATAGATGGAGATAGTCAATGAAGAGATGTTCACTGTTGTGCACAAAACTATATTATTGATTGTCTACATCAGAATGATTTCTAAAAAGTATCTGATAATTTCATGTAAAAAATACCTCTTACCTATAAATCAGGTAGTTCTAATTTCTGTACACTTTTGTCAAACCTTGGTTGGTAAAATGTAGGAACAAGTGTCAGTTTTGCCCGAAGAGGGCACTCTCTTACACATGAAAAGAAAGAAGTCTTAAGTCATTTTTTTTAACTTAATGATATATGCTTGAGAAATTGTTGAATGTTTTTCTGGCCTTTTGAATAAGCATTCAAAGATTAGTGGGCATTGGCATTTGCATCTATTTATAGAAGATAGAGATAAAACATTTGTTATTCTTGTTTCTTTTTGAAATGAATAATACCACCAGAAAACTGTTCTCTTGACTTGCTGTTTAGCAATGCTTCTCATAAACATAGCAATAACTAAAAGATGTTAGAGTGTTTAAAATTCAGCACCTTGAGAGTGGCCAAAAAGCAATTTTTAAATAATGAAAAGTAATTTAAATTAGTAAACATTTATCTGAAAAATAGATAAGGTTTGTTAGTCACCATACAGTACATCATTAGTTTTTGATGTAGTGTTCCATGATTCATTGTTTGCATATAACACTAACATAACATAATTAAAAAAAGAATAAAAGTAAAGTTTGGCATGCAAAATAATTTAAAAAATAAAGATGTCATGTAGAATGTATTTTTCTTTGTTCTTTAAGAAAATCGCTTCAAATTTCTTTTCCTTCAATACATTTAACAAAAATATTTTCATGTTTTCAAAATTTTGCGTTGTCCTGGGTTCTGCATTTTTTTTCACTCGTGTATTTAATGAGATAGTGATAGTTTAATCACTGGTGAGGCACTGCTACAAAAAAGGAAAAGCCTCTGTGGTACATTTAGCTGTCTGCCTACACTAACGGGTAAAGTAAAGGGGTCAAGCACCTAATCCACCATAGATTAGAACTTCCAAATTATGTAGCAGTGCTGAGAACCAAAGCAGAAGTAGTTTTTCTTTTTGAGGTTCCTAGTGCCACTTTCTTCTCTGAGGAGGAGAAAAGTCTCTTAGAAAATAGAATGGAATTGTAAGTCTAGATAGTCTATTGTAAACAACTGTCCTAATACTCTGAGCCTTAAGTATTTGGGGTAAATGGAATAGCATAGAATATTAGTCAATAATGAGAATATGAACCAAGGCCTTTTTTAGAACCAGTGAGTGTAATGTTTGTCTGAGTTCCAGTTAGTCCAGTTTGTCTGAAGCCTTAGAACAGAATTTTCCAAATTTGAGTCACTTGCCTATCACATTTACAGTTTTACCATATCTGAGTGCTACCTGTGCAAATTTATTTAGTAATTTTCTTTAAATAAAATCTTAAGTGAATTTCTTTTAAAGAGAAACTTTTATAACTTGTGAAAAATGGAAACATTTCATTTCAAATCTGTGTTTAAATAAATACATCTATTCAAATGGGTAGCATCTAAAATGTTTCTGCATACCGCCGTGGTATGTAGACTGTGGTATGCTGGTGAACTAGTTCTTAGACAAAAAGAGCTCTAATATATAGTATTTGTTGATTTCTGTGGTTTAAATTCTCCCACCTTGACTGATTTCAAGCTGTTGATGGATTAAAAATGATGCTTGCAAAACTCCTGAATATTTAACAATTGGCTTTGGCTCACCAGTACGAGCTAAGTCCAGCACACCACTGTGTGTATACTACATTTTGGAAAGCACTATATTAGAGAATATCTGTACAAAATTCAAATCAGTTTTACTTATTTCAGCCTTTGACATGGTTCATGATCCAGTGGCAGCTCTAGAGACCCTCTTAACCTTGGGATTTGAACGAGTATTGACCAGTGGCTGTGACAGTTCAGCACTAGAAGGGCTACCCTTAATAAAGCGACTCATAGATCAGGTATACATAATTTCTTTCCTTTCTTTCTAACTCTGTGGTTGCTCCTGATATTCTGTTGTTCAGCTAGGTTAGGAAACTAAATATTACTGACTTAATAGTTCCCTATACAGAAAAGCAAGCAGGTAATAATATATTTATATAATTCTTATTTCTTTCACATAAGTGTTAAAATTATTTTTTTAATGATTTATTTATTTATTTGAGGGGGGGAGGGGCAGAGGGAGAGGGAAAGAAAGTCTTAAGCAGACTCTGCACTCAGCACAGAGCCAAACACAGGGCTTGATCTCAAGACCCTGAGATCACAACCTGAACCGAAACCAAGAGTCGGACACTTAACCTACTGTGCCACCGAAGCGCCCCTCTTTCACATAAATGTTTTTAATGGTTAAGGTTCTTGAGGTCAAATTATAGACAATGCTTAAGGATTTAATCTAACTTGGATAACCACAGCAAATTTTACCTTTTCTCTGCCATCAGCATTTCATAGTTTTAAGCCACATCATCTCATTGTCAGCCTATGTATACTCAGGGGATCCCATATAAAATTTGAAATATCATTTGGAAGTGAATTCTAAAACAAAATTATATTCTTCTTTCATCTTTCCCTATCTATCAAGATAGGAGGAAATATATTTTTCTCTTGTATGAATTTCCAAGATGAGTTAACATCATTTGTAGAGCATTATAAAGGTGACTTTGTAATTGTGGTATATCTGTTGTTTTGACACTAGTCCAGAACCATTCTAAATTAGTGAGTATGGACCTTGAGAGAATTCTGATATGTAAGAGCCTTAGCACAGTGCTTGACGTATAACAGATCTTACTACATCATTATTACTACTGCTGTTACTAATATTTTTTAGTGTTCCTATGTAGAAATCTGATATGTTTACTTTTCTATAGCCGTGAAAATAATTTTCAGAAATTTCATCTAAGTATCTGATGTGACTTTGCTAGTCTGGAACTTACTGATTTTGTAAATATTTATTAAGTATATATTAGCTACAGGGCATTTGTACTATGGTAATGACCACCGTGTGTGTATGTGTGTGTGTGTGTGTGTGTGTGTGTGTGTGTTTAGTCACTGCCCTTACAGTTTGGTGTACAACAGGCACTTTTAATAGAATAGGCAATTCTAATAGAGTGCTATAAAAAAAAGTACTAAGTGGTGCCTGGCTTGGCTCAGTCGGTAGAGCATGTGACTCTTGATCCCGGGGTTGTGAGTTCAAGTCCACATTGGGGGTAGAGTTTACTTAATAAAAAAAAAAATTTAAAGGTACTAAGGGGGCACACTTGAGAGGAATTAACCCCAGATTTGGGCATGGGGTTAGCAGTAGTTGGCTCTCCAGAAGAAGAGACCTCACACACACTGATAACTCTTACTCATTTGAGTGATGATTAAGAGTTATCTATGTATGTTGGCAAGGATGCGGAGAAAGGGGAACCCTCCTACACTTCTGGTGGGAATGCAAGCTGGTGTAGCCACTCTGGAAAACAATATGGAGGTGCCTCAAAAAGTTGAAAATAGAGGTACCCTATGACCCAGCAATTGCATTACTGGGTATTTACCCCAAAGATACAAATGTAATGATCCGAAGAGGCACGTGCACCCCAATGTTTATAGCAGCAGTGTCCACAATAGCCAAACTATAGAAAGAGCCCAGATGTCTATCAAAAGATGAATGGATAAAGAAGATGTGGGATATTTATATATATATATATACACACACATATACATACAATGGAATATTATGCAGCCATCAAAAAATGAAATCTTGCCATTTACAATGATGTGGGTGGAACTAGAGGGTATGATGCTAAGCGAAATAAGTCAATCAGAGAAAGACAATTATCATATGATCTCACTGATATGTGGAATTTGAGAAACAAGACAGAGGATCATAGGGGAAGAGAGGGAAAAATGAAACAAGACGAAACCAGAGAGGGAGACAGACCATAAGAGACTCTTAATCTCAGGAAACAAACTGAGGGTTGCTGGAGTGGAGGGGGGTGGGAGGGATGGGGTGGCTGGGTGATGGATGTTGGGGAGGGTATGTGCTATGGTGAGTGCTGTGAATTGTGTAAGACTGATGAACCACAAACCTGGACCCCTGAAACAAATAGTACATTATATATTACTAAAAAAAAAAGTTATCTATGTAAAAGCTGGTAGGGAGAGTAGGTGAATGCTTCATGCAGAAGAAATAGTATATACAAAGGCCTGGAAACAAAAGTAAGCATAACTTACTAAGATACTGAAGAAACCAGAATGTTGGATATAAAGAGAAGAATGCTGTCTAGAGCCTTGAAAACTGTTGAAGAGTTTGGATTTTATCCTTGGGGCAGTGGGGAAGTCTGAAGCGTTTTAAAAATAGAAGAGTTGATGAATCAGGTTTTCATTTTAAAACTGTTACTAACTATGGAGGAGACAATAAGGTACATATAATGCGATAGTCATGTCTTGCATTTCATAATCACTGTTGCTTATGTGATTTGAAGTTTAATCATTGGTTGGCAGGAAGCACTGGGTTAAATATTCTCATATACTAACTTTACTTCTTTTTTATAAAATAAAAATTGCATGTATTTAGGGTGTACAGGATATTTTGATATTAATATACATAGTGAAATGGTTACAGTCAGGCTAATTAACATATCCATCTCCTCATATAGTTATTGTTCATTGTGTGTTTATCTTAGCAAATTTTCAGTATTCACTGCAGTATTATTAACTATAGTTACGTTGTATATTAGATCAGTAGATTTATTCATCCTGCATAATTGCAACTTTGTATCCTTTGACCAGTATCTACCCATATTCCCCACCTCCTCACCCCTGATAGCAGTGTTCTAATCTCTGTTTCTATGTATTTGACTTTTTTAGATTCCACATATAAATGAGATCATGCCAACTTTACTTTTTGAAGCAATTACCTAACAGTGTAATATACTGGTTAAAGCATAGGTTTTGGGATTAGAAAGGTGTGTTTAAATCCTGGCTTTGCCACTTATTAACAGTAACTCTGGGCAAATTACCTAACCATTCTAAACTTCAGTTTCTTCATCTACAAAGTTAGCATATTAATAGCACCTACCTCCTAGAATAGTTGTAGATTACCTCAGATAATAGCACGAAGTCTGATACTTAGGAAGTGCTTTATATTGTTAAATCACTTTGACAGCTTAGGTAAGCATATAGTTCTCAGTAATCTTTATGGAAACCAGCCCCCTCCCAAAAATGGTAGAATTAGTTTAATTTTGTCCATGTTTCCGAAAGCTTTCACTTAGAAGAAAGAGTTAAATGTGACTTTTTTTTTTTCTCCTAAAATCATTTCAGCATTCCAGATAGTAATATTTTGTATTATGGATGCTTTGCTTTAGCACACTTGAGAATTCTAAACGGTCTTGTTCTTATTTCTCTGAACAATTATTAAATTCTATGAGATAGCTCCTTCCCCCTTTTACTCTCTAATTTCATTATCTTGCTTTATTGTTTTTTTATTGTGCATTCTGCTACCTAAAATTTTATTATATAAATATACCTATCTGTTGTCTACCTTCCATGAACATGTAAGCTCCATGACAGTAGGAATATTCTCTTGTTTACCATGTCAGGGAGGAAAGACTATTTCTCTGCCTTCTTAGGTTTTGTGTTTGAGGGCCTCTGAAGTAAACTGACGAAATACAGATTAGTGAGAGGAAAAACAGATTTTAATCAAGTATGTATATGTATTGGAGTTCACAAAGAAATGTGACTCAGAGGTGCCTAGAATTTGGGTCTTATATACCATCTTAATAGGTGAAGAGGAGCGGGGAGAAGGGCACTTAGGAATTTAGAAGAGGAAGAAAACAGAGCATTTATGGCATCGTGGGGAAAAACTTTGGAAAGATAAATAGATGGACCCTAATGAGAATAAGTGGAAGTTAGGATAGTTTTATGACAATGTCTGTTTGGATGTGGTGCTAATGAGTTGCTCCCGGAGAGAGGATTTTTGACAGTTGGGTTCTTTCTGAGTTCTTTTGGGAGGCTCTGCTTTTAGGAATTTCAAGAACTCAAATGCTTTCAGCTCAAAATAATTTTTATGACACAGTGGCATATTCTGGGTCCTTTCAACCACAATATTATCTATACCCAAAACAGTGCTTGATAACGTGGTAGGCACTTAATAAATATTTGTTGGATGGGTAGATAAGTGAGTAAAGTGACACTGATAAACACTTTCATGATAGAGCAATTTGATCGGGGTTTAAAAAAATGATCAGAAGGGAAGTTCTCTGAAAAATCTACAAAATGGCAGTCTACCGATTTTTTCCTTTGGAAAAAGAAACTAATCTTTTTTGGTAACTTTGGAGCTACCTTTCCAAAATGACATATAATTCAGTCGTCATGAAAAATTATGTGCTTTTTCACTGACAGATGTGCCAGAAGTTGGACTTTGAGGTCACTTTTGATTATTTCACTGAGTCCCTGTTACTTAAATACTAGTCTGGGGGTTCTAATTTCCTCATTATAGAGTATGAGTTGTTGCCTCAGATCTGCAAAAGAGATTTTTTTTTTTTCCACCTTAAGGTATTGTAATATGCAACTAATTTATCAGTCTGTTTCCTTTTTTGTACCAGCATATCATTTCTTAACTGAAAAAATTTGGAATGCTTTTCACAAGATAACTTTTATAATATATCTTTGGAGTATGTTGCTATTACGTAAAGATCCTCAAAAATCAGAATGAATGCTTAACTTTACACTGCTAGTTACTTAGAGCTCATCTGAAAAGTATGGGAAAGGCTATTTCTCCCTCTACTCACAATCATCTCTATCTTCCCTACTTTTAATTACCTTTCCTTTTTTACTGTCTTTATGCTATCGTTGCTTTTGAGAGTTTCTGCTTCTCTTGCCTTCTTTGCATTTGTTATTCCTGGTGTTAAGCTAATTTTTACTTTACTCCATTCTTTCGGTTTCTGTTCTCTTCTGTCGTCTCATAGCCTCTTTTTCCTTTCCTTTTCTGCCCCTCTTCTCACATTAGACATGCTACCTCTTTTTCTCTTCTCCCCATTTTCCCCTCACTAAGCCAATCTTTTTGTTTTTTTTATTTGTCCTAACTGGTCATGATATAGAACTAAGTACTTTCAACATGAATTGTATTTATTGAATATATTAGTCAGTTGTTTCATTTTTTCTATGGAAAAAGAAACTAAGCTGTATGTGGTTCTTTATTGAATTTTTTTATACTTCAGTAGCACCCAGTAGAAGAAAGATTATGTACCCAACCCTGAGAGCGTAAGCTGCATAGTTGAGGCAGATGACTTGGAATTGTGTTAAGGGGTAGAATTGGCTGATCTGGTATTAAAGACTCATCTCAAGAATCACACATGAAAAAATCCAATTTCCATACAATTTCAATGGTTTCATTCTAAAAATTAGTGAGCTTGACATAATATGTAATTTTTTTAAATTTAAATTTTTTTTTTTTTAAAGATTTTATTTATTTATTTGACAGAGACAGCGAGAGCAGGAACATAAGCAGGGGGAGTGGGAGAGGGAGAAGCAGGCTTCCCGCTGAGCAGGGAGCCCGATGTGGGACTCAATCCCAGGACTCTGGGATCATGACCTGAGCCGAAGGCAGCCGCTTAACAACTGAGCCACCCAGGCGCCCCTTAAATTTAAATTTTAATCAGTGAACATACAGTGCAATATTGGTTTCTGGAGTAGAATTCAGTGATTCATCGCTTACATACAATACCCAGTGCTCATCACAAGTGCCCTCTTTAATACCCATCACCCATCTACCCTCTCCCACCTCCCTCCCTCCATCAGCCCTCAGTTTGTTCTCTATCATTAAGAGTCCCTTAGGGCTTGTTTCCCTCTCTCCTTTTTTTCTTTTCCCCCTTCCCATATGTTCATCTGTTTTCTTTCTTAAATTTCACATATAAGTGAGATTATATGGTATTTGTCTTTCTCTGACTGATTTATTTCACTTAGCATAATATACTCTAGCTCCATCCATGTCATTGCAAATGGCAAGATTTCTTTTTTTGACAGCTAAGTAATATTACATTGTATATATAAACTACATCTTCTTTATCCATTCATCAGTTGATGGACATTTGGGCTCTCTCCAATTTGGCTGTTGTTGATAATGCTGCTATAAACATTGGGGTGCGTGTACCCCTCTAAATCTGTATTTTTGTATCCTTTGGGTAAATACCTAGTAGTGTAATTGCTGGATCATAGGGTAGTTCTATTTTTAACTTTTTGAGGAACCTCCAAACTGTTCTCCAGAGTGGCCACACCAGTTTGCATTCCCACCAACAGTGCAAGAGGGTTCCCCTTTCTCCACATCCTCACCAACACCTGTTGTTTCTTGTGTTATTAATTTTAGCCATTCTGACATGTATGAGGCAGTATCTCATCGTGGTTTTGATTTATATTTCCCTGATGATGAGTGATGTTGAGCATCTTTTCATGTGTCTGGTAGCCATCTGGATGTCTTTGGAAAAGTGTTTATTCATGTCTTCTCTGCCCATTTCTTAAATGGATTACTGGTTTTTGGGGTGTTGAGTTTGATAAGTTCTTTATAGATTTTGGATACTAACCCTTCATCAGATAATGTTGTTTCGAATATTTTCTCCTATTCCATAGACTGCCTTTTAGTTTTGTTGATTATTTCCTTTGCTGTGCAGAAGCTTTTTATCTTGATGAAGTCCCAAAAGTTCATTTTTGCTTTTGTTCCCCTTGCCTACAGTGACGTGTCTAGTAAGAAGTTGCTACGGCCAAGGTTGAAGAGGTTAATTTTGATGGTTTCCCATCTCAAATTTAGGTCTTTCATCCGTTTTGAATTTCTTTTTGTGTATGGTGTAAGAAAGTGGTCCAGTTTCATTCTTCTGCATGTGGCTGACCAGTTTTCCCAACACCATTTGTTGAAGAAGAGACTGTCTTTTTTCCACTAGATATTCTCTCCTGCTTTGTCAAAGATTAGTTGACCATATAGTTGAGGGTCCATTTCTGGGCTCTCTGTTCTGTTCCACTGATCTGTCTGTTTTTGTGCCAGTACCATATCATGTCGATGACTACAGCTTTGTAATGTAGCTTGAAGTCTGGAATCGTGATGCCTCCAGTTTTTCCCTTTTCTGGAGTTGCTTTGGCTATTCAGGGTCTTTTGTGGTTCCACACAAGTTTTAGGATTGGTTGTTCTAGCTCTGTGAAAAATGCTGGTGCATAGTGTGTAGTTCTTATTCTGTCATCACTACCTACCTGCTACTAGTAGTTCCACTAAATTTGCATTTGGGTGATATCCTTTTGACTTTCAGTGATACTGAGTATATGCCCAAAACTTACTTAGGAAATGTAATGAACATTTTAATACAAGTAAGGAAATTTCAATACCTATCATCCAGAATTATCAGAAATTAATCATATAGTCTAGTTTTATTACTTAAAATCCAGTTAAATGGACTTGTGGCTTTGTTTAACTAATATAATAAGCTAGGGAATTTAGTTGAGGATACAAGATTTGAGTAAGTTGTTTTTTTCCTAGTAATTTACTATTATGCTGTGCTCTTTTTTTTTCCCTGCTGAAATCTAGTTTAAATCTTGTTCAACTACTTCCATTCCACTGCATACCAAGAACTCAAAATTAGTGTTATTTTTCAGTAATGGCTTTTCTTAAGGTGATGCGATTGTTCAGTATTTATAGTGTAGTCCCCTATTCTTTGAGTTCATCACAGTACAAGTCTTCAAAGCAATACAATAAAAGAACCTTTCTGTATAGAAAGAGTTACTATGCTAAACATCTTTCTTACCCAAGATCCCAAAGAAATAGAGATGACTATTGAAAGTTAGACACTACTACTAGTTTTAAAATTTTAATATACTTTCACTAATGCTTCTGTTCTCACTGCCTTATTACCGCATTTGAGAGAAAGATATTAAAATTTGTTTTTTTTTCTTTTTTCAGGCAAAAGGGAGGATTGTGGTAATGCCAGGTATTTAATTATCTGTCCATTTGTTAGTATAACACTGAGGTGCAGTGGAGGAAGGACAAAGGAGGCAGGACAATATGGGAGAAAATATTAATACATGGTATTAGAGAGAAAAATGTGTAATTTGATTAAAAATTTAAGACTGGGAGATCTGTGCTGGAATTTTAAAACTTCAGATAAGGAGAACATTCTAGCAGCAATTAGCTCAGAGAGTAGCAAATAGAGAAATAGATTGATTGGGATTGGGGTTTCTCCATGTTCGCTCTCCCATAGTATAGAATTTTGTGAATATGGATGGTCATCTCTGGTGAGGCACACCAAGTTTGATACTGCTATACTGAGTTAGGGCCAAATGTCCTAGCTCTTAACAAGGTATAAGCAAATGTTTAGGCAATATCTATGGACAAATATAATATTCTCTTGGTTCTTCAAAATCTCTGATCACCTAATTCTTCCTTATAGCCAGAACAATTGGAGCATATGCTCCTGATGATAACCTAAGATCCACTCAGTACATACTGGCTCACTAGAGATGAACAATTTTTCTTTTTTTTTTTTTTTAAAGATTTTATTTATTTATTTGACAGAGAGAGAGTTAGCGAGAGCAGAAACAAGCAGGGGGAGTGGGAAAGGGAGAAGCAGGCTTCCCGCTGAGCAGAGATCCCAGGACTCTGGGATCATGACCTGAGCCGAAGGCAGACGCTTAACCGACTGAGCCACCCAGCTGCCCCGAGATGAACAATTTTTAAAGAATTAATAAGGGGATCTAGAATCAGAGTGAGACAAATATAAAGACAATCTTAATTTTTTCATATTAATTTTCTCAAACATATAAGAAAGTAGGAGATAGCATAATGAATACTCATATATTCATTCCCTAGATTTAACATTTTGCCACATTTGTTATCATTTTTTACCCTAGGTATTTTAAAGTGAAAAGCATCATGACATTTTATCTTTACACACATCTAAAAAAAAGTCTGTGTTCTTTCAGCTTCTTAGGGCTCAGTGATATTACCGTAACACTACGAAAAAAGAAAACAAACAAGTTAATGAGTTCAAAAGAGTTTGTAAAGTCAAGTTACTTCAGCAACTTGAATAGTTTGAAATACCAAGTATATATTTTATCAGTCATTAAAAAATCTTTATTGAATACATCCTATATATTAGGAAAGAAGGATATAAAGAGTAATTTTATATTTTTAATCTGGTATCAGTTCAGAATATGATTGTTTATATACAAATATTTAATTAAGAGATTGTTCAACAAAATGAGTCATTACAAAGTACTTGATTGTGCAGTTTTACTAAAGTAGAATCAGATTCTTCTGTGAAAAGCAAAGTTGCTATTGTAATGAATAAACTGTGTAATGCCTTGCATTACTCCCATTTCCAGTGAAGTCAGTGTGCTCTTTGAATCCTGGGTTAGAGAGAGTACTTGTGTTTTTCAGACAACATCTCTCAGGCTGTGCTTTTGTAGCTTCATCCTCAAACGTATCCTTACTTTTTGTTTTAATTTGATTTTGCTTAAATTGAGGGGGAGCAGGGATAGAGCACTCAGTGGTTTTTCCTTGCCCTAGAGCAATCTTTTTAAAGTCAGTATCATATGGTATTGTTATATAAACCAATGGATGTATAAGATTCCATCATACGGGTTCTATGACCTTATTAGTTGTTCTCCAGAACCTGTAGCCTATGTCTTTTATCATTCTTTCTAATCTCATTCTAGCTTAGTAGGGAGAGAGTAACTCTTGAGTCAATGAGAAATTTTGGTATGGGAATTTCAGGTAGAGCAAGCAGTCACTAGTATTCATTAAATTTTATACAAAATTCTATTCTACTTAATGTATTACTTATTCTTCCAACAGGGGGTGGCATAACAGACAGAAATCTACAAAGGATCCTTGAGGGTTCTGGTGCTACAGAATTTCACTGTTCTGCTCGGTCTGCTAGAGATTCAGGAATGAAATTTCGGTAAAAATGTATTCTTTGATTCATACAAGAAGGGACAGATTAATCTTTACATCGTTAGAGGAAAACCTTAGTTGATGGCTGATTAATGAATAGAATGTTGTGATTAATATGTAAGTACTGCAGTCATTTTTGCAGTTTTTCAACTGCAAAATGGTTTTATCCTGCCTCACATAAGCAGGCTCTTCTGAATATAGGTGAACTTTATATTTTTAAGTCATTGCTGAACTTAGACCGCTTAATAATAAACCCTAATTCAGCAGCTAAGCTTCAAATGAGTCAGATATGTATGTATGCCCATTCAACTCTGATTTCCTTTAGCAGAGTTAATAATTATGGTATAAGGATGGAAGAGTCGTAGTCATTTTTATCCCTCCTACCTTTAATACTTAGTCTTCTCTCAGCTTTGCTATTTTTAGTTATTTTGAAATTATACCACCGTTAAGAAATTGAAACTATTGAGTGTTTATTATACTTTAGAAGAATCCTATAATTTAATAGTTAGTAGTTTATTATTTCAATTTAGAATTGGGAAAAATGAGATGTAAAAGAAGCAAGATCTTTAGAACTACATTTCTAGATATAAAATTAAGTATATTGTCAGGTATATTTGGCTACTAGGTGTTTCAAGTAATTAATAAAAATTATGAAATGTGGGAATCCAGGGTCCTTTACCTACCTGTGTTCTTGAACCATTAAATAGTGTATAAAATGAAGGGCCAGTAGGAGGGCTCATTTAACAACTTATATAACAATCTGTCTTTTTATTATTTCTGTTGCAGAAATTTCTCTGTTGCCATGGGAGCCTCTCTTTCTAGCTCAGAATATTCTCAAAAGGTAACAGATGTGGCACAAGTAAGGACTTTGAATGCTATTGCAAAGAATATTCTGGTTTAGCCAGAGCTCTCTGAGAGACATGGATATCACAAGATGAAGGTAGAAGAGTAGTCTGTAATTATGACACAGCTTTAAACTTCTTCTCTGGCCAGGACAGTCACAGTTTAAGTCTCACATGGCCATGGAGAATGTTTTCAAGAAGACAAAGAATTCAAGCAGGAGCTACAATCACTTCCTTTGCTTAATCTTGCCAGCCATCTCTGTTATCATGGTTAAATATGGTCTGTGCTTCTTCCACAGACAGAGGTTTAGTCTGTTTTGTGGAATTAACTGATGAACTCGGAAAACTGAACTGTAAGGTATGAATTTAGAGTGTGACTTCAGGGTCAATTTAATAACCATATTTTGCTTTTTCATTTGTAAAATAAAAATTTCCATTCTGTTATGGTAGTCTTTTTTTAAATTTAAATTCAATTTAATTAACATGTAGTATATTATTAGTATCAGAGTATAGAATTTAGTGATTCATCAGTTGCATATAGCGGGCAGTGCTCATTCCATCACGTGCCCTCCTTAATGCCCAACACCCAGTTACTCCATCCTCCCACCGCCCTCCCCTCCAGCAACCCTCAGTTTGTTTCCTATAGTTAAGAGTCTCTTATGGTTTGTCTCCCTCTTTGTTCTTGTCTTATTTTATTTTTTCTTCCCTTCCCTTATGTTCATCTGTTTGTTTCTTAAATTCCACATATGAGTGAAATCAAATGATATTTGTCTTTCTCTGACAGATTTATTTCACTTAGCATAATACCCTCTAGTTCCATCCACGTCATTGCAAATGGCAAGATTTCCTTCTTTTTGATGGCTGAATAATATTCCATTTGTGTGTGTGTGTGTGTGTGTGTGTGTGTGTGTGTGTGTGTGTGTATAAAACACATCTTTATCCATTCATCTGTCAATGGACATCTGGGCTCTTTCCATATTTTGGCTATTGTGGACATTGCTGAATACGGTCTATAGCCAAATATAAAAGGGAAAATTTTTTTTATTTCATTTTTTCTTTATATTATGTACTCATTAGATGGGCAAGACACTAAGGATACAGAGTAAAATGGTACAGCATAAAAATTTCCAGATGTGGGAAGCAGGATATAAAAGTTTTCAGACTTATAAAGGCAGAAGTGATCTCTAGTGTTTACCAGATTACTTCTACCTCTATTCCCAGATAGAGAAATGACCTAGCCAGAAGGTTCATATAATAATTTACAAAGACCTATAGTAAAAATTGGAGAGGTTATAGATGTTAGCAAAATAACTGTTTCTTTCAACTGAGGCCACAGATAGGGAGAATGGATTCTAGTGATGAAAGATGCTTTTCCTGTGAGCAGGTCCCAAATTGTGAAGTTAATCACTAGCTTTATCTATCACTTTCATATTTATAATCTCATTTTATATTAATAACACACTGGTAATAGAACTGTTGTTTCTATTTTAAGAGAGTAATTGAAGCATAATATAAAGAGCTTGCCAACTTAGAAAGTTAGTTAGTGTAGAATATTTGCTGAGTAATTTATGAAAAATTTAAAAACTAACAATAATCTCAGTTGTTTCTTTTCTTGCTTGTTCAGACTATTAGTAACGATAATAAATATTTCAAAAAATAGTTTTCATTATTGACTTGAAATATAGATACAGAAATGTAAGTATCCCATACATACACACATATAATCATATTTAGTGTTTTGGCCCAACCCTACCCCATGCTTGGACTTCACTGTATGATCTTCCAAAGACAACAGCAAGCCATCTTACCATCTCTTTTTAAAATACAAATTAACTAGGGATGTGAGAGGTAGTATGAATTGCTCAAACTTTAACAAAATTAATGTTGTTTATGAGACTTGAATGCTAGGCTACTAGCCTTCAGGTCTTCTGCTTTAAGATGTTTCTGGCATATGGATGTGGTACAGAGAGCAATACTCCTGGGCAAATAAGACACACCTGGGATATCCAAGTTCCAGCTTAAGCATGAGAAAGTTGACTTAATTTTTCAACTTTAATCCCCTCATTTGTAAGTCAGGAATAATAACTAAACCATGGTTCCTGGTTAAACGATATATTCAAACACCAAATACATAGTGAGTACCCATTAAGTGTTAGTTCTTTTCTTCTAATTTAGCTTTCTAGTATCAGTCTTTGATAGTTTAAAAGCCCTTCTGGGGGAAGCTAGGCATTGACTATTGAAGCTAACACTTTGCCTTCTGCTATGTGAATATAAAAGAAGCATAAGGTAATTCCTACCTTGATTTTATTTTTCTACACTTTAGTCCTGTTTTTAAATATTTACTGATTATTTCATATGTATAAGTTTCTTCTCAACAGTATTATAAGTATTTTGAGGCTAAGGGACCATGTCTTTATATTTTTATATATTTCTCATTGCACACATCAAATTGTATACTCATAGTATTGATTACCTTGCTAGTGGAATAAGAGTGCTGGATTGTCAGTCCTGACTATACTACCTTTGGTAACTATGCTGGGTATTTTTGGTTTACCCCTCCAGATCCATTCTTCACTTTGTTCTGTAAACTGAATCCAGCAACGTAAAAGTCATTATACACTATGACCAAGTAGGACTTACACTAAGGAATGCAATTGCTCATTTAACATCCAAAAGTCAAACACCATATTGATAGAATAAGCCATAAAAGTCACACAATCTACCCAACACAGAAAAAGCATTTGACAAAATCCTACATCCTTTCATAATAAAAACACTCAACAAACTTGGAATAGAGGAAACTTCCTCACCCTGATAAAGAGTATCTGTAACAAAACAAAAACACACAACTAACATCATACTTAATATTTTACTTAAGAAATAAGACAAGATGTCCACTTTCACCATTCTTATTCAACATTGTGCTAAAGGTTCTAGTGAGGGCTATTAGGCAAGAAAAAGAAATGAAAAGCATCCAGATTGGACAGGAAGAGAAAACACTTTCTGTTTTTAGTGACATGATCTTGTATATAGACAATTCTAAGGAATACAAACACAAAAGTTAAATGAGTTCAGCAAGTTTGCAGGATATAAAGTCAATATAGAAAATCAGATGTATTGCTATACACCAGCAATTAACAATCTTAAAATGTAATTAAGAAAACAATTTCATTTATAATAGTATTATCAAAAAATAAAATGCTTAGGAATAAAGAAGTGTTAAAAGAAGTGTTAGACTGTACACTAAAAACTACAAAGCATTGTTGAAAGAAATTTAAACAGACCTAAGATAAATAAAAGACATCCCAGGGCGCCTGGGTGGCTCAGTCAATTAAGTGTCCAACTCTTTTTTTTTTAAATTTTATTTATTTGTATGAGAGAGAGCACGCACAAGAGGGGGGGAGCGGGAGAGGGAGAAGCAGGCTTCCCGCCGAGCAGGGAGCCCGATGCGGGACTCGATCCCGGGACTCTGGGATCATGATCTGAGCCGAAGGCAGTCGCTTAACCAACTGAGCCACCCAGGCGCCCAAGTGTCTAACTCTTGATTTCAGCTCAGGTTAGGATCTCAGGGTTCTAAGATCAAGTCCCAAGATGGTCTTTGTGCTGGGTGTGGAGCCTGCTTAAGATTCTCTCTCTCCCTCTCCCTCTTCCCCTCCCTCCCCCTCTCCCTATCTTAAAAAAAAAAAAAAGACATCCTATATTAAAAATTGGAAGACAAGGGGTGCCTGGGTGGCTCAGTCGTTAAGTGTCAGCCTTTGGCTCAGGTCATGATCCCAGGGTCCTGGGATCGAGCTCCGCATCGGGCTCCCTGCTCAGCAGGAAGCCTGCTTCTCCCTCTCCCACTCCCCCTGCTTGTGTTCCTGCTCTCTCTATGTCTCTCTCTGTCAAATAAATAAATAAAATCTTAAAAAAATAAAATCTTAAAAAAAAAAAAATTGTTAGGGGC
>NC_138374.1:25990318-26062966 GCF_054177405.1 Leptonychotes weddellii | reverse complement strand
AATCTTGTAAAAGAAGAACAAAGTTGGAAGACCTACATTTTAAAACTTACTGCAAAGCTACAGTAATTTTTTTTTTTAAAGATTTTTATTTTTATTTATTTGAGACAGAGAGAATGAGAGACAGAGAGCATGAGAGGGAGGAGGGTCAGAGGGAGAAGCAGACTCCCTGCCGAGCAGGGAGCCTGATGCGGGACTCGATCCAGGGACTCCAGGATCATGACCTGAGCCGAAGGCAGTCGCTTAACCAACTGAGCCACCCAGGTGCCCAAAGCTACAGTAATTAAGATAATGTGGTACAGGCATAAAGATGAATATATGCATTGAGTTCAATGCAATAGAATTGAGAGTCCAGAAATAAGAGTCAATTGATTCTTGACAAGGGTGCCAAAACAATTCACTGGGGAAAGAAAGGTCTTTTTAACAAATGGTGCTAGGACAACTGGATATCCACATGCAAAAGAATGAAGTTGGACCTTACTTCACATCAAGTACCAAAATTAACCCAAATGGATCATAGACCTAAATAAAAGAACTAAAACATAAAACTCTCAGAAAGAAACAAGAGTAAATCTTTGTGACCTTGGGTTAGGCAAAGCTTTAGATATGACCTCAAAAGCACAAACGACATTAAAAAAATGGGTAAATTAGACTTTATCAAAATTGGAAACTTAGGCTCAAAGGATAACATCAAGAAATTGAAATGACCCACAGAATGGAAGAAAATGTTTGCAAATCATATCTGATAGAGCGCTTACCTCCAGAATATAAAAAAATACTTACAGTTCAACAATAAGACAACTCAATTTTAAAATGGGCAAAGGATTTGTATAGACATTTCACCAAAGAAGGTATACAGTTGACCAACAAGTACATGACAAGATGCTCAACGTCATTAGTCATTAGGGAAATGCAAATCAAAACCCCAATGAGATACCACTTTACACCCACTAGAATGACTATAATGGAAAAGACTGACCATACCAAGTGTTGGCAAGTATGTGAAGCAACTAGAACTTTCACATACTGCTGGTGGGAATGCAAAATGGTGAAGCTGCTTTGTAAAATAGTCTGGGGGTTTCTCGAAATGTTAAACATAGAGTTTCCATATGTCACAGCAATTCTATGCATAGGTATATACCCAAGAGAATTGAAAACATGCTCACACAAAAATCTGTATCCAAATGTTCATTAGCACCATCATTCATCTTCTAGAATTAGAGAATAACCATTTTACAATCCTTAATGACAAATCAGTTCAAGACCACCAATACTAAAACCATCAGGTAAAAGGTTGAGTAGGAGCTGAATATCCTATAGATTATTTGCTACTCATCAAAGTAGGAACTTAATGTTATAATTGAGCTATCTGGTGGTTATCAACTTAATCCAGTGGACAAACAATATTACTGGCAGTGGGAGAGTATACTACTGAAAGACAGAATTTGAGAGGGGAAGAGGTCATCCAGAGTGCACAACCTATGTTAGGAATTGCAGTTTGGAGGTCTCCAGTGTGCCTAAAGGAAGAGCTGGACTACCTGGAAAGCAGCTGTAACAAAGCGTGATGGTTAGCCGTTGATTAAGCAAAAGTGAACTACAGCAGCAGCTCACAGGGTGGCTTGGAATTTTCCAATTTTAGCATTGAAAAGTCCCATAGCCTGGAAAACTCCTCAGTGCCAAGTAAACTGGGAAAGTTCAGTCACTCTACCAGTCAGTAAAATAACCTTTGCCTCTTTTCTTCAGTCCTCACATCCCTGCCCCAATCCTGGAAATTAGATGGCAAGGAATTGAATAACAAGGAAAAATGATAAAAGGAATGACACTTCTCTCCCTGACAGTCACTGAAGTCATTGAGCCAAGAAAAGAGCGTGCCTTTAAAATGAATGTGAGACACTGAATTATTTCCTCTGATTTGTTCTTCAAATATATTAAAACGAAAACAATTATTCCTAAAAAAATAAAATAAAAATAAAATGAATGTGAGATTGTTTTGTGGGTGATAATAATGTTCCAAAATTGATTACAGTGAGGTTTGCACAACTCTGTGAATATGCCAAAAACCATTGAATTGTACACTTTAAGTGGGTGAATTATATATAATTTATAACTCAATAAAGCTGTTTTTAAAAAATGAGTTTTAAATTAGATTAGTTTAAACCTTTTAGTGCCTGAGGAAGACCAAAAAGCTATAGGATTTGCCTGAGATGTGGTCAAGGGCAGGGAAGGAGGTTTTATACAGCATGGTTGAGGACAACAGTGGAAGCAAAATATTGTTTATTTGTTTTCTGTTTCGTTTGCATCTTGATAAACTGGCTACACTAGTTTGAATGGATTCCTGTACCCTGCCACCAAAAGTTGTGGCTAAGACACCTGAGGAATACACATTCCATCTTCCTGTATAGATGCTAAGTTTCATCCTTGGATAAAAGTACAAAAATTGTATATTTGGATTGCATTGCTCTGATCCCTCATAGAATTTTTTTTTTAATCAAACCATGTTGGCATTATGCCACTGGTCTATATTGGAGATGTAATAGAAAACAGTTGTATAAAATATTTATAGAGGTGTGTTATTGAGGCCCTAGAGGAGACTTTTTTTTCCCTTAAGTGTTATTCTGAAAAGTAGCTGGGCTTCTAAACAAATAATTTATATTTTATATGGAATCATGTCACTATCAAGCCATTATTTTCTTGTCTGCCTAACTCCTCCTTTCTGAAGCTGCCCTGGAAAGATGATGCTTTCCTGGTGGGATTGTCAATCATATAGTTTCACTTCCCCTGCCCGTGGGAGAAGGCACATGACCCAGGCTAGCCAGTTAGAATGCCTCATTCTTTTGTCCACATGATTGATCCAGAGAGAACATAACACAAAGAGTACCATTCAGAATCCTACCAAGGATTTTTTTCTGGAGCTCTCAGAAAAGAGATGCTCTCCTTACTTTAGGATTACTGTCCATAACAACCCTGTAAGCCTAGAGCTTTTGTAGTCATCTTTGCCAGCAAGTAAAAAGAGCCTACTCGAGAATGAAACTAACACAGAGGTAAATGTCCTATGGACGTTGACTCTCTGGACCATCTGTGCCTAAAGATAGTTCCATTCATGGTCTTTTCTATTAAATGAGCAAATACATGTCCTTTTTTCAAAAATACCAGTTTGATTTGGATCTATCACTTGTAAACAAAAGAGTTGTAGTTAATACAGTTACTGAGTACATTTTTCTCCTTTAATTGACACGTAGGAGCCTCAGAATTAAATTTGCATCCCACCTGTAGCAAATTGACAAGATAATATTAAATGAATTTTGTGCAACGGGCTTGTCCTTTGTTTCATCTTTCTCTATTCTTCTTTTCTTTACTCGTATTTTATCTTGTTATATTTTATGTATATCATTTCTCTCTGTGTTTACATACCTTGAAGAAGTCCGTTATTGTTTCTGTGAAGATAGGGCATTTATAAAGTCATCCTATTTGGAGATTTTTTAACCCACTCACAAGTGTCTGCTCACATGATGCCAAAGATATAGCCCTTCCGTTTTTATAGATCAAAGGGAAACAGTTGTCTCTCATGTCAACTGTTTATGGGAATAGCACATTTTATTTATTTAGCCTCTATCCATATGCCCGGCACTGTAACTCCTGCTCTATACATGCAGCCTCCACACTACAAGAATTTGAAGTTGACATTATATGATTGAAATTTTACATTTTAAATTAAATAAAATATGAGCCTCTTCAAACTCTTTTTGCAAAAACCACTTGGTAGGTCCTCTCAAATATGTCCCCAAACAATAAGTTAAAAAGCCAAGTGCAAATAAAAGCATTCTCCCAAAATTGCTACATGCATGTGTGGACATATGTAAACAGAGAGAAATGCATTTTACAGTCGTACAGTAGGCTTAAAGGTATTTATCCAGCAAATTTTCTTGGGCCCACTAATTTGGCCATCTTTATGCTCTCAATTCACAAAACTGGCAATAATAATAGTCCAACCACAAATTATAAGAATGCATTTGGTATGGGGCACCTGGGTGGCTCAGTCGTTAAGCGTCTGCCTTCGGCTCAGGTCATGATCCCAGGGTCCTGGGATGGAGCCCCGCATCGGGCTCCCTGCTCGGCGGGAAGCCTGCTTCTCCCTCTCCTACTCCTCCTGCTTGTGTTCCCTCTCTCGCTGTGTCTCTCTCTGTCAAATAAATAAATAAAATCTTAAAAAAAAAAAAAAGAATGCATTTTGTATTATGAATTTAAACAACTTCATATTGGGGCGCCTGGGTGGCTCAGTCGGTTAAATGACTGCCTTCGGCTTGGGTCATGGTCCCAGGGTCCTGGGATCCAGTCCTGCATCGGGCTCCCTGCTCAGTGGGAAGCCTGCTTCTCCCTCCCCCACTCCTCCTGCTTGTGTTCCCTCTCTCGCTGTGTCTCTCTCTGTCAAATAAATAAAATCTTTAAAAAAAATAAATAACTTCATATTAAAAAGGCCAACATATGTGAAGGCAGTACTTTCTCTTACTTGATAAAAATAAATTCAGATTTCTCTTATCAACAGTTTCTTTTTTTTTTAAGATTTTATTTATTTATTTGAGAGAGAGAATGAGATAGAGCATGAGAAGGGGGAGGGTCAGAGGGAGAAGCAGACTCCCCGCTGAGCGGGGAGCCCGATGCAGGACTGGATCCCAGGACTCCAGGATCATGACCTGAGCCGAAGACAGTCGCTTAATTGACTGAGCCATCCAGGCGCCCTTATCAACAGTTTCTTTTTACTATGTTATGTTAGTCACCATACAGTACATCATTTGTTTTTGATGTAGTGTTCCATGAGTTCATTGTTGTCGTATAGCACCCAATGCTCATTGCAATACGTGCACAGTTTCTTTTGATCAGCAAATTGCTTTTGTGCTATTTTCCGGGAGCCAGTGTTCTACAGAATTCAACATCTTACACATATTTTCACTTGTTTCCTCCCTTCCTCATGTTCCCCTGAAATCAACAACTATTAACAATTTCTTGTGTATACTTGAGAAATTTTTATAATTTACTTGTATTTAATTGCTGGTAAAGCTTTTCTGTGTGATAATTACTATTTATGTTGCCCCCATGTTATTTTTGTCAGATATATTTCCTGTTTGGTTGCTTTCATATTAATATTTGTTTTATAAAATTCTCTTGAAAATTAAAAAAAAAGTGTTATAAACATTTCTCTATGTTCGGTATCAGTTTTTTTTCCCCCCAGGACTCAGAAGAGTATTTTTCTCTCTACTGTCTATCTTTTTATGCTAGTCCACTTTTTCCTGTTGTCTTATGACCTATCAAGAATATATGTTATGACAACTAATGAATCATTGAACACTACACCAAAAACTAATGATGTACTATATGTGGGCTAATTGAATTTAAATTAAAAAAAGAAAAAAGAAAAAATATATATGAGATGATATGAAATAAAGACCTAAATTAATTACTTCTTTTCTATACTAATATGCTGCTGTCCAAAAAACATTAAACAATTCATCCTATTTCTCTCCAGTTTGTCAAAAGTTAAAAGATTATCCTTTGAGTTTACATTATTCTGTATCATCAATAACTTTTACTATTTTTTTAAGTATATACTCTTTTTTAAAACTATATGAAAGTTTTTAGTAGTTGACTCTTTTCTGGGGAGGCGTTAAGTCTAATTCAATGAGTTCATTCATTATTTAAATCTATTTGCAATTTGTTTATTCTTCCAGAAGAGTTTCACTATATTTCAGGTTTTAATAATTAAAAGGAGTATAGGTCTATAATAAATGACGATATTTTAAAAATTAGTGCTAATTTAATCATCTGTACATCCTATTTGGTCTCTGGTTATTCTAAAAAGATTTTTTTGTTTTAGCAGTACAAAAATATACAGATTATCTTTGGTGGGAGAATTGGGGAGTAATTATCTTATTACTTTATAATTATAGTTTTTAGTTTTTGCTGTAGGAACATAAATTGCTAGGCCACATTTTAAAATATGAAGAAAAAGCAATCTTTTTACTGTTACCACTTAAATCCCGATATCTATTTTAAGGTATTGCACAAGAAAGAAAACCTTTCTTAAGTTTATCTGTAATCATTAACTGAAAGTATATAACTCTTTGGTTATCTTGAACATTGAACTTTTGCAGATTTTTCAAAGTTATTTAATGTAATCATTTATTTTTTTTATTTTTTTAAAGATTTTATTTATTTATTTGACAGAGACAGAGACAGCGAGAGCAGGAACACAAGCAGGGGGAGAGGGAGAGGGAGAAGCAGGCTTCCCGCGGAGCCGGGAGCCCGATGTGGGGCTCGATCCCAGGACCCTGGGATCATGACCTGAGCTGAAGGCAGTCGCTTAACCAACTGAGCCACCCAGGCGCCCCTAATGTAATCATTTATTAATCAACATTTGCTTACTAAATAAAAATGATACAGCATATTTTTTGCCAGGTCATTCTGATCAAACATTCTCTCCAACTGAATTATCTCTATGTAACACATTTAGTGTACACAACTTGAACCATTAAAAAGAGATCTTTGGAGACCATTAGGAAGAGATTTAGGAGAGATTATTTTACATAAGACCAGCAGAGGGAAGGCCAGGATCCAGGTTTCCTGACTGCTTTCCATCTTGCAATCGTTCTTAGTACAGTCTTCACACATTAATGATAACACGAAAGGAGAGAGTTCAGAGAACACCTCATCTGCTAGAATAGGAGCATTCCTGCAAACTTGCTTGTATTTGACACATTCAGATCACATCTTCAGGGCACTAGGACAGCTTGACTTAAAGAAATCCTACAGTGTATCCTCAGGTAAAGGGAATCATTACACTATTTTTGTCTTTTATGATAAATTGCATATACATTAAATCATAAAATCTTGGAAATCTTCTAGTCAGATCTTCTCCCCAGAGCATATATCTTTTGTCCAGTATTCCCTACCTCATGAAAGGGTAGAAGGACATCTGACAATGTTTCTACTATGCAGATATGGAACATTATTCTTTAGAAATTATGGGATGTAGAACTATTTTCTTAAACCTTCCGAACCTCAGTTTCCTAATAGGTGAAATTGTAATAAAAGTACCTATCTCTAGCATTATTATGAGGATTAAGGAAGACAAAATTGTTAGTGTCTAACATAGAAATGTATTCATTATTTAAGAAACCTATGTGAGGTTGATGTATAATAGAGATCCATTAAGTGAGAGTTATCTTAATGCCTGTAAGCCATTGATACAGATGTTTAAGGTGCCGGAGTGACTGCAAGAGGGTCCTCTTGGCATGCCAGTAAAGCTCTCCCCCACGTTACATCATTCTGTCCATCTCTTCGAACTACACCTTTTGTAGTTGTCCCACAGTTCTCAGCTATTCTGTTTTCAGTCTAATTTCTCACTGCTTTCCAGTTTTAAAATTCTCTATTGAGATCTCCTCAAGCTCAGAGATTCTTTCCTGAGCTATGTCCAGTCTACCAGTAAGCCCATTAAAGGCACTCTTCCTTTCTGTTACAGTGCTTTTTATCTCCAGTATTTCAATTCTTTCTTAGAATTTCTATCTCTTTGCTTACATTGCCCATTTGCTCTTGCATGTTGCCTATTTCATCCATTAGAGCCTTTAGTATATGAATCATAGTTGTTTTAAATTCCTAGTCTGATCATTCCAACCTCTCTGCCATATCGGAGTCTGGTTCTGATGCTTGCTCTGTCTCTCCAAACTGTTTTTTGCCTTTTAGTATGCCTTGTAATCTTTTCTTGATAGGTGGACTTGATGTACTGGGTAAAAGGAACCTCTGAAAATAGGCCTTTAGTGGAGTGGTGGTGAGGTGTTCTAAGCCTCAGTCTTTTAGTGAGCCTATGCCTCTGGACTATGAACTCGACACGTGCTTCCCAGCCCCCTCCCTTAGATGGAACAAGAAGGCTAGAATAGGCTGGATTTGGGTCTTTCTCTTCCCCCAGGTTGGTCAGGCTCTGATGAAACCCCAACAGGCTAAGTTCTGGTTAAAGAACTTCTGAGAGCAGACCCTTGTTAAGAAGAACAGAATGCGCTGGTATATTTCAAGTGGCTTTTGTTCTCTCCCTGCCAGAAGAAGGAGATTTTTCTCCAATATTCACTGTCTGAACTCCTAAAGCTCCTGAAGGTAAAACTCACAAAAGTGTTTGTAGGGTGGAGCTCCCCTATAACTGAGTCCCCCTGGATTTTTTTTTATCTTTCAGACTTGACTGAGACTTCAGTTGGACTTTAGGCAAAGGCTGAGTCATCCAGCGCAGATTCATGAACAAGGTCCAGCAGCAAATGAACACCTTGGAGCGAGTCACAGAACTGCTTCCTATTGATTTGATTAAAATATTTGATGAAAACGAGCTGGAGTTGTTGATGTGCAACCTTGGCAGTGTGGACGTGAATGATTGGGGACAACATTGTATTTACAGGAAAGGCTAACGCCCAAACCCTCCTGTCATTCCGTGGTTCTGAAAGGCTGTGCTGCTGATGCTTGCCGAGAAGTGTCTCCGGTTACTACAGTTTGTCACAGGGACATCCCAAGTACCTATGAATTTGCCTCACTCTTTTGTCCCAGTGGTTTTCAGCGGTTCACAATAGAGCAATAGTGGAGTTCTGAAAAACTGCCCAGAGTTCACACATGCTTTAACTGCCTTGACTTAACTCCATATGAAACCTTGGAAGATTTATGAGAAGAATTTCTCACGGCTGTGGAAAATGCACAAAGATTTGACGGGGTCAACTGCGTACTCCCTGCCTCGGGGTGGTTGTTTATATAGAGTAAGTCCTGCTTGTACTTTTGAGCTTGCCAAACAGACTTGGCAGAGACAATGGCAGAACAGTTGCACAGTGTGGCTCCTAGAGCAGAATCTTCCCCCATGCACTTACCCAAGTTCAGATGTGGGAAGCCAGTCACAGGTCATATTCCTGCATTTTCTACTACAAATTATCAACTGGATGATGTGTACACTAATTAATTTCAGGAGGACTTTGTCTATTTTGGTTGTACTTTTGTTGGCAAAGCCCTTAATAAATATTTCATGGTAGTTAAAAAAAAAAAACAAAAAACAACCTCTCAGTGACTCCATGACTCTCAGACACTAAGACTCTATCAGTTGGTCAATTATAGTTCAGTATTCCCTACCCCGGCACTGGATCCTGTAGAGGTTTTAGTTCATGGGATTTTATTCTATTAAATTGTGATGCTCTGCATTTGCTTGTCTGTCTTTTCAATTTGGGGGGCAGCATTTTGCTGTGTGACCTCACTTCTCTTATTGTTGATTTTTCAGTTTGCTCAGCATTTTACTTGTTAGGATGGAATGGTAACTGCCAAGCTCATTACCAGACCCACCTACTTCTTTTTTCATTTAATAATACATCATATGTTTATTCCATCCATGTCAGTATATATCCAATAATCTCAGCATTTGTTTTGATGAATATTTAGATCCTCTCCCGTCTCTTTTTTTGGCTACTCAAAATGTTTTAAGTACAAACAAATACAAATTCTGCTCATTTTAAAACATAATCATAATTTCTATCAGTCATTTTGTTCCTCTTATTGGCAATAGACATCACAGGAGGGATTACATTTTATCTAGAGAAAATAATTCCACTCACACCATACCACTCATTAGGTCCTCTCTTCGGTCTCAACGAACATTTCCAATCATAGCTAATTTGCTTTCACAACTACTTGCTAGACAAGTGCAGTCAATAGATCCTCCATCTGCTAGAAAGATAGAGGATTGAGATGGTTGTCAAGGAGTAACTCAGACATTTCGTTAGATGTTTGTATGCTAGTTTTTTCATACTTGAGGGAAACTGTCATTACACTATTGTCAACAAACAAAAGCAAAGCCAGGACTTATAAAAAAGAGACAGGAAAGGAGGAAAACACACAGTTTGGGGAGAGTAAGGGTTTATTCTTGATTAAGCTAATTAGCTGGAGGGGATCAAAGAGGCCAGTATGGAAAGCCTGGTGTTGAGCAGGCCAGCTCACAGACAAAACAATTTCAGATATTTATGACTTTTCTGAAAAGCCCTTAGAGTTTGGCCATGGGGCATGTGTGACCAGTTGTCTAATATCTGCCCGTGTACAATTAGCATCACCACTTTAGGTAAGCCAGGTTTGTACTATTTGTTTCTCTCATTTCCCCCCTTTGGTCAAAGTAACTCCTCAAGGAACAGATTCAACCATGAGGATTTCATTCTTTTTTTTTGAGACAATATCAGTTGGATGTCAACTGGGGAAAATATATAAATATAACATTTAATCATTCTGATATTCAACAGTGTAAGCAGGCAACAAGTATGAGGATAATCGCAAATCCATAAGAAATATTTGGCACCATGTTTTTATCCAGGTTTTATTTATGCATTTATACACTTATGTGGTAAGTATGGTGATGCCATCTGATTACATAAGAATAATTTAGTGTGTGCATATTGAGGAACTAGAAAATGTTGTTTGTGGTAAACAGTAGCAAATATCCATCCAAATATATTTGGACACCCTAAGACCTAAATCATTTTAACACTGTTAAAGACATAGAAAAGTGTGGACGTTCATCTTATGGTTATCTTATCATAAGAAGAGAACTGAATGACTGTCCTAATAAAAGTTATACATCTTTCAGATGTTAATAATTCACAACATATCCGCTGGTATTAGTGGTAAATGTTACTATCATTTGTGAGTTTAAGGTAACCAAAGGTATAGTTAACTTCAGGCCAGGCATTAAAGTATACACGAAATATGTATGTATGTATGTATACATTAAAGTGTACATTACGCTCTTGTTAATTACTCCCTGTAAGTATAGTCTGTATATAACATAGAACAAAGAAGTGTTTTTTTACATTAGTGACCAAAATGGTTTCACACGAACCCCCAAATGATGACATTTGCACTTTAATGTGTTGGCAAGCATGTATGGCTGCTGTTAATTTAGGGTGACCCAATTTTAAAAGAGCATTTGCTTTACTAGGGGAGAGAGTAATGGGGAGCTGTTGACTAATGGGTATAGAGTTTCAGTTGGGCAAGATGAAAAAGTTCTGGAGATTGATTGCACAACAATGTGAATATACTTAACACTACTGAACTGTATACATTTAGAAATGGTAAAATTTATGTCATGCATTTTTTACCACAATACCAAAAAATTACCTTAAAATATTATTACATAATACCTAATAATTACGGAAAAATCAGAAAATACAGACAAACAAAAAGGAAATCCACCCACAATCCTAACAGCTAAGGCTAACACTTTGTTGCATAAATTATATATATGTATATATAGGTTCACACTAGATACGCTATTTTATAACCTGACTTTTTGAAATAAAATTTATACTACTTTTAAGTATATTTTAAGTTCTGCGGTCTTTTTTTAAGATTTGTTTATTTATTTTAGAGAGAGAGCACGAGCGGGAAGGGCAGAGGGAAAGAAAGAGAAAATCTCAAGCAGACTCCATGCTGAGCATGGAACCTGATGAAGGGCTCAATCCCACGACCCTGAGATCACGACCTGAGCCAAAACCAAAAGTCAGGTGCCTAATCTGACCTCACAAAACTGCACCACCCTGGCGCCCCTTAAATTTTATGGTCTTAATTTAAAATCCAAAGGATTCCTATAAATTCTAAGGCCTTAAAATGGAGTGAAACTGCATGTTTAAGGGTACTTGCCCCTCCATTGATGCTTCTCTTTTTAGGTCATATGCCTTCAGGAGAAGGAAAGGCTCCTCAACTCCTGAGCTGTCCGCCAGCTCTGCTAACATTTTTCAGTGGTTCCTTTTAGATATGACCATACCTACAGAGGCTTCTGGTACTTGGGAAATGGTGAGTCTACCTGCCCCTGGGGCTCCTCAATCCTCAGTCACTGTCTATCCACTGGGATAATGTAAATAAACATCTGAGAAAGGTTAATGAGTAAACTGTTAGGATGAAAGGTCAGGAGACTTGCTTTTATTAGGAACATCAGAACATCAGAATGGGAGATAACGCCTTGCTACTTGCAGTCCACCTTCTCTGAGGAAAAGAGTAAATAAATGAGAGTCACAGAAGAGTCTTCATTCCACAAGTGCTCCAGGAATCATGTTGGAGAAGTTCTGCAACTCTACGTTTTGGGTGAGAAGTAATACTTATTTTCACTGTTGACTCTTCTCAGACAGAACTAACAGATTAGCCTCGGTGGTTACCAATAAGAACCAGAAAAGTTAGATGTGCAGGTGGTCTAAAGCTCAGAGTTTTTTGGTTTGGGGGGTTTTTAAAGTTTTTTGGGGGGGGGCGCTTAAGAAAAGATAAGTCATAGAATCTCCAGGGGATATTCTATGTGGAAGAGGTAACGTATGTATTCTCTAATGTATATTTATTGTATCCAGATTCTTTTCTCAGACTAGCTAGCTGTAAAATTGTCTTCTCTAAAGAGAAATAGGGAAAAGGCTTCCAATTTCAACAATGTTAGGAGGGAAAGTTGTTGTTGTGTAGTTTGTGGGGTGGGAGGAAGAAGAGAAGACCCAAGGTTGAATCTTGCTGATGTTGAAATGATAGTGATATCTTCTTAGAGGGACTGGCAATGAGTGGTATGGAGTGGAAACTGAGGTAAGGGATGGGCACCATGAGCACTGAGACAATTTCTGAACCATTAGAGCAGAGAATTTCAGGTCAGAGTGAGCAACAGTACCAAATGGCTTAGTGGAATAGAAAATGAGAAGGAACCTAGGATTTAGTGATTCTGTGAAAGTGTGGTCTGCAAATGCCTAGCACGGCATCAGAATCACATGGAAGGCTTGTTAAAATCGTCTAACTATCTTAGGTAATTTTTCTGAATTGTAAAGTTAGATAACTTTATGGAGAGATAAGAAGAGTGGGAATGAGATAGCAGAGCAGGTGGTTAACACTTCACATCTTAGAAAGAACCTGGGCCCCAAGGGCCTCAAGGCTGGGACATGTATACCATAGGAAGGTGGGTCTTAATAGGCCCCAGGATCTTACCAGGCCATCCTTTGGAAATTCTCTCTGAGAATATCTGACAGATTATCTTGGTCAGAGCACTGCAATGTTTGCTTTAAAGAGTCTGTGTGAACGACTATACAAAAACAACTAAAAAAATTTTATGAGGAGAGAAAAATCTACCCTCACAAGACTCAAGAAATAAGAACTGGTGCTCCCCACCCTCCCTTCACAAGATACTTCTATTACAGAATGTAAAGACTAGTACAGACTTGCTGGGGATGAGCCTTCCATCCACTAGTGCCTTTACAGCTCCTGGGCCCAAGGTCCTCTCAGGTTCAAATCACTGTAAGCCCTCTGGCCCAAAGGAGGCAAAATGCCATAGTATGACTAAAGCATCCTGCTGCCTGCATGTTTGAACATCTGTCAGGGAGTTTAATTAGTGCTAGAAACAAAAATAAGAACAAGTTTCTGTATCCTAGGGAACTATTTGAAGAACAGTCCATTCCTCTTCTTCCCACAACTTCGCAAATGCAGTGGTGAGGTTTACTTAGAATAGCTGGTGAACGAATGGTTTTTAAAGGTTGGATTGACCAGAAAAGTCACTGTCATTAAATGTTGACTTTATATCAATGGAGATAAATAGGAAAATGCATCTAGGTAAAGGGTCAGGCTGGATATGGATAGAGAACAGAGTTAAAATTGTTTGGGAAAGTGGAGGATATGCTCACGCTTGTTTTCTGTCTTCAAAAAATGAGTATATTCAACAATCTTTCTGTTTTGGTCCCCCAGAATTCTTCATTCTTGGATAGCCCAGAAGCAGACCTGCCACTTTGTTTTGAGCAAACTGTTCTGGTGTGGATTCCCTTGGGTTTCCTTTGGTTCCTGGCCCCTTGGCAGCTTCTTCATGTGTATAGATCCAAGATCAAAAGATCTCCTATCACCAAACTCTACCTTGCTAAGCAGGTATGGGAACTCCACTATTTTCTAATTACTTGGTACAGGATAGAGAGATTTTTTGGTGGTTAAAGTGTCTTTTCCCTATCTTTAATCAGCTTCCCTGAGACAGGTGCTCACTGGCCCCTTGTCATATTTCTTAGTTAAGGTAACTTTAATTTTTGCATAAGGATAGTGACTCTTGGGGCGCCTGGGGGGCTCAGTTGATAGTGTCTGCCTTCAGCTCAGATCATGATCTTGGGGTCCTGGGATCCAGCCCTGTCTTGGGCTCCCTGCTCAGCAGGGAGTCTGCTTCTCCCTCTCCCTCTGCCTCTACCCCTGATTCGTGCTCTCTCTCTCAAATGAATGAATAAAATCTTAAAAAGTAAAAGGATAGGGGTGGGAGGATGGGTTAGCCTGGTGATGGGTATTAAAGAGGGCACGTTCTGCATGGAGCACTGGGTGTTATGCACAAACAATGAATCATGGAACACTACATCAAAAACTAATGATGTAATGTATGGCGATTAACATAACAATAAAAAATTTTTTTAAAAAGTAAAAGGATAGTGACTCTTAAATCTTATTGATATCAGACTCTTTAAACACCGATGATGAGTAAACAATCAAATAGTTATTGTCTTTTTAATATTTGAGAAGCAAATACTGGATGACCTGTCTTGAAACTATTTTAATAAATCAGGGGACTGTAATTCGGTTGGCACCTACAAGGAGGTGAAAATAAAATGCACCATTTTCTCTGTACCATTCAGGTAATCCAGCCATCATTCATCTCCCATTAACTTAGGTCTGAAATAAGGCTTCCATTTTCCCAAAGTCTTCCATGAGTCTGGACAGTCACTCACAATAGAGTGAGGTAGGGTGAGTGCTCACAGTGACATGCCTGAGTAAGGAAATATGGAAAGGACAGGAGCTGCAGGAGAGAGCCCAAGAGGAACTAGGGGAGGAGCCTGTCAGCCAGGTGCACTGATTAATGCAGAAAGGGTCTTGTGGGAACCAAGACATTCAATTGAGTTTGAAAAGCCACCTCATAAACACCATCTGCTTTTTTCACTAGTTTTTTTTGTTGGTGGTGGTGGTTTGTTTTTCCCTATCTGTCCTGATCTTTAAACAGGGTTTAATTAAAAATGCTAATTAGATTTGATGTTCTATGAGCACACATACCAATGACCTTAGGTTATCTGCAATCTAAATGGAAGGAAGGAACTTGGCCAAATGAAATGTGATTTTCATTGACACTCCAAGGCAGGGGCTGGTGGTGAGTTTTGTTGGACTCTGGATAGGAAAGAATGAAATCCCTAAGAGTAGGTGCAGGGTCATTGTCTTCTTTGTTGATCCAAGTGCCAAGCACAGGGCTTAACACTCAGTATGAATTTGTTAAACGCTAATATTAAATGTCTCTAGAAGTAGAGGTTGAGTCAAGAATGTGTTAGATTCTGAATATTGAACAATATGCTTTAATACCCTTGGGAATGAGTTAGAGACTTCCAGGAAAAGGCTGGGTAATGAATAAATCAGTATCCTATCCTACTTATAATTATTAACTATAAGAACTTTTAACTTTTAGGGGCCCCTGGGTGGCTCAGTCATTAAGCGTCTGCCTTCGGCTCAGGTCATGATCCCAGGGTCCTGGGATCAAGCCCTACATCGGGCTCCCTGCTCAGTGGGAAACCTGCTTCTCCCTCTCCCACTCACCCTACTTGTGTTCCTGTTCTTGCTCTCTCTCTGTCAAATAAATAAAATCTTTAAAAAAAGAACTTTTAACTTTTAAAAAAACAGCTTTATTGAGATATAATTCACATATCATACAATTCACCCATTTATTTTTTAATTTAATTTAATTTAAATTCAATTAATTAACATATAGTATATTATTAGTTTCAGAATTAGAGTTCAGTGATTCATCAGTTATATATAACACCCAATGCTCATTACATTACATGGCCTCCTTAATGCCTATCACCCAGTTATCTAATCCCCCCCACCCCACTCCCCTCCAGCAACCCTCAGTTTGTTTCCTATAGTTAGGAGTCTCTTATGCTTTTTCTCTCTCTCTCTTCTTGTCTATTTTATTTTTCCTTCCCTTCCCCTATGATCCTCTGTTTTGTTTCTTAAATTCCACATATGAGTGAAATCATATGATAATTGGCTTTCTCTGATTGACTTATTTCACTTAGCATAATTTCCTCTAGTTCCATCTACATCATTGCAAATGGTAAGATTTCATTTTTTCATGGCTGAGTAATATTCCATTGGGTGTGTGTGTGTGTGTGTGTGTGTATACCACATCTTTATCCATTCATCTGTTGATGGACATCTGGACTCTTTCATTGTGGACATTGCTGCTATAAACATTGGGGTGTAGGTGCCCCTTCAGATCACTACATTTGTATTTTTTGGGTAAATACCTAGCAGTATAATAAGTGGCTCTATTTTTGACTTTTTGAGGAACCTCCATACTGTTTTCCAGAGTGACTGCACCAGCTTGTATTCCCACCAACAGTGTAAGAGGGTTCCCCTTTCTCTGCATCCCCACCAACATCTGTCATTTCCTGACTTGTTAATTTTAGCCATTCTGACTGGTGTGAGGTGGAATTTCATTGTGGTTTTGATCTATATTTCCCTGATGCTGAGTGATGTTGAGCATTTTTTCATGTGTCTGTTCGCCATTTGGATGTCTTCTTTGGAGAAATGTCTGTTCATGTCTTCTGCCCATTTCTTGACTGGATTCTTTGTTCTTTGGGAGTTGAGTTTGTTGAGTTCTTTACAGATTTCGGACACTAGCTCTTTATCTGATGAGACATTTGCAAATATCTTCTCCCATTCTTTAGGTTATCTTTTGGTTTTGTTGACTGTTTCCTTTGCTGTGCAAAAGCTTTTTATCTTGATGAAGTCCAATAGTTCATTTTTGCTTTAGTTTCCCTTGCCTTTGGAGACTCAATTCACCCATTTAAATACAATTGTTTTTTTAGCATCCATCACCATATGTACAACCATCACCATAATCAATTTTAGAACAGAAAGAAACCTCCTATCTCCCCATCCTCCTTAGTCCTAAGTAACCACTAACCTACTTGCTATCTCTATGGTTTCCCTATTTCAGACATTTCATATAAATGGAATCTTATAATAATATATGGTCTTTTATGGTTGGCTTCTTTCATTTAGCATAAGATTTTCAAGGTACATCCATATTGTAGCATGTGTCGGTACTTCATTCCCATTTTATGGCTGAATTATATTCTATTATATGGATATAACCCATTTTGTCTAACCTTTATAAATACAAATCTCTATAGAGAAAAAGAAAATCAATGTATTGTTTTTTTTTTTTTTTCCTGTAGCTAATAATCCACTCATCCTT
The DNA here is from genome assembly GCF_054177405.1 of Leptonychotes weddellii. Classification (NCBI taxonomy): domain Eukaryota; kingdom Metazoa; phylum Chordata; class Mammalia; order Carnivora; family Phocidae; genus Leptonychotes; species Leptonychotes weddellii. Next base: position 26,045,691 of record NC_138374.1, on the reverse strand, counting down.
GCTCATAGTCTCAGGAGCTCCATTCGTAATTTATACTTTACTTTTTTGTTCTCTACCCTGAGAGTAACAAGCACAAATTAGCTACCTCTTAAAAATTTCAAAATAATTGGTCTCTTCTCTAAAACAGACTGAAGTATAACTCCTCACACAATAAAACTTTACTTCTTCTATGAGAAACTTCTTGGCTCATTCCTCAACTTGATTTTATTTCTCCATTTCCTCTTCTACCTGCTTTTGGGCTGTTTCTCTCTGACTTTCCTGAACTGTCTATACTTGTCTGAACTAAGTCAGTTTGCTTGACCAAGGTGAGAGATTCTACAAGTTTGTTTGGTTAAAGGTACATTCTTACTGAAAGGACCTGATGCACAGTAGGTAATTGAATGAATTGAATTACAAAATAAATGAATGAATGAGCTTAATCCCAGGGAAATGAAAGAGGAATTTGGTTCTGGAGGTTGTGGAAGTGCTGAGGTCAGAGCAAGAAAGATGTGCAGCAAAAATAGACTTGGTGTTGAGCCAGCGAAATGTGGAAATCATCTTTAAGTGATTGCAGAATATAACATAGAGGATTACAGGGCGTGTTCTGAAAAGTTTCAGAGAGCAGGATCAAGATTAAGTGGGTGGAGGTTATTCCAGGGAAGCCCACTTTGGCTAAATATATTGAAGGACTTTCTAATAATACTGACTTTTTGAAAATAAAATAGACTGCTGGGGGTCATATTCCCTGAAAATATTGATGCTAAAGTTAGACACTTATATGCCAGGGAAGTGGTAGAAATAGACACTCTGCAATGGATAGAAGATTCAACCAGAGTGCCTATCATTGATAAAACTCTGGGAAAAGGAGGACCTTGCAGAGATGGAGAGATATTAAATATGGCCAAACCACTCTCCTTTCTCTTTTAATACCAGTGAGATTGTGTTTCCTTAAGAAGTTTAGTAAATTCCATGCATGCTTGAAGCCCCTCCAATAAATCAGAGATCAAAGACAAGGACTATTTAAGGACAACCATAATATTTCCCTGATCCTATTTAATAAAAGTGTGTGCATGTTTCTGATTATAAAAATAATGCATGGTTGAGCACCTGGGTGGCTCAGTTGGTTAAGTGTCTGCCTTTGGCTCAGATCATGATCGCAGTGTCCTGGGATCGGGCCCCGCCATCAGGCTTCCTTCTCCGCGGGGAGTTTGCTTCTCCCTCTGCCTCTGCCTGCCGCTCCCCCTGCTCGTGCTCTCTCTCTCTCTCTCTCTCTCTCTCGCTCGCTCGCTCTCTCTGTAAAACAAATAAATAAAATCTTAAAAAAAAATAATGCATCGTTATTGTAGAAAGTTCAGAAACTCTAGAAATAGGAAGCCAATTAAATCCATTGATCATTGTTATCACTCTGTATACTCCTATTAACATTTTGGTATGTTTCCTGCCACTCTTAAAAAAAAAAACAAACTGAACAAAGAAACAGAAAATGAAAAGTAAAAGTCTCTTTCTCACCCTTCTATCTCCCAGTACCATTCTCCAGAGCCTTCATTTAAAATTATTTTGATGGTTACCTCTGTATCTGCAAATAATGTGTTCGTACTTGTATTTCTTGATCTAACACCTTTAAAAAAGATCTATTTCTGCCCTCTGTGAAAGACAAGGAATTCAGTTCATTGGCCCTACCCTCACCTTTCTTTTCTTCTTCTCCTCTTTCTCTCAGTCTTTTAATTTTGTATGATTGTTTTCAGTTCTTCTGTTGGTTACCCTTATTCCTAAAAATAATCTGCCATCAATTTTAGATTCTACATCTTGATACCTCTTTGTGTAAAATAAGAGAATTAGTGCCCCCACATTTCTTGGATCTGAAGAAGATCCTCATATAAAATTTTCAGAGAGAGCAACAATAAATAAATCTCAAAGTCCTTGCTTTCTGAAAATATTCATCTGGATATGGAATGCTAGCTTCAAAAACATTTTTTTAACTCTGAAAATGTTGCTATATTGCTCCCCAACATCCTGTGCTACTGAGTTATCTTCTGTAGAAGGTTTTATCCTCTTTATTCTTGATGTCCTGAAATTTCATGAGAGTCTGTTTAGATGGGTCTTTTCTCATGCAATGGGTTCAACACTTTCAACCTAAAGACTCGTGTCTTTCTTATCTCTGAGAAATTTTCATATATTACTTCGTTTACTTTCTTACCTGCAATTTTGAAATTCCATCTCTTTAGAACTTCTTTTAGGTGGATTTTAGACACTGAATTGATTTTCCTTCTCAACTTCTCTCTTTTTTAAATTTCTTTTTCATTTTCACCTATGTTCTGCGATATTCCCCAATTTCTTTTCTTTCAGTCATCCTAAAGAGCCTTTATTTTTGCAATCATGGGTTTGATTTCTAAGAATTATCCTTAATTTCGGAATATACCTTTTTTAAAACATCAACCTATTAATGGATGCAATGTCTTCTCAGACCTCTCTTAGGACATTAATTTTAAAATAATTTAAAAGTGGGCGCCTGGGTGGCTCAGTTGGTTAAGCAACTGCCTTCGGCTCAGGTCATGATCCTGGAGTCCCGGGATTGAGTCCCGCATCGGGCTCCCTGCTCGGCAGGGAGTCTGCTTCTCCCTCTGACCCTCCTCCCTCTCATGCTCTCTGTCTCTCATTCTCTCTCTAACAAATAAATAAAAAAAATAAATAAAAATAAAAAAAATAAATAAATAAAATAAAATAAAATAATTTAAAAGTATCTTCTGTTCATTTAATAATCTGTTTGTTTTATCCCAGAATCAGTTGTTCTGTTTAATTATCTTGGCTATCTTCTTTGTTGGTATTGGTTTTTCTCAACTTTCTTATGTTATTAGTGTTCTTTTTGCATTTATAAGCAAAGGACTAAGTTAATGAATATATGTGACTGGAGTAGACCCCTCTGCCATTCTGTAAGTCAGCTCCCCCCAAGCTGGCCTCTTCTTGCGGGGAGGACTGCCTTTGAGCTCTGAGTCCTGGACAACTGTGGGAGCTTCTGGCTTCTCCCAAGAGCTTCGGGACTTCTCCACCCTTACTGCATGCCTGCTGAATGAAGACGAGTTTACTCTGAACTTCAATTAAGACTCTGATTTCGGTCCTTTTTTTCCAGTCTTACTCGCAGCTGGGGCTGACCACAAAGAATAGATTTCTGTCAGTGCAAGATCTCACCTGCAAGTCATACCTGTGAGACAATAAAGAATTGATTCTCTTACATAACAAGAAGACCAGAAGCAGTGCAGCCCCAGGACTTATTACTTTAGAAGCTCAACAACCTCAGCAGATAGCTGATTATTTTCATCTTTTTTCTGATTGGCTCAGCCTGTCAAGCCAGTTATTAAGCTAACACATGATTGCAGGATGGCTGCAGCAGCTCCAGGTATCACACCCTCAAGTCTGTCCAGAGGCAGATAAAGATAGCAGACACTCCTATATACCACTTAAAAAAATAGCTCTATTGATACATAGTCTACATACCATAAAACACACCTGTTTAAAGTGTACATTTCAGTGGTTTTTAGTAGACTCACAAAAATGTGTGACCATAACCTCTAATTCCAGAATAGCTTCATTACTCCAAAAAGAAACTCAGTACCTATTACGCAGTAACAACCCATTCCCTCCCCTGTCATCCCTCTCCCTTAATCCTGAGCAACTGCTAATCTACTTTCTGTCTATGGGTTTGCCTATTCAGAACATTTCATATAATGGAATTATATACTATGTAGCCTTTAGCACCTGACTTATTTAACATAGCAAAATGTTTTCAAGCTTTCCTCATCTCTTTTTTTTTTCTTAGATTTTTATTTATGAGAGAGGGAGCACAAGTGGGGGGAGGGGCACAGGGAGACTGAGAAGCAGATTCCCCACGGAGCAGGGAGCCCGATGCGGGGCTCAATCCCAGGACCCTGGGACTGTGACCTGAGCTGAAGGCAGACGCTTAACGACTGAGCCACCCAGGCGCCCCTCCATAAGCTTTTAAAATGCAAGACTATTCATCCACTTCACTGAGTTACCAGTTTTCGTTTCCACCATTTCAAAGGGGTTTTTGTTTTTTCCAAATTGTCCATACTGTAGTCATTCAAAAAACAATACATTGTACCAGAGATGACTGAGAGGAAATTCCCACTAGTCGGCGACTGAGGGAATATTCTGCAACTAAATTAGTGGAGCTGAAGAGCCACTTTAAGCAAAAGGGCCGAGAGGTGGTGGTAGCTTGGGTGTTACGACCGTGGGATACCGGGAGACTAAAGGACCCCTGGGGCATCGTGCAGGACCTTAGGATCTGTCCTTGCCCCTATGATCAATCAACCCAATGCTACAGTAGCTGCTCTGGTGGCTGACTTAAGTGAAACCAGGACAATCTGTCTGAAGGGAAATCAATTATACTTATTTGTAGAAGTTCAATAAGAATGTTTTCCTTGTAACACGACACTGTTGGAATGACTGGTTGTATTACCAAGGCCTTGACTGGAGTGTCCTATTTGAGAGAGACCTGCATAGACTCAGATGTGACCAGACAGCTTGAAGGAACTAAGGTTGACTTGATGGAGCCAATGAATGACCGTTGGAGAAAAAAAAAAAAAAAATCAGCCTGGTACCTTCCATATAGGGTTCCTGGGAGCCTTACCAGATAAGTAAGGAAGGTCACTTCCTGGCAAGTTCACAAGATTTTGGGGAAGAGAGGAAGTAACCCAAATCTATAAGCATTGCAGGGGAGTTAATAGCAAGTATTTGGCTTGGCTCTTGGCCTCAAAAGGCTGTTTAAGGCACAATCTGAAATTCCTTATGAAAAGTTCTAGCAGGGACACCTGGGTGGCTCAGTTTAAAGGTCTGACTCTTGGTTTTGGCTCAGGTCATGTTCTCGCCGTTTTGGATCAAGCCCCCTGTTGGGCTCTGCACTCAGTGAGAAGTCTGCTTCAGATTCTCTTTCCCTTTCCCTTCCTTCCTCTCTCTCTCAAATGAATAAATAAAATCTTGGGGAAAAAAAAAAGTTCCCACAAACCAAATTTAAAAGAACTTAAATGGCCAGTCACTATTCTTGCTGCACTTACATAAATAGGCCAAGTTAAAACTGGGCTTGGTTTATAAACAACTTAGTCTTAACTTGGCTGCCTTTGAGGGTGATTTTTAGAGAGGAAAAAAAATGTTTCAGTAACGTATCTTTATGGCTATTAGATTCTAGTTCTGATTGTCTTGAATGTTTATTGTTTACCTATAAAACTAGCCTGGATTCTGAATTCTTCTGGTTTCCTTGTATATCTGGCTACTTATCTACCAGATTGCTTGCATACTATGGACCTGCCTTTGAAAGCCCACCTGCAGGACCGCCTCCTGAAATGACCCCATTCACTGTTTAATTGAACTGACCTAATCGACCCTGATGTGAAATATAGAATAAGATGCTACAACCACCCATGAAAGTTCCAAAATAATGGCTCTATGAAGGGTGGGGGTTCAACTTACTACTAAGGAATATCTTTAATTGGATGCAAGGCTGTTTCATTCTTCAAATTCTGATCTATACCCATTTTCAGCAAGAAGAAGATAGGGTGGTTGTCACCCCATCTCTCCAGAATGAGGAATGATGAAAAGCAGGGGTGGTATTGGCTCATGGGGCCAAAACAGCTACTAGGTTATTGCTGAAATAAGATTTTCCATGTCTATTGCCCATAAAGCATTTGTCTCTTGAGCTTAGCATTGCTGATGTTCCCTCCTGTTGCATCAGGAAATAGCTTCCTGTCATGGGCTACCTCTTGGGTTGAAATTCACAGTCGCTTCAACTGTTGGGTCTGAGGAAAGGACCCCTTTAGCGGGCCTGGGGGATCTTGCATTGCTGTTTGTATTGCTGCTGTGACCTAGGAATGCAAGTCATCTCCTGCAATCTGGCTCTAGGGTCATAGTGAAGTATGCTGTGCAGGTATTGTGTGGGCCATAAAGATGTTGGGGATGGAATGTAGGAGTGTAGACAACACTGACTCTGTCTTTGGCCCTCCATTTGTTCTCCCCTCTGGCTACTGTAGATAACTAGTAGAGAGCCATTGGGTGCAGAGGTAGTACCACTTTAGATAACTACCCTGTGACCTCACCAGCATGCCCCTCGCTCTATGAAAGCTGGAGATTAAGGACTGCGTGGCTGGCGAAAACGAGCGGGGGGAATTTGGGGTGGAAAATAGCTGCATAGTGCCCTTTGTTGTACATCCATCCACCTACCTGATTACCCCTGTCGGTAAGTTAACTGAATAATACTGTGTAAATGGTATAGAGTGGCTTGCATCGTTTTTCCATATGAAAGCACCTTCTCAGTCTGGAGGATACATTACCGACCCTCCTCCACCTTCTAATAGCTACATAATCATCACATGAGAATACCATAACTTATTTTAACAACTCTTGCAGCATTAATTCCTCCCAACAAACCTCTCCACCACTGTTTTGAGTTATTTAGGTTTTATAAATACTTTACTACTAAAACTAAGACTCTGGTTAACATTCAGTGCATAAGTATTTGCCTGAAATTCAGAGTATTTCCTTAGAATGGCTTCCTAGGAGTAGAATGACTATATCAAAGAATGTGAGCAGTTTAGGCTTTTGAAAAATTGAAAAATATTTATAATTTAGGAAGCTTTTTGCCAATTTATATTCTCACCAAAAGTGTGTTAAAGTTTGTCTCTGCACCCTTGCCAGCACTGGGTCTAACCTATTTTTCTTTTATATGTAAAAATGGCATCCTATTGTTTCACTTTGCATTTCTAGAAGTACTAATGCAATTGATGTTTAATTGGTTGAGCATATTTATGAATTGTCCACATCACTTGCTCATTTTTTAAAATGGGCATGTTACTGTATTTAACATTTTTTTCAAATATACTTTTTTAAAATTTAAATTCAATTAATTGACATATAATGTATTATTAGTTTCAGAGGTAGAGGTCAGTGATTCATCAATCTTATATAATACTGAGTGCTCATTACATCAAGTGCCCTCCTTAAGATCTATCATCCAGTTACCCCATCCCTCCACCTCCCTCCCCTCCAGCAACCCTCAGTTTGTTTCCTATGATTAAGAGTTTCTTATGGTTTTTCTCCCTCTCTGGCTTTATTTTTTTCCTCTCTTCCCATATGATCCTCTGTTTTGTTTCTTAAATTCCACATATGAGTGAGATCATATGATAATTGCCTTTCTCTGACTGACTTATTTCACTTAGCATAATACCCTCCAGTTCCATCCACATCATTGCAAATGGCAAGATTTTATTTTTTTTTTGATGGCTGAGTAGTATTCCACTATAGTTAACTTTAATCTTTTGAATAAATCAGGATTACAACTCAAAATGTACAAAAGGTACATGGTATTCTAGTCACTCATTCTTGTCTGAATTAGCAACCATTGACACTAGTTCCTTGTATATACTTCCAGAGATAATCTATGTTTATAAAAATGCCTACTTTTCTTTACACAAATTTAGAGTCCTACGTTAGTGTCCATGTCTTGAAGATCCCTCCATTTTAGCACCTAAAAATCTGCTTTCTAATGACTACTCATGATGCAGTTATTTGGATGTACCATAACTTATGTGCCCTACGTAACAAATTTAGGTGGTTTTAACCTTCTGTCATCACAGGTAATGCTGCAGTAAACAACTTTTTTACCTGTGTCGGCAAGCATAAATTCCTACAAACGAAGTTATGGTGAAGAGTATATTAAACTTTTGTAAATGGTGAAAATTATCCTCCATAGAGTTTTTTCCTCAGTCTCACCAACTTTTTATCAAACTTTTTGATATTTGCTAAGCAGTTAAGTGAAAAATGGTATATCATTATAATTTGAAAATGCACTAATTATCAGGTTAAGCATCTGTTCCTATGTTTAAAAGCCATGTTTTTTTTTTTCTTTAAATTTTCCATCCTATGCCTTTTGCACTGGATTGTTTGTTTTCATCTTTTTTTTTTTTAAAGATTTTATTTATTTATTTGACAGAGAGAGACACAGCGAGAGAGGGAACACAAGCAGGGGGAGGGGGAGAGGGAGAAGCAGACTCCCCGCTGAGCAGGGAGCCCGATGCGGGACTCGATCCCAGGACCCTGGGATCATGACCTGAGCCGAAGGCAGTCGCTTAACTGACTGAGCCACCCAGGTGCCCTGTTTGTTTTCATCTTGAAATGCTTTGTAGGAGTTCCTTATAATGTAAATTGTTCTTTTTGATATGGATTGCTCAGTATATTTCTAATCAATATGTAAGAGTTTAATATATGGAAGCCTGTGGCAAGGCCTATTCTTTTTCCTTGGCCTAGGGAGCTGGTTAGTAGTCTCTTCACCTGTTCTCCTCAAGTCCTCCTTGACTGGGTGCTTTAGCTCCACCTTGCTCTATTTTATGCCCAATTTACCTAAAGGCAAACATATCTTACCACTTCAAAAGCTGTTATTTTTTTTCCAGAAAAAACCTCAGTGTCATGTAAGAAAGCACAATATAGTATATTGTGTGCTTGAGAAACACATTCTCTTTATCAACATGTCTTTGACTTTATGCCTTGCTAAATAACCACACTAGTCCTACTACAGATGCATTCATCTCCCTCACTGGTTGGTTTTCATTACAGGCAGCCCAGTATTTCTGCCTGAACCATTCTGGATGAATGAGACATGGGAATGAGTAGGGATAGATGGATGGGAGTTGAAGAGATGGCGTAAGGGAGATGGTCCTAAAGATCCTCATTTTGAGGCCTAAGATTCTGGTGGACCTCCTCACTGGAAGTAGTAATTTTTTATCCTGATGGGTGGAGGTGATGCTTTAGAATAATACAATGTGTAGCATGTCTTATGAACTCATAGGACAAATATTGATTGGCTTGGAGTCCTCCTAGGGTGACATAGTCACAATTGTTTGCAACATTAACTTCAAACGTTGTCTGGGGAAGAGGCTGGGAATAATCAAGGAAATGGGAATATGACCAAGGAAACTGGAAATCCCAATTGGGGTAAGGGGGCTCCCTTTTTCAATCTATTTTTATTAGTTACCTATTGTTGTATAACAAATTACTCCAAAACTTAGCAATTAAAAAAACCACACTTCGTACATTTTCCATGGATCAGAAATTTGGGAGCTGCTTCCCTGGGTTCTGCTTCAGGGTTTCTCATGGCCTTGCAGCTGATATGCTAGCAGAGACTAAGGTCATCTGAAGGCTTGACTGGAGGTAGAGCATCTAATTCTAAGATGACTCACTCACATGGCTGTTGGCAAGAGGTCTCAGTTACTTACCAAGTGGATCTCTCCATAGAGCTACTGGACTGTCCTCACGATGGCACTGATAGCTTTTCCTGAAGTGAGTGATCTGGGAAAGAGAATGGGGCAGGCATCTTGTTTTTTATGACCTTCTACCATATTCTATTCTTTAGAATTGAATCACTAAATTAATGCTCACACTCAAGGGGAGGGGTACGAAGACCTACTTTTTGAGGGGAGGAATATCAAAGAATTTCTGAACATAGTTTAAAACCATCACACTCAACATTCCTCAAAAACCTATCCTAGCATACATTGAACTTCATCTGTTATCAGGAACCATTCTATTCTAAAGCATGATATCCTCTTAACAGTGGTCTTTTTCCTTCTCAGGTACTTGTTGGGTTTCTTCTTATTCTAGCAGCCATAGAGCTGGCCCTTGTACTCACAGAAGACTCTGGACAAGCCACGGTCCCTGCCATTAGATACACCAATCCAAGCCTTTACCTGGGCACATGGGTAAGCCCTACCCCCACTCCTGCCCTGTTTATCCTCTTCCCTCTTCCTATTCATAGTTATCTAGTTGAAATGTACTCTTTTGGAATAAAATTAAGTCAATTTCATCTACCTTTTTTGAGGGGCCTATGATGAGGCAAAACTTGGTTGTAATGGGGTTGAATCAAATTTTAGTTTTGGATATTCTTTTGAGCACTAACTTATAGATCCTTCTCCCTAGTGTAAATACTAACTTTGATGCCTAAGATATGTATCTTATGCCCTCCTATCTTTCCACCTAATAATTATACATGAGTGAGTGGCAGGCCAGCCGAGGCAGAGACCCACGCTCTGACAGGCCCAGGAGGTCAGTGCCATGACCCTGTGCCACTTCTGGAATGGTTCACCCTGGCCTACTTCCTCTACTTCATCACCTACAAGCACTGTGGCCTGAGTGCAATGCCTTCTGGAAGTGCGTGCAGGCCAGGGTCACCTACCTCTTCATGCAGCTGTGCAAGATGCTATTCCTGGCCTTGTTTTTCCCCACCTGGGAAGGTGGCATCCCTGACTTCATTGGGGTGTCATGAAGGTCAACGTGGATGTGGCAGGCCTGTTAGGCCTAAACCTTGTCATGTCCTGGAATGTATGCAAGGGGGAATACAAGATCATGTTACTGCCCTAGGCTGGGCCATGGCCACGCTCATTATGTCCCACTGCATCCCATCTGAGTTGGAGCCCAGGGCATGGAGTTTGACTGGAAGGACATCCAGAAGAGCATGGACTCCAACATCAGTCTGGTCCATTACATCATCTCATCTGCCCAGGTCTGGATGATAACACGCTACCACCCATACCTCACTTTTCAGCCATCAGTACTCCTACTGATGTTCCTTAGCATCTATGAGGCCTTTGTCATGGAGACCTCTGTCCATCTCTGTTCCCTGGGCAGCTGGACAGCACTCTATGGCCCTGTATGTCACCGTTGTCAACATGCAGTCCTAGACTTGGTGTCCCATTCACACACCCTTTCCCTGCCTCCAGGCTTCAGTGAAGTAAACAGTATTTGGAAAGTAAAAAATAAATAAATAAATATACATATACACACATGAAAGCCAAGTTTCTTGATGTAAAAGAATTTTCTAAATGCTGTAAATATTATTCTTAAATTGACTAATGACTCATCAATGGATCCCTGAGTCTAGAGTTGTTTGTATAAACTCGATAACAGAAGCTGCTATCTCTCCTGCAGGCTTGGTTTTTAGGGAGGCCTGCACAGTGTTTTAAAAACAACTGAATTAAAAATAAATAAATAAATAAAAACAACTGAATTAGTTGCTACCATTTTAAAAGAGGAAGATGCCACATAACTATTTGGATTATCTAAACTTTCTTGAAAAATCAGAATGCCTGGTATCTATGGGCCTATATCCCCATAGGGCAATGGTCAGCCATTGTGTGTGCATCTCTTCCCAATGCTGTGTTTAGTGACAGTGTGTTGGGGCTTGAAATCTACCATGGTAGTAATATCTATAGCACAGAAATGAACAAATGCTACTAATCATGGCTTTGTTTTCAGAATGTTAGTTTACAAAGTCAGCACTGAGTCTAGGAAATGAACACTTATTATATTTAAGTGAGATGTTACAAGGCAAGCTTTTTTTTTATTGCTTAGTTTGATATTATTAGAAAATCACATAGACAAGTTGCACCTGTCCAGCAGAAACTGCCTCCCAGGTGGACTACTGCAGCACCTGAAATTAACTTCCTTGGGTCTTGAAAAGACTTTTCTGTCTGCCAAAGTAACTCCATTAAATGCAGAATGTGACCCTCTGTCTTCTTGGCTAACTCCCCACCCAAGTGTGATGGGGAGATGGGGTGGGGAAGGGATTCCCAGGAAGAGCACGGATGCCCTAAAAGAAGAGGTTGGATTGTATCAGGAAGGAAGTCTACAACTTGGCATTTGTGTGCTTTCTGCTTGGCCAGATTAGTTCTAACAATCTCCTCCTCTAACCCACCATTCTTTCCCTGTCTCTCTGGCCTCTTTCTTGCCTCTCATCCTTGGTGACAGTATTTTTCAGAACTTGTGAATTTCTCTCCAGCTCCTGGTTTTGTTGATCCAACATAGCAGGCGATGGTGCATGCAGAAGGATTCTTGGTTCCTGTCCCTATTCTGGATTCTCTCAATACTCTGTGGCATTTTCCAATTACAGACTCTGATCCGGACACTCTTAAAGGTAAGGAGGAAAGAGAGGGTGACTTGAGAAGGTAGTGGTGATCAACTTCTAAGAGTGAATGGCATAGAGTCAGTTGAACTCTGGGATAGAATTTGTTTAGGGGATTTGATGATAGGCTTCAATCACAAGCATTGACCTGTGTGGGCCATTTAGACTTAATTTGGAAAAAGGCTCATTTTCTTTGTTTTTTGTTGTTGTTTTTCCTCCCCATAGGGCAGCAATTCTAACCTGGCCTATTCCTGCCTGTTCTTCATCTGCTATGCACTGCAGATCCTGATCCTGATCCTTTCAGCATTTTCAGAAAAAGATGCCTCATCAACTGTGAGACTCTAAATATGCCCATCTCATGTATTATCTCATTGGATGGTATTTTGACACATGTAACTTTGAGATGCCTAGGCCTCATGGGGGTCCCACTAGCCCAGAATATAGCCGTGTGGACCATTTATGGTTTAAGGAAACCAAAAGTGGCTAGCGTACAGAAATACTCTTTTATGAGTATGGAAATACTTTTACATTGACCTGCCAATCTTCAGCCTGGACAATTCATTCACCTATCTATGCCAGAAAATTTTATTTTTCCTGGTGACTTTAGGGTCTCCAGATAAACCTATGTCGTTCAGTCTACTTCAGTCTTATGTCTACTTTTTAGCAAAGCATACCTAGAAAAAGTCAGTTTCCAATTTTAGAGTCCCACAAAGTTCCTGTTTCAAGCTGATTTACTTTTTGATTTTGTGTGTGTGTGTGTCTTGCAGAATCCATCATTCACAGCCTCATTTCTGAGTAGCATTACATTTAGTTGGTATGACAGGTAAGAAATGCCTGGAGTGTGGGTTGTCCCTATCCCTACCCCCTCATTCTTCTGAAAGTGATGGAATTATTAATTTTAAAAATGCTTCCCAGGGCCTCTATTTCTCCTCTACTTGGAGTCTGAGAATGTTGACTTAATAGATCTATTTATTTCAGACTGAGATGTGGAGGAGAGGGTGGAGGGGGCTTTGCTCTTGGTGGCCTGGGGGTTCCATGGGGAAAAGGAAGGATGTTAGGAAAAAGGCAGAAGGATAAGAAGAGGGACGTTTGGGGGTAGGCAGTGTGTCACAATTCGAAGGGTAAGAGATGCACCAGCTGGCCTTGGCTACCAAAGGATCTGCAGCAAGCTCTCTTGGCCTTTGCAGTTCTATGGATCCCTTGGCAGCTGGTACTGCCTGTGAACCCCTTCTCAGATAATGATTTCAGCACATAAAGAAAAAGACACAGGTTACAAAGGAAACCAAATATATTGAAATAAAATCACTTAAATAAAAAAAACAAAAACAAATTTGTGATGTAACCCAAGCGCTTCTTTACAAACATGTTAAATGATGAGATCTAGTGAAGGAGCGATAGGACTAATAATGACCACAATCTCAAAGTAGCCCTGAGTGTACATGTACCATGAAAACACTGTGGTGTCCCCTGGTGTCAGAGGAATGTGCAGTCCTGTTTCCAGCTGTCTGGTTGCCTCCATTCATGTTCTAAGGAAAGGCTAGATTTCAGTTAGAAGCTGGTGAAAATAAAGATGTAATTTATTTTGTATCCATGTTCTCAAACACCAGGTTGGTGGGCCCTGATCTAGAGAGAGAGCATAGAGGAGGCCTCCAGGGCTGCTCAGTTCCTTAAGGGCATCGTGAAGGCCCCTCAGGGAGATGCCGATGCAGAGAGGCAGCCAGTGTTCGAGGAGGAAGGGGCAGGAGGACGTGATGCTCTTTTGGCTTTTAATTCAGTCGCACTGCTCCTCTTGCCCTTCTCGTCTTATTCCACATTCCATCACCTCTCCCATCCGTTTTCCGCCCTCCCCATGCCTCTGTCAAGTGTAAAGGGCCAGGAGATGGAGCAATGGGCCTCCTCCCATCCTTTGTCCCTCCATCTCTGAACTGAGGCGGGGGGGGGAGGTAGGTTTTGACAGAAGCAGCAAGGGGACTGCCCCTGACCCAGCCTGTAGGGTCTCAGCCTGTGGATCGCTCTGGTTCCAGCATCATTATGAAAGGCTACAAGCAACCTCTGACACTTGAAGATGTCTGGGATGTTGATGAAGAGATTAAAACCAAGGCACTGGTCAGCACGTTTGAAAAACATATGGTAGGAGAGCTGCAGAAGGCCAGGAAGGCGCTCCAGGGACGGCAGCGGAGGAAGGCCTGGAGGGGCTCTGGAGATGGGCTGCATGGCTTGAACAAGAATCAGAGTCAAAGCCAAGATATCATTGTCCTGGTAACATTCCCATGAGTGTCTGTGTGAATGTGCTCTAGGTTTCAGGCATGAGGATATCCGTGTCCTAGTGATTCTGTCCTTATATTTTGATAGCCCTGTATACACTGCAGTGCATTTTATGTTATTTGTAGTAGCTATAATACTAATAATACCTTAGTGATGGATACATTTGGGTAGAATGTGCTATTCTCTCTCTTTTGGGGTATATTTGAAATTTTCCATATCTTTAAAAATAGAAAAATAGGGGGCACCTGGGTGGCTCAGTCCATTGAGCATCTGCCTTCGGCTCAGGTCATGATCCCAGGGTCCTGGGATCGAGCCCCGCATCGGGCTCCCTGCTCAGCGGGGAGCCTGCTTCTCCCTCTTCCTCTGCCTCTCTTTCTCTCTCTGTCAAATAATCTGAAAAAAAAAAAAAGAAAAATAGTACCTTAGCATTACCAGAAGTTGCACTTTGGTGGGCTTTCGCCCTAGCAGCTAATGTACTTATTTATTCACTCAAAAGTATTAAGTATCAAGTGTCAGACTATTCTGGGCACTGGGTACAAGGAATAGCCTGAAAGAGTCCTCTTTAGAGAGCTGGGAAATAATAAACCAATACAGGTTACTCTCTAAGAGTAATACATGTTATTAAGAATGTATAAAACATGTTAATGTCTTTGCAGTGAAGTGCCTTTAGGGTCATAGGAGAGACTTCTCAGAGGAGGTGTCACTTGAGCAGAGACCCAAAGTCTGAGAAGAGCCCACCTGGGGGACCATCAGAAGGCAGTGTAGGGGCGCCTGGGTGGCTCAGTCGTTAAGTGTCTGCCTTCGGCTCAGCTCATGATCCCAGGGTCCTGGGATCGAGCCCTGCATTGGCTCCCTGCTCCACGGGAAGCCTGCTTTTCCCTCTCCCACTCCCCCTGCTTGTGTTCCTGCTCTCGCTATCTCTCTCTCTCTGTCAAATAAATAAATAAAATCTTAAAAAAAAAAAAGAAGGCAGTGTAATCCCGTCCAAGGGAGCAGTGGTGTGAGGCTAAGGGAACACAGTTTGTTCAGAGAACTGCAAGAAGGTCCTGGGGCATGGACAGAGAGGCTGAGTAGGGGGTGCTCAGGGCAGTGGATAGGGACCGTGCTGTGTAGACCCTTGTGGACCATGGTAAGGAGTCTGGGTTTTATTTTATGAAGGATGGGAAGCCAGTGGAAGGTTTTGAACAGAAGAGTAATGGGATCAGATTTGTACTTTTAAAAGCATGTTTGGGCTGCCGCCAGGAGGACAGATGGTTGGGGTGCAAGAGTAGAAGCTGGGGGGCAGGCTGGGGCAGTTGCCCGGGCAAGAGAGACTGATCAGATGGGGTCTCAGTGACAAAGTTACAAGAGGATGTCACTGGTAGAAAAATCTGGAAACTAAGGCTGAGAAGCTGAATTGGGGGCCTGATGGGCCCCTGGAGAATGTAATGAAGAGGCCAGATCACAGGAAGAGGAAGAGGCTGGTGAGGGAGCGGGAATGCCCCAGTACTGGATGCTCAGATGGGACAGTGGAAGTTGTGCCCTCACAAAGTACCGCTAGCGGCAGGGCTTAAAACAAATGTGCTGTTTCACAGGTAGGAAGCCAGAAGCCCCAAATCAAAGTATCAGCAGGGCCACGCTCCTTCCAAAACCCGGAGGGCAGAAACCTTCCTTGCTTCTCTTACCTTCTAGTTGGGCTGTTCTTTGGCTTGTGGAGGCATCGCTCCAATCTCTGGCCATCTTCTCTCTGGCTCTGAGGCTCTTCTCTTATAAAGACACCAGTCCTATTGGACTAGGGCCCACCCTAAGGACCTCAGCTTGATTACATCTGCAGAGACCATATTTCCAAATAAAGGCACATTCTGAGGTACTGGGGGTAAGGGTTTCAGCATCTTTTGGGGGGACATAATTCAACCCATAACATCCCACAACAACCACAAGCAGAAACAAACAAAAAGGCTCTGAGTATCAAAAATACGTATCCTCATGTCCATGCCTTTCAGTCTCTGGGATTACCCTGCAGGCCCCATACTTAGGGTCTATTCTTTGTTTTGTTTTGTTTTGTTTTTATGTGGTATTCTCACCAGCTTAGTTGTCTGGTTTTCTCACCCAAAATAGATTAGGAGTATCAGGATGGGGGAAAGGAACCAGTGATGGCAGCTGAAAGGTTGGGTGGTGACCAGGCAGTGAGAAGACCAAAATCTGTACAAAGAAAGCAACAGGACTCGGGGGCTTAACACTCTGGAGCCGAGCAGTGCAAGACAAAGTTTTACACCACATGGCTCTGTAAGCACTGTTGGTGTTTGGTTTTATACCTAGGAAGAAGTTAAAAAGAAAAAAAAGAAGTCTGGGACCACAAAAGACTTTCCCAAGTCCTGGTTGGTCAAGACTCTCTTCAAGACTTTCTACATCATGCTCTTGAAATCATTCCTCCTGAAGCTGGTGCATGACCTCCTCATGTTTCTGAGTCCTCAGCTGCTGAAGTGAGTCCTGGGCCTTGGCTCTCCCTTCAGGGCCTCCTCTGCCACTCTCCTCCTTGCTGGCCCCTTGGATATGCAGGCAGGAGCTTATTATTAAATTCCCATTGTTTAAAATGCTGATAATATTCTTCCACCTTATCGTGTGTTCATGAAAAGCACAAGGCAATTTTCAGGATCTAAAATGCTAGGTCTTCCCTCGTTTCTACATCCCTTCCCTCCCAGGAAGCCAGATACTTGTTAGGAGCTCTTGTTAAACAGAACTGATAAGGGAGGAGCCATGCCCAAGAGGCGGGCAGCACAACGCAAGAGAGCCTTGTACCTGGTGTCTGTAACCCCATCTCTACAGCCGCAGCCTTCGGTGGGAGGTTCAGCTTAATCATAACAAGACTTCACAGTCTGTGGAATCTCTGGGATGAATTCTCCTCTATGGGAAGTTCTAACTTGCATTGAATACATGTCTTAATTACTTTTCAGGCTTGATTTGTCCAAGAACATATCCACTTCTCCCACACAACTTCTTTTACCAGGGGGCGGGGGAAGGCAGGGCCAAAGCCTTGCAGCAGCATGTGTGAGGAGCATTTCATTCATTATCCTGCTCACAGCCATGGGTCATCAACTCGAACCTTTTGCTGCTTGCTGCTAGCCCTGTAAGCAAAAGCAAGAGCACTGACACAACTGTGGAGTTCAGGTCTTCCAACAGCTTTGGACAATTCTGGTCCCTTTTGTTAACTACAGGGCAGGGGTAGGGTAGCGGGCTGTGCATGAAGAGTGTGAAGAGTCCTTGGAGACCTGATGGGCAGCAATGACTTGGTTTTGTTTTGGCAGATTGCTGATCTCCTTCACAAATGACCGAGACACACATGTGTGGATCGCATATCTCTATTCAGTCCTCTTCTTTGTTGTGGCCCTCATCCAGTCTCTTTGCCTTCAGTGCTACTTTCAAATGTGCTTCAAGCTGGGTGTCTCCGTACGGACAACCGTCATGGCGTCCATATATAGGAAGGTGAGTGGCTTGCGTCAGACCTCACTGAAGAAAATCCCCTTAAATGTGAGCATTTATTCCAAGACCGAGAAAAATTTGATGGAAATGATAACTGATCTTAACACTTGATTCTGACTAACCAGATAGCCTCCTTTGGATTTTTCTTTGCAAATTGTGGAAAAGTGGATTCACAGGCCTAGGGCATGTGTGTGTTCAGGGACGCAGGGGAGGATGTACTCCAGAGGAAACCTGGCAAGCTGGTCTCCGCCCTGGATCTGCCTTTCAGCCTTGAAGGCTTGCATACCTGTCCCTCTCTTCTTGCCTCTCTTGACAAAGTGAGAACACGTTGGAAAAGAATGTAAGATTAGAGTGCTCCCTTTGGCAGCACATGTACTAAAATTGGAAAGAATGCAAGATCAGAAACGAAGCTGACCCATGGCAAACTCTTAAAACCACCAACATTTAAACTGGATACTACATGAAACTGGGTTCGTAAGACTTCGTGCATCCATCTCGGTGACAATTTTGCCATAGACTAGAATGCTCTGTGGGCCAGGGCTCCATCTCCCCGGACCCACTTTTGCCTAGAGACTGCTTTTTCTAATCTTTAGCATCTGCCCACCCCTTCTCTGCCTGACTGCCTGACTCATTTTTTCACTTTGTAAACACATGCTCTCTGGTTACTGAGTTCTGCAGACTTGGGAACTTTCCCATTTCTATATGATGATTTTGTTAATCTTCCCTCTGATGTTTGCTTTTAACATTTAACTTTCTCAGAGCCACTGTATTTTCCTTATGTCCTAGATTCAAGGTGAAATATCATTTTGTCCCTTGAAAATAGAATCAATCCTATCTCAATAAAAAATAAATAAAAAGAAATGAGAATAGAGGAGTTACCGTCAGTGACTACAAGCCTGAGGAAAAAATTCATACATGAGGAGCTAGGACTTTTTATAGAATAGAACATTAAACACCAATTGCGTTTTCTTCCTCTTTCTTGGACCATTAGAGTGTTCCATCATAGTGATTTCTCTATTATGGTTCCTGGTTTTCTCCTTTGCATTTGTCTGTTAAAACTAATGTGTCATTGTCTTCCCTGAGCAGATGTTGACTCGTCCAGAGACCCAGACAGGTAGTCCAAAATGTCTTTAGATCAGAAGTCTGGTCCCGTCTTTTGAACTCCTGAGTAGCCTCACACTGGAATTTGTCTCTCCCCACCACCGCCGCCGCTGGTTTTTAATCCCCTTATTTCTTTTGGAGATACTGGATTTCTACTTGTTTGCAGGATACAGGGTCCCTAACTAGGCTATATCAGCCATTTCTGTGAATGTACACTTTTACAGTTGTGGTGATTCATTCCCACTATTTTTGATTCTTAATATATGCCAAGTTTTACAACTGTTACAATCCATAAAGAATTTGTAAAATGGAACCCTATTAGACTTTCATTCAAATAAATATCGCTACTAAGAACTGAAAATTGATTTCCTATGTTTAGACAATGCTTCCTTTATGAAATGTTATGAAACATTTTTTTATATCGATTATCAATTCATGGCCCTGTGAAGTAACTGCATTCTCCCTATTTTACAGAGAAGTAAGGCTTAGGTCATTTCAATACCTACAATCACATAGCCAGGTCTTGCCCTCAGATAAGGGCTCCTGGCACTAAATTAATGTCCTTTCTACTGTATTGAGATTTTTTTTTTTTAAGATTTTATTTATTTATTTGAGAGAGAGAATGAGAGAGAGCAAGCACATGAGAGGGGAGAGGGTCAGAGGGAGAAGCAGACTCCCCGCCGAGCAGGGAGCCCGATGCGGGACTCGATCCAGGGACTCCAGGATCATGACCTGAGCCGAAGGCAGCCGCTTAACCAACTGAGCCACCCAGGCGCCCTGTATTGAGATTTTTATTGAGAATAGAAAAATGATGACCTTGAAGGGTAATTAATTTTTTTGGCTTTTTGGTTTGTTTTGGGGAAGGGGGTGTTTTTGCTCTCCCATACCAAAAGGGAGACATAGCAGTGGACTGATGTCTCTAAAACCTAGTGGCCTAACATTTCGGGGAATTTCCCTCATTTTACCTATAACCAAGAATCCTGTTATGTTCCAAAGAAGCATGTCTTGGTGGATTAAGATGACAGTAGAGCTTCTAGGAAGAGGATGGAGGTGGATCCCTAGGACCACCCCTAGTCCGCACACTATCTTTTGTGAGAATTAGAAGGCTCTCCTTCTTCCAGGAAGATGTAGCCCATGCCAGGTGGTGGTTTGGTGAGCATGGTGTGAACTGGTTTCAGTGCCCCGGCCCTAAGTCCCTTGGCTGGGTGCATTTGTGCAAGGCATTGTTGTAAGTGACAGACCTGTGGAGATCAGTCTTTTGGTCTAACATGAAAGCAGGAGCCCATGCTATATGATTCAGCATCTAGATATTGCCTGCAAATTCCTGACAATAAACAAATTGTTTTGCTTCAAATGTGTGAACCTGCAGCTCTCCTCTTCATTCTGAGATCTCTGTCCTTCTTGGAAATGGTTGCAACTTCCTCATAAGAACATGACTCCAAATAACACTGCCATACCCAAAGTCTGAAGGGCCAGAATCAATACGTGATTTCTCCCTTCCTGTCATCCTTCAGTATCTGATGCCCTACTGTGTGCCATGTGATACAGTAGTGAAATGAACAGATGTAGCCCTTGTCCCCACAGAGTTTACATCTGGTGGAGTAGAAAAATGAAACAATTACAGTTCAGTGTGATGAATGCAATGACCAAGGTAAGCCCAGAATGTTCTGGGAATACACAGGAGGCATCTAACCCAAACTTGGGAGTCCGAGGAAGTCTTCTCTGAATAAATTCCATCTAAACTGACACTAAAGAATAGGAATTTTCTGGGGGTGCCTGGGTGGCTCAGTCGTTAAGCGTCTGCCTTCGGCTCAGGTCATGATCCCAGGGTCCTGGGATTGAGCCCCGCGTCGGGCTCCCTGCTCAGCGGGAAGCCTGCTTCTCCCTCTCCCACTCCCCCTGCTTGTGTTCCCTCTCTCTCTGTGTCTCTGTCAAATAAATAAAATCTTAAAAAAAAAAAATAGGAATTTTCTGAGCAAAGAAATGTGTGTGTTGGAGAGGGGGTGGCAAGGGGTTCAAGGAAGTGGGAATAACCTGAAAGAGTAGTCAAGAACGAGAGAATGCTGTGTGTAAGATTTGGAGGCAAGAAGGCAGAGCCCCTGGGAAAAGTTGTGTCCATATGGAGACCATCCTTCTATTGTGTTCTCACTTCCCAAGTTTCCTTTTTACTCCCCATTTTCGTTGGCCTTGTCCATAAATCCCAATTCCAATCTTTATCTATAGGCGCTGACCCTATCCAACCAGGCCAGGAAGCAGTACACCATTGGAGAAACAGTGAACCTGATGTCTGTGGATGCCCAGAAGCTCATGGATGTGACTAGCTACTTTCATCTGCTGTGGTCAGATGTTCTGCAGATTACTTTATCTATCTACTTCCTATGGGCAGAGCTGGGACCCTCCATCTTGGCAGGTGTTGGGGTGATGGTACTCCTAATTCCAGTTAATGCGATACTTGCTGCCAAGAGTAGAGCTATTCAGGTAAAGAAACCGAGTCACCCTGGGGATATACACACCTTCTTCAAAGTCTAAAGTCTTTGGCTTACTCTAATTCTTGGGCGTTTGGGCAGGCAAAGCTGATGGAAGATGTTCCAGTATCCCACATGAACATGGCCTACTCCATCTTCCCTTTTCATCTTTTGGCCACTCTTCAGGTTTATATACTCCATCTTTATTCATATGAGAGGGCAGAGCCTAATTAGAGAGGGGAGAGCTGCCCAGGGACCCTGCACATAACTCTTCTACCCTGCTCTGCTGGGCGTCTTTAAAAAAAACAAACAAACAAATTTAAGGAATGTCTACACCCAACGTGGGGCTCAAACCCACAACCCTGAGTTCAAGAGCTGCACGCTTCACTGACTGAGGCAGCTGGGTACCCCAGGGCTGTTCTTAGAGTTCTGGTGATTGGCCCTGTTTCGCCATCAGAGCAGTACAAACCAATCATACAGAGCAGATGCATGAGTTACCCAAACTTTAAGCCTAAGTCCTGGCAATCAGCCCTGCTACTACAGGGGGCAGGGCTCCCTGTGGACAGTCCTTTGATCCGCCAGAAATCATAGGTTGGGTGGGAGGACTTGATGGTGTACGTGATACAGTCACTCATTCACTTTGCATTCCTTCAGTTACAAATAATTCTTTTTAAAAGATTTATTGTACATATTATTCTGGGAGTATGGCAGCAAATTAGAGGATGCTTTTGCTCTTGTGGAGCTTACATTCTCCGTGGGGTGGGGAGTCAAGCCGTCAACAGAAGTACACAAGAAAACTATCGGGTCATGATAAGTACTATGAAGAAAATGAAATAGGGTGATAGGACAGCACGTGAGTGGGTGGTGGTTTTAGATTACAGGGTCAGGGAAGCCTTGTGAGGAGGGTACCTTTGAGCTCAACTCCGAGTAGCAGGAGCCAGACTATGAAGGAGCGAGCCTCGGGAAGTGCACCCTGGGAAGAGGCCAAGCCAGGCCACGCCTGTGGGGGTGGAAATTAACTTGGCACGGTTTAAGGATCAGAACGAAGACGGGGTTGACAGGAGCAGCCTGGGCAAAGAGGAGGGTGGGGGAGAGACGCACCCCATCACTCGGCACCTCAAGTTCCTACCAAGTGACATCCACAGAGCTGCCAGCACGACCTAGCATTTGTGCCAAATCTGGACCCTCTCACGAGGAAGTGTGTTTTGTTTTACTTTTTCCTGGCAGGTAAAAAATATGAAGAACAAAGACAAACGGTTAAAGATCATGAATGAAATTCTCAGTGGGATAAAGGTGAGAAGCCCGGCGGGAGGATGGCCCTCCACGTAAAATGGCAGCAGCAGTGGGTGCGCGTTGCAGGACCCCCCCCACTCATCTGCCCACAAGTATCCAGGTCTCCGGCTTCTCCTCCTAGCTGTTTCAGGCCCTCTTTCGAATCTTGATTTCTGTATTATTTACCTTCAGTGGTTTGTTTTGTTTTTATGTTTTACTGTAGAAATTGTCAAATGCACACAGAAGTAGAGAGAATGATCTGATTGACCCCACGGACTTCTCACCCATGTCTCACAATTATCAGCATGATCTAACTTGGTTCATCTGTGTACCCTCTTCATGCTCTGCTAGGTGATACTTAGAGCAGATCCCAGATACCTTGTCATTTCATTCATAAATGCATTGTATGTGTTTCTAAAAGACTTTATTTTTTAACATAACCACAATACCATTTTCACACCTAAAAAAAAAAAATTAGTCATTTTTGGGTACCATTAAATTTTCCTAATTGCCTATGTCATTTGTTTGCTATGAGTTCATTGGAATAAGGATCCAAAAAATGTCCACACGTGGCATATGATAGTGCTTTTAATCTACAATAGACTCCCTTTGTTGATGGTTTTTTTTTTTAATTTTAATCTTTTTTTGTCCTATTGGAGAAACAAGGTTGTCTTATTTCCTGTATTTCTTACAGATTAGTGATCAGATCTAGAGGCTTGATTAGATAGGTTTTTTGTTGGTTTTGTTTGTTCAGTGGGGCTAGGGAGGAAGGATACTTTCAGGTGGTACTCTGCAGGGGGTCCAGGTGTGGTCAGCCTGATTGACCCCTTATTAGGCTTCCTGCCATTCTTTCACCTAGAGCGGTCATTTATGGCCCTGGGCAGCACATTTTGACCCCCTGGGAAGTTTGTAAAACCCACTGAGGCTTGGGCCCTAATTCAAACCATTTAAATTAGACTCTCTGGGGTTGAGGCCTAGGCATATATATATTTCTAAAGCTCCCCAAGAGATTCTAATATGCAGCCAAGGTTGAAAACGGTCATGAAAAAGTTGGTTGCCTTGATCTATTACTAGGAGTTGCAAAAGAGTGAAATTTTAATTCTATTATTCCTTTGGCATTGATAAGCTGGAATTCTATAATGAAGAAGTATCTTAATCACCTAGTTGGTTGCCCTAAAATAAAGTCTGTACAGGATAGGCAGGATAAATGCTTACTTCTTTCCCTCCATTGGCCAGTTTTCAAAATAGTGCATTTCCTCCTGCAAAGGTCACCAAGAAGTTACTTTTTAATATTTGTGTTGTTTTGAATTTAAGGATTTAAGCATTACCCTAAACTTTTTGAAAATGAAACAGAGGCCTCTTTTTTATTATTATGTTTGACATATAATACATCATTAGTTTTTGATGTAGTCTTCAACCGTCCATTGTTGCATATAATACCCAGTGCTCATCCCCACACGTGTTGTGATGCAGAGGCCTCTTTTAACTCCCTGATCTTTCTCTGATATGCCTTTCTGCTAAATGTAGTAAAATGAAAAGCTAGCCCTGGCTTGGAGTCTCAGCTCTAACACTTGCTAGCTTGGTAACTTTGAGCAAGTTAACTAGCTTCTTCAGCCTGTTTCCTTATCACTAAAACTGATACAATAATTCTACAAAAGTAGGGGACTCTCCCTGGTTTGCCCAGAACTTTCTGGGCTTAGCACTCTGAGAGCCCCCACGTCCTGAGCAACCCCTTAGACCCACGCAAACTGGGACAATTGATCACACCAAGGTTGTTACAAGGATTGAGTAAGATAATGTGTATAAACCGTTTGTGTACATAGCAGGTTGTCAACAAATGCAACCTACCTTTCTATAATCATACTTTATAATCTGGATTTCTACCCTCCCTCCCCCAGTTTGGAGAACATAGCCTAAAACCTGGGTGGAGGAGACCTCCCTGGTGTCCTTGTGGGACAACAGTGTGAGCTGTGCTGTTTTCTATCCTATTAGATCCTGAAATATTTTGCTTGGGAACCTTCATTCAAGAACCAAGTTCACGAACTTCGGAAGAAAGAACTCAAGAACCTGCTGACTTTTGGGCAGATGCAGTCTGTAATCGTGTTTCTCTTATACTTAACTCCAGTCCTGGTGAGTAACAGGAATCAATGGGTCGGGTGGGCTTCCTGAAGAGGAAGGTCTGTTCTTGATAGACTGACTGCCCAGTGCCTGTAGGCCTAACCCTGAGATCCAGGGAGCTCTGCCCCCTCCTCAACTTCCTGAAGCTGCTACTCCTACCTTATGCCCCAGCTCTAGTTTCACCCTGCTGTACAGGTTGGTGCCCTGGCAGCCCAGAGCAAGTCTCCAGGATGGTCCACATGAATGTGGTATCCAGCAAAGGTTTGCAGAGGAGAGGATCTTCTCTTCTTGAGGAGGCTGTGTGGGCCTAGAGCGGGCAGGAACACCAAAATAGGAGCTGGGAGACCCAAACTATGGTCCCAGCAATACTGTTAATCGACCTTGTGACCCCAGGCAAGATATTTTCTCTTCTCTGGGCTCAGTTTTCTCATCTGTAACACAAGAAGGTTGGGATAATCGTCCCTAAGGCTCCTTCAACTCTGATATACTTTGTTCCTGAGAAAGCATAAGGCTGCTTGAACCTGTTTAGGAACGAATTCCTCATAACCTTGCTTTTCCAGGTGTCTGTGATCACATTTTCAGTTTACGCTCTGGTGGATAGCAATAATGTTTTGGATGCAGAAAAGGCCTTCACCTCCATCACCCTCTTCAATATCCTGCGCTTTCCCCTGAGCATGTTTCCCATGGTAATCTCCTCCATTCTCCAGGTGGGTAGGATCTCTCACCGCTAACTGATTATCTATGGTTAAAAGCCTTGCATTCCAAAATGACTGGCCTATCATAGCTCACTTCTAGCTTCTGTGGGTGAACTTTCAATTAGAGAGATGTTTGGTCTCTGGAGACCAAGTTTGATCTTATTAAAATCACAAGCTGTCTGAGCCCTAGTTTATCTGAGTATAAAATGGGGATAATCATACCAATCTCTACCTCACAGGGAGACAACAGTTGTGAAAGCATTTAGTGAGAGGATGATGACAAGCCCTGATACCTGGAACATTCCTAAGCCGTTTTCCCAGCCCAGTTTCCCCCACATTTATCCAAGGCTTTGGGGTATTTATACAGAATTCAGGAAATATGGCACGAAGGGGAAGAAAATATTCTCTCTGCATGAAGCCATGTGGTGGTAAAACCAAATGCAGTTCTTGAGCTTCAAGCTGTCAGAAACTGAGTTTGGAGTTCAGGAGGCCTCGGATGGGGTCCTGAAAAATGAGCACAGTCAGTGAGATGGACCAGGTACCAGACCTCAGGAGGATGTTCACGGGGCAGGTGGCAGACCAGAGTGAGGGGGCCAGGAAGATGGAGTGTGGCGATGTGCATCGACCCCAGGGCTGGCTGCCTTCAGACCGCTCAGGCCGTACGAATGATGAGTTTAAGACCTCCCTGTCCTGGAGGGTGTTAAGAAAGGCCTACCAGTTTGGCTGATGAAGAAACAGCAGGCTCATTTTAGATTCAGATAGTTTCTCACGTAGATCGCAAAAGCACGATCAGCAGAGGTGTCCGCTCCCCGCATTCCCTGTCTCACAGTTTGACCCTGACACGAAAGGGGCCAGCTGACCACGCACCACGGGCAGTGGGGCGCTCCTGTCTGAGGCGCTGACCCACGCAGCAGCTGTGCTCAGAGGAGGCGGCAGGGCAGAGAGTCCGCGACTTCGCTAGAACCCAGGTGGCAATGAGAAACCGTCTCCTGGCAGGCTCCCTGGGGATAGGGAGGCAAGTGAGAAATGTCCTTCCGGGAATCCTCCCAAGTTCTCCTGTTTCAGGAGACCACAGGGTGTTCTGCCAATGCTTAGGTCAGCTGCAGTTTAAACCTGGCCCGTGTGGACATTTGTAAGGTCACTGTGGTGCCATGGCCAATTCCTCTATAAAGGGTCCCAGTCGTGGCTCGGTTAGGACCCCGGATGAGCCCAAGGCATGGACTCAGTCATTTACAGAAGAGCACCCCAGGGGCCCAGTTATCAAAACCAGACAGAAGTTAGGCTTTTGTCTTAGAAGAAGGCAGAAGACAGTTTCTGGAACTGGGTCCAAAGACTGGAGAGATGGCAACAGAGTTGAGCCCCGAGTTTTCTAAAGGGCTGACACAGAACATCTTAATGGCCCTCTGCCCCCCGAGGCTGCAGGGTGGCTGAGTCGTTGGTGGGCGTCCAGAGGTGCTGGCTGTGGTATATGGTGAATCAGCTGCGGGCAGCCCGGCAAGTTGACGCTCGGCTTCCACACCCAGGGCCGATGACAAAGTCAAAATCCTCTCCCTGCTTGTGTTTGCCGATGGATATTTTACTCTTCGGCTCCTTTGCCTCCCGCTCTAGGCCAGCGTTTCCAGAGACCGGCTAGAACAGTACCTGGGAGGGGATGACTTGGACCCCTCCGCCATTTGCCGCCTTGACTGCAATTTTGGTAAGAGTTCTGAAGTTGCTCCCCAAGCTTCTTCACAGCGCTGGCACTTTGCTATTCAGGGGCTTAGTGGCAGCCAACTGATTGACAGGGAGAGCTAGAGGGTTTACCTTGAACCGACATTTGCATAATAAGCTTACTGTTTTTACTTAAATGATGTTTTCATTTAGAACAGCATGCTCAGCCAGATTGCTAAACAAAGCTGGGCCAGCTACCCTGGGGATAAGCAGGAAGTCCTACAAAAGATCTAGAAAGCAAAAGTCAGGATGGAGCCAAGCATGTGAATTGGGGAAGGTAGGCTGGAGGGAAGAACATACGCAGGTTCTGAAGATCTGAGGACTGGGGGCAGCCACAAACTGGACCGAGCTGTGTGTCTGGAGTCCAGGGAGTGGCCAGATTTCTATCTGGAGGTGGAATTTTTACTAGGACACTAGGCAACAGAGCGCCCGAGAGTGGACCCAGAGTGTCTGCAACTCAGGAATCTGGGTTCCTAACAGGCTTGGACATCTGAGCAAAAGGGCCTTTGTTGGCAGGCCACTTTTGGTCTCACCCTGGGAGCTTTCCTTTGCCTCCTGTTAATGGAGGGGCCAGCACCTGATAGCTGATCTCAGGAGCCGCGGAAGGAAGTGAGGAGGGACACATGAGAGCTGAGAAGGGGCAGACAGACACATGGGGACGTCTGTCTGACTAAAAGAGAGGGCCTTCTTCCCCACAGACAAAGCAGTGCAGTTCTCAGAGGCCTCCTTTACTTGGGACCAGGACTCAGAAGCCACCATCCGAGAGTGAGTTGCCTCCTTTCTATCCTGCTGTTCTTCAGGATTCTCCTTGCCAGTCCTGTTCTTGGGGAAGTCCACATAATAGGGCACATGGGAAATGGGCCATGTGCCCACATTCAGTTAGAGATCAGTGCAGGCTAAACTCCTGGAGGGACAAGCTGACGGCAAAACTCCGGAGCCTCTTTCCCCATCACGGCCTCTGCCACCAGCCATCTTCCTGTGGGACTGTGCACCTCCAGCAAAAGAGCCCACGAAGCTTTCGTGCTCTGGATTGTGGATGGAGGGAGCGCAGCGCTGGCAAGTGGCCTGGGGCTCTGGTGTGGTAAAGGATACACACAAGAATCTGAAACCCACTTCAGTTTATTCATTCGTTCAAGAATAGTAATCAAGAATATGGCTTCTTTCCCCAAAATGAACAATGGGAGTTGCCTCTAAGATTCAACTTGAGATCTGGGGTTTGACATCTAAATAACCCATTTCCACATCCCACCTCCTTTGCCCTAAGCCAGCCCTTTCTTGCCATGCTGCTCCTTGCCCAGGAGTTCCCTTACCCACACTTTTGTTCTCCGTGGTTTCGGTTACTTGCAGTCAACCTTGGTCTGGAAGGAGGTGATCCTCCTTCTGACCAACAGTCAGAAGGTCAGTAGTAGCCTAACGCTAGGTCACAATGCCTATGTTATTCACCTCCCTTCAGCTCTTCACATAGACATTGTCTCCTCTTGCATCATCATCAGAAGGGTGAGTGCAGTACCACAAGAGAGTAAGACCACATTCACGTACCTTTTATGACAGTATATTGTTCCAATTGTTCCATCTTATTAGTTATTGTTAATCTCTTACTGGGCCTAATTTATAAATTTAACTTTATCATAGGGATGTCTGGATAGGAGAAAACATAGTATATACAGGGTGAGATACATAGCATACGCCCAACTCCACTGAACATAGCGCACATGATACCCCAGGAAGCTTGTGCAGGCCAGATCTTTCTTCCCAACCCAAAAGATCAGCATACCTTATCTTCTCCCTGTTACACTTAGGACTTGCCACACTTCTCTCTTATTCCTCCTACAGGCTTTGATATGGATTCTGGAACCTGCCCCAGGAGGCATCAGGCCAGGAGCCCCTCCTCTGAACCCTCCCAACCTGAAAGCCTCCCTTTGCAGAGAGAAGACTGGACAGAGCTCCCACTTTGAGCTGAACTTCTTTTAGACTTATACTAGCAATGGGCAGGTTCAGAAAGATTGTGAAGAAGTTCCTGATGTTCCAAATATTCTAGGGACTCAAAAATAGGGTGGGCACAGAGTTTCTAGGAGTCCCGCCCAGTGTGTGCCCTTCCCCAGCCAGACATAGCCAGGTCTCCAGGGGACAGGGCAGGGAATCTGTGCCTTCAGCAGGTGTCCCACTGAATGGCTATTCTCATGGAATAGCCAAGTTTGGGAAACACGGATCTATTCCAACCCCATTAGCTCATAAATGAGAGTCCAGAGGAAGTGACTTTCCAAGATCATACAGCTTAGCAGTAGCAGAGTTGAGACTCGAACCCCGGTCTCCAGACTCCCATTAAGGTCTTGTTCAATGATACCATGTTGGTGCTAAGAGAATTTTTCCAGTTGAAAGCTACAATGGTACAAACAGCTTATATAGTTGGTAAGTTAGGATTTACTCTCTAGCACTTTAGAGCTTAAAAAAAAAGTATTAAACACTTCAGAGTCTTTTATATACAAGACAAATTTTCCAATCTTGAGGGAAAATTTCCTAATACCAGACTTCCCATGGATAGTCTGAGAAGTGGCCTGAACTACCCTTGAATAAGTCTCCTCATCTCCTTCAAATACTCTTCTTTTTCAGTGTGAACCTGGACATTATGCCAGGCCAATTGGTGGCTGTGGTAGGCACTGTGGGCTCTGGGAAGTCCTCCTTGATGTCAGCCATGCTGGGAGAAATGGAAAATGTCCATGGGCACATCACCATCAAGGTGAGAGAGGATGCCAAGAAGAGTTCTGACATTCAAATGTGGGCCACTTAGTGCTGCTTTCTTGTTTGGGAAAATGCTCTGAGGAGGAGAATCTGATAACCACTGTTGTTGTTTTGCTGTAGGTGCGGTCTTAGAGACATTTGTTAGACTTGTAAACTGTAGATTCTTGCCCCACTCCACACATAGACTCAGACTCTGGAGTAGATTCTAAAAATCTGCATTTTTAATGAGGTTCACAGGTGATTCCCATATGTATACTTCAGTTTGAAAACTTATATAGAGCTCTCTTCCTTCAAAG
Source organism: Leptonychotes weddellii (assembly GCF_054177405.1). Classification (NCBI taxonomy): domain Eukaryota; kingdom Metazoa; phylum Chordata; class Mammalia; order Carnivora; family Phocidae; genus Leptonychotes; species Leptonychotes weddellii. The sequence continues at coordinate 26,015,636 of NC_138374.1, read as the reverse complement.
TAGAGGCACCTGGGTGGCTCAGTTGGTTAAGCGTCTGCCTTCGGCTCAGGTCCTGATCCTGGGGTCCTGGGATCAAGCCCCACGTCCGGCTCCCTGCTCGGTGGGAAGCCTGCTTCTCCCTCTGCCTCTGCCTGCAGCTCCCCCTGCTTGTGCTCTCTCTCTGTCAAATAAATAATCTTAGGCAATTCTGCTTTATCTATGTTTCTAAAGTGTCATTAAAAACTTACATTACTTTCAGGGTGCCTGGGTGGCACAGTCGGGTAAGCGTCTGCCTTCAGCTCAGGTCATGGTCCCAGAGTCCCAGGATCAAGCCCCAAGTTGGGCTCCCTGCTCAGTAGGGAGTCTGTTCCTCCCACTGCTCCTCCCACTGCTCCTCCCTCTGCTCCTCCCACTGCTCCTCCCTCTGCTCATGTGCTCTCTCTCATAAATAAATAAAACCTTTAAAAAAAACCATAATTTTGTAACCTAGGTACCAACAAAACCAATAACAATAACAACAATTAAAACAGCAGCACTGTAAATCACACTCGCATCACAGTTAGTCCTGGGCCACCTTCCTCCTCCTTTGAGAGCTTGGTCTTTGAGGGCACTTGATTCCAATACAGAAATTTGATAGAGGGTGTAGACATCTTCATCAATTTTTTTTTAACAGAGAATAAATCTTTTCATAGTATCTTTATTAGCACTCTCTGCTTCCCTAGAGAGTTAAATTTAGGGGAAATTATAAGTACTTGGAATCATTTAACCAGACACTACTTGCATCAAAAAAAAAAAAAAAAGGCGTGTCAATAGATTTTTTAGCTTTTTTCCTTAAGAACTTCGTATATTGCTAAGCATTTCTTTTTAATTATGAGAAAGCTTGCCCCTCTGCTTGACACTGACATGCTTAGAAAATTAAGAACTAATGCTTCTTCCACACTATACTGACATTATTCCCTGATTACCAATCACTTATGAGCTAGTTTACATTAAATAAACATGCAGTATAGCAGAACAGACTCTACAGATTAAAATCTATTTCCTAACTCCTTTTTTTTTTTTAAGATTTATTTATTTATTTTACAGAAAGTGCATGTGAGCAAGTGGGGGAGGGCTTGATTTCATGACCCTGAGATCAAGACCTGAGCTGAAATCGAGTCGGATGTTTAACCGACTGAGCCACCAGGTGCCCCATGTTTCCTAACTTCTTTTGGGAAGCTTTTTCAAAAAAATGTTTGAGTATAGTTGACACACCATGTTACATTAGTTTCAGGTATATTAGGAAGCTTTTTCTTGCTACCTTATAAATAAGCTCATTCTCAAACACAGGCCTTTGTCAGGCTCCATCTCTCTTTGGATATGATCTGCTTCATGCATCAGCCTGGCACCCTAATTCAAATCTCTTGGTTCTTCCTAAAAATGTCATCTATAACATCTCCCCTGTCAGTGTTAGCCCTCTGTTGGTCTTAGGAAACTCACTGGGGTCTGACTAAAACCTTGTTCTAGAAGCAGCTTGTGCATTCATCCCCCAATTTTTAGGATCATGGCTAGAAAGTGATAGTAAAAATAAAAAAGGGCAGGAGGTTAAGTGAATAGGATATCGAATCTTTCTCCCTGTTTGGTGCAATAAATACAAGCACATTTATAAATATCAGATGCTCAGTTAGCCTAGCATTCATTTTTTCAAATCTAAGTTCTGTTTTTTCCTCCCCATCCTGCCACTCCCTCCTTCAACCCTGCCTTTCTGGAGATACAACTGTCATGTGCTCTGATCCTTCCCATCTAGGGCACCATAGCCTATGTCCCCCAGCAATCCTGGATCCAGAACGGCACCATAAGGGACAACATCCTTTTTGGATCAGAGCTGGATGAAAAGAGATACCAGCAGATTCTGGAAGCCTGTGCCCTCCTCCAAGACTTGGAAGTGCTGCCTGGAGGAGACCTGGCTGAGATTGGAGAGAAGGTACTTGGAACCCCAAGGGACCTTGAAAGGGTGAAGAAAGAGCGAAGACAAAAAAGTGAGGATGGTGAAGAGGATGGGAGTAGAAGAGCTTGCCAGTTTGGGTAGTCGGGTTGGAACAAATACCAGAAAACACTAGTTTACACAATATTTGAAACTTAAAATTTTGTAGCTGGAATTGTGTCCTCTAAAAGAAAGCTGATGAGGATCTGAGAGGTTAACTAACCAGTGCCTGGCCCAAGGCTGACCTCACAGGGGGAGGAGCAGAGAGGCAGGACCAGAACTTAGGTGTCCTGACTCTACCTCTGGATATGAGTGAAGCCCAGAGAAAGGTGCCGATAATCTCCTTCACACACTTAGAAATTTAGTGTGAATGGTTTTCTCAGGTTATTGAATGCCTTTCTTACAAATAGATTTTTAATGACTCTACTGTATCCATTATGTGGTCACAGCAAAAATGGTAACATATTTCGGGTGTTTTCAACTTTCCTCCCTATCACTAACAATGAATGGAGCAGTCTCTGGGGGACATGGATCTTCAGATATTAGCAGACTAATGAAGATACGGCTCTAGAATGATTTTGTTCATTAACTCAACATACATTTACTGAGGACCTACTATGTGCCACATACTATTTTAAGTGCCGGAGTTACATCCATGAGTAAAATAGAGAAAATCTGCCCTGGTCTAGCTCTATATTCCTACGGGGCAGGAAACAAAAATCATAAGTAAATCATATACTAGAAAATGCTAATTTGGACATATATTTAATAATTGGGCCTGAAGTAATTTATTTGAATCAAAGTTATTTATTTATATAGAGGAACTTGTAAGAGTTTAAAGTCCTTGATACCTTATTGAGGCAAATCTCTTCCTTTCCCCTCCTTAATAAATAGTCTCTGTGAAGGCTGAACTATGGAGTAGTGCTTAATAGAAATTATTTTCTTCTTCAGGGTATAAATCTCAGTGGGGGTCAGAAGCAACGGATTAGCCTGGCCAGAGCTATCTATCAGAATTCAGACATCTATGTTCTGGATGACCCCCTGTCAGCCGTGGATGCTCATGTGGGAAAACATATTTTCAATAAGATCTTAGGTCCCAAGGGCCTATTGAAAGGCAAGGTGAGAAACTAAAGCAAAGAAGACCTTGGGGTGGGGAGACGCATCTCCTAGGACTGCTGCTATCCTGAAGCAAATTTCCTTATTTACCTGCCTCCTAGGCTGCTGAGGCATGGTCTCCCAGGAGAGGACCCATGAAACCTCCCATCTTGAGGTCATGGCTTGTGCTGGAACTGGCTAATTTAAGCCTTATTCTGTGGCTCTGACATTGAGCCTCTTAGGATGATCAATTGTGATAAAAGGCACTTTGAGACCTGTTGTATAATAAGACCTATATTTGGTCTTTGTCCCTGGTTCCTGGTACAGACCTCCTAACCCTTGGAATTTCCTGAGTAATAGAGGAGTGGTTTTTGTTCATAAGCCTAAAGAGTGACTTAGGATGTGGCCCCTTGATAGCCTCAGTACAGGGCTGTTGGAGAGAAAGCTCAGGTGATGGGCAGGTTAGAACTTTCAGCCCACCTACAGACCTCTGGGGAGGGAGAGAGGGGCTGAAGACAGGGTTATAAAAATTTGTGAACAATGAGATTCAGAGGGCTTCTGGATTGGTGACGGCGTGAAGGTGCTGAGAGGATGGCACCGGTGGTGAGAGCAGGGAAGGCCCACAGGTGCGGCCCATACCCCCCATACGTTGCCCTGTGCATTTCTTCCATTTGACTCTTCTTGAGTTGTATCCTTTACGGCAAGCCGACAAACATAAGTCAAGTGTGTTCTGGAGATCTTATGAGCCATTCTAGCAAGTAATTGTTCACGAGGAAGGGGCTTTATAGCTAGTTGGTCAGAAGTATGGGTGGCCCAAGACTTACAACTGGCATCTGAAGTCCGGTCAGTCTCATGGGACTGAGCCCGTAAGCTGTGGGGTTTGTGCTAATTCCAGGAAGTCAGTGTCAGAATTGAATTGAATTGTTGGACACCTGGTTGGTGTCCAAAAACCTCCCAGAGGACCCAACAACTCACCTCACTGGTGGGACAGAGGTCATCCTGCAGGTATTAGAGCTACGCTCCAAGAAGGCACTTCCCTGGATCCCTTGCAGGACGTAGGAATGCTTATGCCTGGAAGGGATGACTCAACTTGAACAGAAAAAAAAAAAAAAGCTAACATTTCTTGAGTATTTATTATGTCCCAGGCCGGTGCTAAGCACTTTGATAGCGTTGCCTCGTTGGTTCTCACAATGCTCCTGAGAGACAGCACAGATAAGGCAGGCAGAACAAGTCACAAGAGCCGGTGGTAGGTGAAGACTAAGCTTTCCTTACCAAGGGCCAGTTAGCACATTTGTCCAGACACAGTGGGCTGACGGAGCCCCTTGAGGGTTTGAATGTGTTGCTCACCAACAGCAAGTGTAGGATGAGGGCTGTCAAGAACATCTCCCTCAGCACTGGTCATTAAAACTCCATCTGTGTTTGGCCTGTTTCTTTCAAGATTTTTTGCTCACTACCAGTTAAAGGATAGGTGGGCTGCTGTCCTTCTGAGGGCCTTTGCCTCTCTTGGATCAGTGAGTCAACAGGAACTCACCTTCCCTGCTAGTCCTGGTTCTGGCTCCTGTCCGTAAGCCCTCTTGGCTCCATTCATTCATGAACTGTATACCACTCTGTGCCTGATTTGTTGCAAAGCCTGGGCGTGCGCAGATGAAAAGGTCTGGTCCCTGCCCTCAAGTAAACATATAATCTAATGGGAAGATATACAGAAAAGCAAACAATAATATTGTAATACAAGAATTATTTTAATGGCAGTCTATACAAACTACAATAGAAGCTTCAGAGGGATACCCAAGTCTTACCTGGGGACTCAGGAAAGGCTCTCAGAAGAGTTGGCTTTGAGCAGAGACTGGGAGGGTAAGCATTTCCTGGGTCTTCCAGATAAGAGGGATCTACTCTCTGTGGGGCTATGAAGTAGAGAGCAGAGGCGGTGGCTTGGGTTATCTCTCCAGAGGCCCTTTCAACCCCATGACCCTTGTCTGAACCGCATTTCTGATCCATGAGCCTTTGTCTTTCTCCGACTGGAGTCCCTTCTTCATCGGTTGGTGTGGTTAAAAAATACACAGGAATACAAGGGATGCCAAGTCTCCCACACCAGGGAGGGCCTGAGCTGAAGACAAAGTTTGATGCCCCTACAGTTTCTCTAATGTGCTGAAAGAATCTGAGCAGCTCTTGTTAGTTCAGTTGGTTAGCTGGTTATTTGAAGGGGAAGTTAGTTAGCTAGTTATTAGGTTTGTATGCATCGGTTATATTGATAGGCTTTGATCTCAAGTGACATTCCTAAGCTCCCAGGAAGCTGGAAGAATGTGTGTAGGACAAACCTCGATGTCACTACAGGAAAATAACTGAATAGATCCACAAGGGAAGGAGTCTCATCTTACACACAGGGTCTGGTGTTAGGATGAGGTACTGGGAAGGAAAGAGGAAGTAAAAGAGGTCAAATGGTCAGGGCTACATTCAGCTCTACAGTGAATTAAGATGACTGTTTTTCTTTTTCTCTCTTTTTTTTTAAGAGCAAGCCAAGGAAAGTGGTAGACATTCTGGGTAATTGGAAGTTAGCTACCCATAGGAGAAGTTAGCTAACCCAAGGAGGTTACTTCCTTTCCTTTTCAAGAGCAAGCCAAGGATGGTTGTGGACAGAGAATCTCACAGTGGGAAGGCAGTGGTACAACTTACTGTTGTTTTTTCAGACTCGACTCTTGGTGACGCATAGCATTCACTTTCTTCCCCAAGTGGATGAGATCGTGGTTCTGGGGAATGGCACCATCTTGGAGAAGGGATCCTACAGCACTCTGCTGGCCAAGAAAGGATCGTTTGCTAAGATTCTGAAGACATTCACAAAACAGACTGGTCCTGTGGAAGAGGCCACAGGTATGTAAGGAAGATTGGAACAAAATAAAGCTTGGGTATGGAAAGGGTAGGAGTGATAAACTGCTATTTACTTCCTGAACTATTAAGTATCCAGTAGATTAGATTTGGAAGTGAATTATCCAGAGATCCAAAATCTGTTCTTTCTGTATTATGTCTCTGTAAAGAAACAGACATAGAAACTCTGTGCCTGAGCCAAACTGGGGGCTCATCTTGCTCATATGGTCTCTGACATGCAGTTGATGGACACTAGAAGGGCATGACTAAAGATTTAGGGTGATTAGCCCTTGTGGAAAAAACACTAGTGGCATCAGGGGCCCCTTTTTAGGGGTGCTGTGCTTCTATTGATTCAAATGACACATCCCACCCCACCTACCCTGAATCCACTAAAACCACTTCCTGGACAGCTTTATAGGCTGGTACTGATAGGGTACTGCAAAATTCTTGATAAGCCCTAACAAAGGCATCTTGACCAATATACCAAAAACCACTGGGTGTTTCAAATCAGGGAAGATCATGGCAGTTGCATGGTCTCACAGTATACCACAGGAACAGACCCTAATACCACCACCACTGGCGTCATCAATTAGTTCTAGTCAGCAATGGCCCTGATCCCTGAGGACCTTCCCAAGAATCTGCCAACAGCAGTCCTGTACATAGTTCTAGGTATCTGCTTCGGGTAGCAGTCACCAGCCCGAGATCAAGCCTGAGAAAGCAAGATCTGGAGGGTGCATCCCAAAAGTCAGTTGGGAGAAGGAGTAGCTACAGAGCCTGCAAGTGGGGACTCATGCAGGTGTTGAAGTCAGGAAATGTGTTCAAAACCACCCTGGGGAGCACAGGAGATGGAAAGAGAAGTCTAAACCAGGAAGTCTGTAAGTGTTGGGGATACGGCAGGAGCAAAGAACAGGATGCTATGGGTGACTGGCAGCCATCCCAGGAAACGGGGGCAGGAGCACCATGAACCAGCAGAAAGAAAGAGGCCAGAATTTTCCATCAGCCCTTATGTACTCTAGGCACTGGCCTGGAGAAAACTAAAAAACACCTGCTTGGGGACCAAATGTCCAAGCCAAAGGGCAGTGTCTGATGCCTAATTCCCCTGAGTCATTGCTCAGTCAACCACATCACCAAGACCTGCTCCAACAGTTTCCTTGTGCTAAGTCTAGCCTTCCCCCCACCCCCACCCCTGCCGCCTTTGGCCATGATCTGAATTTCTGGATTCTGTTATAAACCCCCATGGGTGGGTGTCTCCTTTGAAGAATCCTGTCCTTTATGTACAAAGGTCAGTTTGCAAAACAGCTCATCCAGCCTTTGTTCTGGTAAACACTGATTATCTATTTCTGAGCAATGCCTGGCATGCTGCTGTTGTTGGTTCTGGGACTCAAGGTATAGGCCATGACATGGCAGAATGAAGGGAAGGACAGGAGGGCAAGGTGACCTGTATCAATACTGGTTTGCCGTATTAGTTTCTTAATTAGCTGCCATAGCAAAGCACTACAAACTGAGTGGCTTAAACAATAGACATTTATTTTCTCACCGTTCTGGACGCTAGAAGTCCAAAATCACGGTGTTGGCAGGATTCGTTCTTTCTGAAGGTAATGGGGAAGGACATGTTCCAGGCTTCTCTCCTAGATTCTGGGGCTTTGTTGGCAATCTTTGGCATTTTTGGCTTGTAGACACATCACATTGTTCTCTGCCTTCACCTTCATGTGGTTTGCATGTGTGCATCTACATCCAAATTTCCCCTTTGTATAAGGACATCAGACATAATGCATTAGGGGCCCATCCTACTCCAGTCTGACCTCCTCTTAACTAATTACATCTACAATGAGGCTATTTCCAAATAAGGTCACATTCTGAGGAAATGGAGGTTAGGATTTCAACATATGAATTTGGTGGTGGACACAATTCAGTCTTTCACACCAGTCCTCTGACATACCCAAATTCATATCTTTCTCATGTACAAAATACATTCGTACCATCCCAACATCCTCAATGTCTTAATCATTCCAGTATCAACTCTAAGTCCAGAATCTCATCTGAATGTCAATTCAAGGTCCCACATTTCATCATCTAACTCACGCAAATCAGTTGTGAGTGAGACTTGGAGTCTTGGGGCAGAATTCTTCTCCATCTGTCAAGCTGCAAAATCAGATAACTGCTTCAGTAGTAAGACCGGCAGGCATTAGGATAGACATTCCCATTCCAAAGGGAGAGATCAGTAGGAAAAAAGGGGTCATGAATCCCAAGCAAATCTAAAATCTCACAGGGCAAATTCCACCAGATTTTAAGGTTTGATAATGATCTTGTTTGGCCGATGCTGTCTGTTGTTCAGGCTCAACCTGGGCTGGTGGTTTCAAATCCTCCAGCCCTGGGCAGTGGGCCCACCCTCTGGAACTGAGGAGGAGCCAACCCCGGGGTCATGTTTCCCTTTTCTTGGAGGATAGCCCATGTTCACAATTGGATAGCTCTATTGGTACATTTTCTGCCTGTAGAATCCTAGAAGTCCGGCAGGGTCCCTTCATTTAGTCCTGTCTCTGTCCCCTCCAATCCAAGCCGGCAGCATGTCTGCCAAGACGGTCGATCGAATTAAGTCACAGGCTCAATCTCCTTAGTAAATCTGCCCTTGAGCCTTTCTGGTGGATTTTTCATTTTCGTTATTGTACTTTTCTAGAATTTCTATTTTCTTTTTTAAATTTGATCTCTTTATTGATGTTCTCTATTTGATGAGAACTCATACTCTAGATCTTTGACATGGTTTCCTTTTGTTCTTTGAATATATTTATAATAGTCAATTTGAAGTTTTTCTCTGGTAATTCCAATTTACTTCCCAGATGACCGCTTTTTTTTTTTTTCTTCCTGTATATGGTCCCATGCTTTCTTGCTTTGTAGGTCTCACAATTTTTTGTTGAAAACTGGTCACTCTAAATAATGCAACTCTGGAAATAAGATTTTTCTCCCCTCCTTCCCCTGCCAGGATTTGTTGTTGTTCCTCCTGTCTAGTTTCCTGAACTAGTTCTTAGGAAATCTGTATTCTTTGTCATATGTGGCCACGGAAGTCTCCGCTTGGTTGGTCAGCTAATGATTGGACAGAGATTTCCTTAAGGGCCTGGAACCAATAAGTCACTCAGCTTTTTCTGAAAGGCTTTGTGTGCATGTGCACGTGGTGGGAGGGAAGGCATGTCCTTAACACTCCAGCAGGCAGTTCATGATTCTACTTCACCTTTTTGTTTCCTTCTTGCCCAGAGTCTGAAGGTTAGCCAGGGGTAAGAGAATAGGGCCTTCTCACTTCTTTCTTAAGCATGTGCACAGCCCTACCCATGTGTATGGCACTCTAGATTGCTAGGAATACATTAAAAATATCAAAGCTCCCTAAGGGTATCTTCTTCCCCAGCTTTTCCTTTTAAGTTTTTGTTTAGCTTCTTATTTGCCCCAACTGTAATCATCCCTCAGGCAGCTGTGATGTTAAATAGTTGCTGCTGATTATTTAAGCTAGCTCCAAGTCCGGGCCAATAAAGACAAGCCCTGTGAATGTGGTTTTCTAGAGAACTGCCAGCCAGGTCAAATAATGACAGTTCTCTAGGGATTGAAACTGGTAACCAAAGGGTTAATGGGACTGGTAACCACAACTGCAACTTTTTACCCAGACCTTTTTCATTTGCCTTTAAATTCCCCTGACTCTCCTCCTTTGGGGAGGCAGATTTGAGGTTTGTCCTCCTATCTCCTCATTTGGCCTCCTCTTGCATAAACCCTTTCCTTGCTGAATACTCAATATCTCAGTGATTGCCTTTGCTGTTTATCGGGCAGACAGACTTGGATTTGGTTCTGGAATGAGGCTTTTGGGACAGTTTTGAACACATTCTGTTCCCTCCAGCAGTTAGGAGGCTGCTGATTTTTTGTAGTTACTATGTTTGTAAGGTTATTAATATTTTAGGCTCCAGCAGATCTAAGGGAAGAGGGGATGGGAATGGGGTAAACTATCACAAAACTTATTGTTCTTACTGAGATTTAGCCTTTTTTTTTTTTAAGATTTTATTTATTTATTTATTTATTAGAGAGCGAGCGAGAGAGAAACAGCATGAGAGAGGAGAGGGTCAGAGGGAGAAGCAGGCTCCCCGCTGAGCCGGGAACCCGATGTGGGACTCGATCCCAGGACCCCGGGATCATGACCTGAGCTGAAGGCAGTCGCTCAACCAACTGAGCCACCCAGGCGTCCCTAGCCATTTTTCTTAAATAAATGTTCCTTGGATTGTTGCAAGACTGGTTAATTTCAGAGTTATAAAGTTGATTTTAATAATATTTTGCCATTGCTTTTATGGAGTTACCAATTTCCAGAAGTCTTTACCATTGCCACTAATGCCCAGGCTGTTTTACATTTTATTTTTAATTTTAAAAATTTATTTCTTATTGCAGCATATGTTTTTAAAATGTTTTAAATTCAGGGGCGCCTGGGTGGCTCAGTCAGTTAAGCGTCCGACTCGATTTCAGCTCAGGTCATGATCTCAGGGTTGTGGGATTGAATCCCATGTTGGGCTCCATGCTGGGCCTGGGGCTTGTTTGGAATTCTCTCCCTCCCTCTCTCTCTCTCTCTGTCTCTCCCTCTCCCTCTCTAAAAGGAAAAGGAATAAAAATAAACAATGTTTTGGGCGTCTGGGTGGCTCAGTTGGTTGGGCGACTGCCTTCAGCTCAGGTCATGATCCCATGGTCCTGGGATCGAGCCCCGCATCGGGCTCCCTGCTCTGCGGGGAGCCTGCTTCTCCCTCTCCCACTCCCCTGCTTGTGTTCCCTCTCTCGCTGTGTCTCTCTCTGTCAAATAAATAAATAAAATCTTTAAAAAATAAATAAATAAACAGTGTTTTAAATTCATAAAACTTTGTAAAGTTATTTGAAATTCAAGAACATTTTTCATTTACGCTCACCTCTTTAGTCAATTCTGAGAATTGGGACTCTTCTGCTTATCTACTATGACCCTTAAAAAGTTCTTTTCCTTCTGCAAAGAAACTGAGAAGCTTCTGGGAATATTTCTCTCCTTTTGACCATTTTCTCTTCTTCTAGAAACTCCTCTCTCCTTTATCCTGGTATTTCTTAACGAGAAGATGTACTAATCAGTAATATTCCTGGAGCAAAATTACCAGCCTGTGTGTACATCTGGGATCTCTTGCTCAAGGGCCAGCAAGATCAGAAAAGAATTCTCCTTGTTCATAGAACTTTGCAGCTCTATGTCGCCATCTCCCTAACCTTTGATGTATCTCCCTAGTCAAAGAGGACACTGAAGAAGAAGATGACTGTGGGCTGATGCCCAGTGTGGAGGAAATCCCTGAGGATGTGGCCTCCTTAACCATGAAACGAGAGAACAGTCTTCATCAAATACTCAGTCGCAAGTTGGTCATTTCATCAACTGGCAGCCTTTGTCACTTCCATATTTCCACTTGATCATTCTCTTTTTATCTGTGGGCTTTTCCTGAGGGAGGGGACCCCGGGACACTCCCAGCTCTTGCTTTGTTTCTTTGAATGAAGAGGAGAGGAGGGGGGTGGGGTGGCGTGTTTCCCCAGAGCTATCTGTTCTGAAATGCACTTCAATGTAAGGAGAGCGACTGTGACATGTGCTTGCAAGAAGACCCCAGGATGTGCCTGCACACTCAAGAATGTGTTCCTCCCTCTCAATTTCTCAGTTCTAGGTCCAATAGCAGGCATCGGAGATCCCTAAGAAACTCTTTGAAAACTCGGAATGTGAACACCCTGAAGGAGGAGGAAGAACCGGTGAAAGGACAGAAACTAATTAAGAAGGAATTCATACAAACTGGAAAGGTGAGCACCACAATAAAAAGTACCATTTGTGGTGATCTATAAGGCTTGGGATCTGAACATTTTAAAGTTTGATGACTTGAATACATACCTACAGGAGGGATAGGTCTCGTGTGCCTTGCAAATCATTAAATTCGTCATTGAAATGTTGGTAGAGGCTTTGGGCTTTCTATCAAATCATATTTCCAAGAATGACAGGTTTCCCGTGAATATCCTCATAGCACATTTCATGAGTAATTCAATTCTGATAGGTGGAGAGAACAACAAAACTGCTTTGAGATGCAAGTCTGAGAGCCAGAGAACACTAATCAATCTGAGAGCACACAATTCAAATTAATAAAACTTAAGACCTTAAACCTGGTTTTAACTTAAGTCCAAATTAATGAAGACAAATTCCAAGGTCTGCAGTATAACCCCCATCCCACTCTGTTGTGTGTTGTTGTCCCACTGTTTTTATCTCTTTCTCCCTTAACTGCATCTAGAAGCTCATTAATAATGTGATGTTATTTCCCCTGCACTGTATTTCAGCATCGATATTACCCTGGCCCAATGCAGAAATAGACCACAGAATACCAAGTTTGGCTAGCTGCTATCCACTTTTCCAGGGGACTCCACTCCCCCTTGTGATTGATATTCTAGGTAATTCCTCATGAAAAGCCATGAGGATTTCTAACACTGAGGGTGGGGGCTTTTCAGGTGAAGTTCTCCATCTACCTGAAGTACCTACAAGCAGTAGGATGGTTTTCGATATTCTTCATCATCTTTGCCTATGTGATCAATTCTGTGGCTTATATTGGATCCAACCTCTGGCTCAGTGCTTGGACCAATGACTCTAAAACCTTTAATGGCACTAACTATCCAGCGTCTCAGAGGGACCTGAGAATTGGCGTCTATGGAGCTCTGGGATTAGTACAAGGTACGTCTGATGGTTGACGGCCATCTCTTAGAGAATCTATCTGGTCTATGTACTTTACCTAGACTCAGGGGGGAAAAAATGCCATTGTGTCCTTGGTACAAGTCCTGTGCATTGTGCTGACTAAACTGGTTCCATTTCTAGGTGCATTTGTGATCATAGCAAATCTCTGGAATGCCTATGGTTCCACTCATGCATCAAACATCCTTCATAGGCAACTGCTAACCAATATCCTTCAAGCACCCATGAGTTTTTTTGACACAACACCCACAGGCCGGATTGTGAACAGGTTTTCTGGTGTAAGTATCTAAATCGCTGTATGATGTGTTTTTATGCTGAGGATCTTTCCACTCTGACAGGGACAGAATTCTCCTGTCCCCCTAGGCACCACCGTGCAGTTAGAGTTCTTTGGTCCACTTAGCATGCAAATGTTTATTGCATAACTTGTGTGAGGTCCCAAGGATCCTGGGGACACAGAGATGAAAAGCTCTGGCCCTTTAAGGAACTCACCATCTAGTGAGGGAGACAACCGAGGAAATAAAGGAGTATGATAGAAGACAATAAAACCAGTAACAATGATGTGTATATAGTGGTGTTCTGGGAGTACAAAACAGTGACAGAGAACAGCAGTACTAGCTCAGCCTGGGTGACAAGGTGGGAAATGTCAGAAAACATGAAACTTAAGTCCCAGAAGGAACTTACTTAGCCAGGGAGATGGTGGAGCAGGGGGTTGGTGGTAGAAGCAAAATGAGAAGGATTATTCTGCAGAAGGAAAAACACAAGTAAAAGCACAATCACTGGCTAGGATGGTGAATAAAAGAGAAAACAGGATAACCCTTGGCTTGGTCTCTGCTCCATTCCTGCTTCTATCTTTGCTACTTTAAGAATAAATTGGGTCTGGACTATGGAAGAGAGCCACCTATAATTTTAATGAGGGTCTAAAACATGGTGTCCATGTACTGCAGACCCTGGAGCTCTTCGCATTCATTTATTCAACAGCACTTACTGAGCACCTGATAGGAGCACTAGAATGCTTACTGACGGGGCTGGAGCATTCATACAAATTGAATGCTAGTTATGTGCCAGGTTCTATTTAGGTACTCAATGGAATTAGGACCCGTGTACAGTTAGATTAATTGAATTGGCTTGGTTATAGGAGGATTTACCTGTAAGGCCCTATTAGCTTACAATGTATGAATGGTTTAATAAATTTGACAAATGAGAATTTACCTGAGAAGAGTGAAAACCTTTACCAAGTCTATTGAAAAAGTGAAGGGTACCTGCATATCTGTTTGGAGGGATTTAGAAAGATGAAGAAATTACAGAAATGAGATTGGTTATTGGGAGGAGCAGAACAGTATATTGCAAATGAATGTCATGAAATGATTAAATGAAGGAGTCACTGGGAACCCAGAATCAAATTCTCTGCTGGAATCAGGATGATGGAAAATGGCACAGGAATCCATTAGTATACCATTCTTCTAATTATATGTTCCTAGGATATTTCCACAGTGGATGATACCCTTCCCTTATCCTTGCGCAGCTGGATATTGTGCTTCCTGGGAATAATCAGCACCCTTGTCATGATCTGCACGGCCACTCCAATCTTCATTGTCGTCATCATTCCTCTTGGCCTCATTTATGTGTCTGTTCAGGTAGGTTTGGAAATAGCTAGGTCTCCTCTCCTCTCTACTTACAAAAGCCCAGGCTCTTTCCTGAGAATCTTCTCTTTTGTCTATTGCTAGTCACTCAGTCCTCTCCAGCATCTTTGTCATTTAGTCCTCTATTGATATACCAAGGATCCATAGGCCACTGTCTAAAGCTCAAGTGTCAGCACCAATAGACTTGGTATATGGTTCACAGCAAATCTCACCTTAGCTGCTGCCCCCTGGAAGCTTATGTGAGGCAGATTTATGTTTGGATCCAAGACGACCTTGAGGTTGGCTCTGGACGATCTTGAAGTTCTGTAAGATCCCCCGTAATGGGTAGGTCATTGGTTGCTTCTAGAAGGTTTATGCTATGGCTGCTTCCTTGATTGGCTTAAGCTTATCTGCTGGGAGATGTCTCTCGGCAGGAGCTAGATCTCTTTTCACCTCAGGGCAGTTCTAGTTTCACTGGGATGTCTATGGATGACTTAGGTTCAATGTCAATATGTTCTTGAGGGAACAGGTAGCTTGAAAGCCAAGCCTCACAAAAACACTGGAGCAAGAGGAAGGGACTCCATTCCCCTATTAAAAACTGATGAGGGGAGGCAAGCTGTGGAGAGGATTCTTTGGGATGACCTGTTCACCTTGGGAAAACAATTCTGAAATTCTTGCATTCAAGGGCAGCCTTGTCATCTATGGTAAGGTGACACCCCCTGGTATTTGTGTTCAGTTCCTCAGGTACCTTGTTATCTCAATAACAGCCTCTTGGCCATTAATAACAAACCAACAAATAAGAATCAGGATATTTAAGGAAACTTCCAGCTATAACATTTTGAATTCTGACTCTCAAATGCCCAGCTCTTCCCTGGTTTCAACAAATCTTCACAGAATCTAGTAGCACCACTGAACCTCATCCTTCAACCCTTGCGTCTCAAAGTCCATCTGCACACTTTTAGTTCTAGTTCTTAGACTCTCAACACTCCACACATTTCCAGAACTATCTCTACCTTCACACACCATTGCAACACAGTTTGATCACTTACCTGACTCTGTTCAATTTTTATCTAAACCTCAGGATACCTTTGGCCATTTCCTGCCCATCTCCACTTTCCACGCCCCTTAGGTCCCAGCTGCAATTTACAAAATCCATTTGGAGACCATTTTTCTAGCTGCTACAAAAACTGTCACTTGGACAATGTATGCAGATTTTTGGGAGAATATGGATTAGGCTGACAAAATTCCTCATGTGGTTATAGTCTCACTTTCATCGTCTTCCGATCCCCACCAACCTCTTCCTTTGGGCCTCTCTCATCATTCCTCTAGCCAGAGGTGAGGCTGGAGGCTTCTGTCCTGTTCAAATATGGGCTGTGCCCATCAAGGTGAAGGACACCGGGTCAGGGCCACCAAGGAAGAGGTATTGCATATGCAACATGATTATGTGACTGACTCTTTACTTTTGGGGTCCAGATATTTTATGTGGCCACTTCCCGCCAGCTGAAACGTCTGGACTCTGTCACCAGGTCCCCAATCTACTCTCACTTCAGTGAGACTATGTCAGGTTTGTCCGTCATCCGTGCCTTTGAGCACCAGCAGCGATTTCTGAAACACAATGAGGTGGGGATTGACACCAACCAGAAATGTGTCTTCTCCTGGATTACCTCTAACAGGTGAGGCTGCCCCAGGGTATTTACCCAAATATGCGCTTTGGGGTTCTACATGTTTGACATTAACTATGGGAGGGCAGGTGTAGCCAGTGATGTGAATTTCACTGTGGCCAGTCATGCCTGTCACGTAAGTAGAAGTAAGTATGGGCTTTGGAGTCAGAGACTGGGTCCCTGTGCCTACTATGCTATTTACCAAGCTATAGGTAAAATGCCTTGACCTTCTAAGAAAAATCTCATTTTTTGTTTTTACAATGACTAGAACACAACCTATATCAGAGAGTTCTGGTGGAAGTCAAATAACCTCTATAAACATTTGGTATCCCAAGTATAGAACAAGTGCTGGGTGAGCTGGGCATTCGTGGTTGGCATCCCTGAGAGCAGATGTGAGATTCTCCATAGGCAGGACACTCTTCGTAGGGTGGTGAAAGAAGCTGAGGGTGGAGGGAAGAGACTCCATAGTCGTCACTCCAGTGATGACATAAATGGAAAGCTCATATCCTATGAGGTGAATCCCCAGGTAGGGTAAGCATTCTTCATTTCTGCAACATTATGAGACGTTGGCAAGAAGTGATATGTCCTTGAACGAAGAAGGTCTTTTTCAGGAAGTGAAAATTCCTGAGTGGCTTCCACATTTTCTTAAAGTGTCAAAGGCAGACTCATGATGCTCGGTATTATCTGGAACATGGAGAGGTCAGGACAGGACTCTGATTGTAAAGATACTTTATTAGATAGTTTACAAGAATGAAAAAATTAAAAATTAAAAAATAAAATCATGAAATCAGGGTACATTGAACCTTCATGCGGTGCTTACTTTCTAAGCTTACAAATGGATTCTCTGGCATTATTTGCCCTGCCTAATCAAAAGAAATCACTTAGAACATTTGTTTAAAAATGCAGATTCCTGGGGTGCCTGGCTGGCTCAGTCGGTAGAGCATGCCACTCAGTTTTGGGGTTGTGAGTTTGAGCCCCATGCTGGGGTAGAGTTTACTTAAAAAAAAAAAAAAAAAGAAAGAAAAAGTGAATTCCTGAACTCCACCCTAGGCTCCCTGAATCAATCTCCTGGGGAAGAGTCTATGAATTTTCTTGCATGAATTTTGTATTTTTAACAATTACTTCAGATGATTCTTATGATTTGGCAAGTATGGGAGACACTGAATCACAGGATTCCCTTAGTTTAGCAAACTTCTCTAGTACCTTTTAAAATGCAATTTATTTAAAAGACTTTAGGAACATATGGTATAGTCAAATTGAGGCATCTTGTGAGAACACAGCCCAACCAACTCAATCCCTCTCAAAATGTTCCATGAACACCTAGGTTGCTGGTTAAGGTAAGGAGGTGAGTATCAGTGACCCTTTTCTGTCTGGTTCTGTTGCCCTACAGGTGGCTTGCAGTTCGTCTGGAGCTGATTGGGAACCTGATTGTCTTCTTTTCATCCCTGATGATGGTTATTTATAGAGATACCCTAAGTGGAGACACTGTGGGCTTTGTTCTGTCCAATGCACTTAATGTGAGTCTGAAGGTTGGGAGTTAAATTAATGCATTTATTCTTAAATTGAGTCTAGAGTATACCACAGAAGTTGTGTTCGATTCCTTTCTAGATCCAGAGGGACTAGGTAAGACTGAGGTTCAAACTCTGGCTCTGTCTCTTACTAATTGTGTAACATATGGACATGTTCCTTGCTAAGTAGGTACCAGTGTCATCTGGAAAAATGGACAAAAATTCTGTTGCCCTTGGGAGTTAAGAAAGCAATCTGAGGGGTGCCTGGGTGGCATAGTGGGTTGAGTGTCCAACTCTTGGTTTCGGCTCAGGTTGCGATTTCAGGGTCGTGAGATAGAGCTCTGCGTTGGGCTCTGTGCTGCTCAGTGTGGAGTTGGCTTGGGATCCTCTCTCCCTCTCCCTCTGCCCCTCCCCCTACACTCGTGTGCACACACACTCTCTCTCTCTCACTCACTCACT
Organism: Leptonychotes weddellii; assembly: GCF_054177405.1. Classification (NCBI taxonomy): domain Eukaryota; kingdom Metazoa; phylum Chordata; class Mammalia; order Carnivora; family Phocidae; genus Leptonychotes; species Leptonychotes weddellii. Next base: position 25,997,754 of record NC_138374.1, on the reverse strand, counting down.
GTCTCTCTCAAATAAATCTTAAAAAAAAGAAAGCAATTCAATGTGACTTAATCTGATAGTTCTCTTTGCCTCTTTGCTTGTTTCTAGTCAAGAGAATAAATGAGTTTCTTTTAAGTAGACTCCGTGCCCAATGTGGGGCTCAAACGCACGACCCCGAGATCAAGAGTCACATGCTTCACCAACTGAGCCAGCCAGGCGTCCCCAGTTCTTTTCCATAATATAGTAGTAACAGAAAGTCTTTTGAATATCTTCTATTTTTGTTTTTCTTAAATCACAGAATAGAGTTAATTCTAATAAAGAAGGTAGAGTCCAATAAAACTATATAATGCATCCCTAGCATGACTAGGCAATACGTGTTAGACATTTCCTAGTGTCCAAAATTGTGGCTGGCACTACAATCAATATTCAGTAAATGATACTCAATGAGTCATTTGGCCATCTTTCATGATAACTTTTGGAACTAATACATTGGTTTACATAACTACCAGTGAGTTCTGTATGGTGCTATGTTCATTAGGAGTTAATAAGGCCCAAGGCAATCATGGTGGGGCACCCAAAATGACTCTGTTGTTCACCAGAGTTAGTCAGCTCCTCGTGCCACTGCTCCTTCATCCCCCCGCCCCCATTTTTACGCTTATTAACCTCAGGAAGATGGGGCAAAGACAACTGTTAGACTGAATGAAAACAAAAACATTCAAATATCAACAATTTCATTTCGTTCGACCTACACAAAGTGGTTACTCTTCTCTCCAACATCCTGTACTCTCCCTCTTTTTAACCACCATTTGCTCAACAAAAACTCCCTGGTCTAAGTCTATGTGTGAAAGAAGCTTGCCTCTAAGTAATCCACAGATTCCCTAGACTCTAGACTGGCTCAGACTTTGACAACCTCTTACTGCTGGTTAGACGTATTTTTGTAGGTAGGAGTTTATTGGGGTAAAGGAGGGTCCATGTGAATGCTCCACCCTGACGGTTGGGCTCTTGTTGAGAGCAGAGAGTGGAAGCAGCTTTTTGGAAGGCTTTTCCTACCCTGTGCCTCTTCTTATGCTTTCTCCATTTATAGAATGCCACCCACTACTCCTTCCACAAAGAACATTAGGTTTACAGGCAGGAGATTGGAGTTCTGGACCCACTCTACCACCTGCTGGCTTCTCCAACCTCGGGTTAGCCCAAGCCCCTCCAAGCTCATGTTGTCTTTCATGTGAGCATCACACAGTTGCGCACTTAATTGTCTTCCAGATCACACTGGTCTCATTGCCTCCCCCTAGGAGGTGAGGATTGTCACTAACACTTTTCCTTGCCCTCTCCAAGAGCTCGGCGTAGTGCTAGGTACAAAGTAGGCACTGGACTGACCTTACAGTTTGACCAATTGAGTTGGTTTCGGAGCCTGGGATGATCTTTAGTCTTCTGGTTTTTCTATAGATCACACAGACCCTGAACTGGCTAGTGAGGATGACATCAGAAATAGAGACCAACATTGTGGCTGTTGAAAGAATAAATGAGTACATAAAAGTGGAAAACGAGGTAAGGAGGAATTAGAAGAACCCGGGGACAAGGCAAAAGGAAAATGTTTCCTTCAAGAGAGCATCTTTACCCTGTCTAGTGATTTCACATGGAGTCATAAAGGTTCTCCTAAAGTTTACCTTGCTCTAATTTAACCCAATTTCTTGAAACTTAAGAATAGGAAATGGTTTAGGGGGAGGTCGGGTCTTGGAATGCACCAAGTTAAAGGTGTCTTCATTCTGGAAGTCCGCAGAGCAGCATCGTGGAATGGAGTTTCTTTAATCGAATAGGGTAGGAACCTTCTGGAAGTACTCGTCTAATTCATTCTAGTCGATGCAGATGCCCACAGATGGCTGGGACACTGCTATCCAGAAGTCTGTGACATGAGTCCTGTGGGGACTATTCAGTGAGTTGCCACCATGTAAAGCACTTCTCTTCCTGTCTCTTTGCCAGGCACCCTGGGTGACTGATAAGAGACCCCCCCCAGGTTGGCCCAGCAAAGGGGAGATCCGGTTTAGCAATTACCAAGTGCGGTACCGGCCGGAGCTGGATCTTGTATTGAGAGGGATCACTTGTGACATCAGGAGCATGGAGAAGGTAGGTGGAGCGGAAGAAAGGCCTGAACGTGAGTCCTTGTGATCAGAACACAGGTGGACACAGGGGTGGAAAGCAGCTGTACTCGGCTTTCATCATCAGGATGCAATGAGAGGGTCAGGGCAGTCTTCAGCCCTGGGGAGGTGCAGGGACACAGTGCCACCACCAGGGGGGCAGAATATTGACAAGGGATCAGACTGACCGGGGCTGGAAGGGTTTTCTGCTCAGCCCTTCCTGTCTCCCTGCTGGCACCGGGCGCGGCAGCATCTTCCCCTCTGGCTGATGGGTGCTCATTTCCTGTAAGGGCCATGACCTGTAGAGGGGAAGTCCGGAAACACCCAGCCTAGTGAAGGAACTGGTGAGAACAGCAATGTGGAGGTGATCCCTGCAGAGAATGACTTAGTTCTCTGGTCTACAAAGTCCTGCACCTTCTTATGGGGTTCCTGTTCTCCGAGGACTTGGGGTCTGATGTAAAAATGTAGAAATGTGTAAAAAAAAAAAAAAAAAAAAAGTCTGGGTAAAGATGCTGAGGTCCTGCTGATGAGGTTCTCAACTGATGTGAGGCCTGATCCTTCCCTTTTCTTCACTTCTAAACAAAGATTTTTTTTTAAAACTATAATGTCGTCATAATTAGAACAACAGTTGCTGATGTGTCCATTTCCAACAGTCATTGTAGTTCTGATCAACCAACAATTGAGAAGGTAGAATGAGAAGGCATCTTTTTCTGACATCTGGGCACTTTTCTCACCAAAACCAAAATCAGTTGAACATCTTAGAGATGAAGTAGTCAATCACTTCCTCTTTCCACCTGGGATTATGAATGCCCCAGGCTACATTCCCCCCCCCACAAAGAAGTACATGGTGAACTAATGTGCAAAGGAACTGTATTTACAGATTGGTGTGGTCGGCAGGACAGGAGCTGGGAAGTCATCCTTGACGAATGGCCTCTTCAGAATCCTAGAGGCTGCAGGTGGCCAGATCATCATTGATGGAGTAGATATTGCTTCCATTGGGCTCCATGACCTCCGAGAAAAACTGACCATCATCCCCCAGGTGAGCTCTAGAACTTACTCTGTACATGCGGCAGGGGACAGCTTTTTCTGCAGGAAACATATGCATCTTCTTCTTGATGTATATTCAGTTATCAGTGTCATTTCTGCAGGCTACCTGGGACACCTAAGCCAGTTCCCTAAGACACATCCTTTCCAGAACTTAAAAAATAACTTTGGCATTTTGTGGGGATATGCTTGTGTGACTGCCAGTGTCTAACCGCTAGGTGGCAGCAACACAACAGAAGTCCAATAGAGCAGATGATTATTTAGCATTTCTATAGCCCATCCTGGGTTAGCAAGACCTTTGCAATCAACATTAGCAGTTTTGCTGCTGAAGCTTGAAACCATTAAGCTTTATACTCCCCATTTGATACGGTTAAAAGATAGCGGAGGGAATTTGCGGCAGGTTTTTGCCAGCAAGTGGAACGCTTAGTGCATCAGCAAAAAAGGCTTCCCTTTGGCTTCCTCTCTGGACTCGACTAAATAAGGTCTGCCATGGAGGCTCCTTGGGTGGGGGGTGGGCGGTGGCGTATGTGGGTCCTAATTAGAACCATTCCTCCTCTATTCTTGTAGCCAAGTCTCTGGGGGTGGTTTTGGTTTGTCTGGTGTTCACTCAGTTTGATGTAATCTTTTCTCCAGCTTCTTCAAAAGCCTAATAAATTCTTCCATGACTGTACTGTCCCTTCCCCTGCCCACCCCTGATCCCTTCACTTCCATGGCCTGAGTTTCTTTTGAGGGTGTGGAGCATTCCTCTTACTTTCTTAAAATATGCTGAGGCAAACTTGGAAATCCATAAACGAATCTCAGAATGAAAAACAAAACCAAGAACTCCTCTTAATCCTGTGGCCGCCCCTCTAATCTTCAGTGCAGAAACTTGGCAAAAGCTTGACAACTAGCCAGCTTTGCATCTCAGGCCAGTCCTGTCTGCCTTCTCCTGGCCACAAAAAACTGCTAGACCCTTTTTTGTCATGAGCCTCAATAGCCCCCCTCCTCCCTTGACTTGCAGGATCCCATCCTGTTCTCTGGAAGCCTGAGGATGAACCTAGACCCTTTTAACAACCACTCAGATGAGGAGATTTGGAAGGCCCTGGAGCTGGCTCACCTCAAATCCTTTGTGTCTGGGCTGCAACTTGGGTTGTCTCACGAAGTGACAGAGGCTGGTGACAACCTTAGGTAACATTTCATAACCCACTTCCCCCACAGGCAGTGGGAGGGGGTGGGGGGAAGCACCCCTTTGTTCCTGGTGCTAGGTAGTCCGTGGTATCATAGAATTCCTGCAGACCTGGGTGCCTTTTGAGTGGTAGGCAGGGCATGGACCCTGAGCTGAGGAAGCTCAGAACAGAAGGGAGGCCCAGTAGCTCTGGCTTCCCTTGGGAACTTGTTATAAATGCAGACTCTAGCTCTAGACTTACTCATCAGAATCTACATGTTAGCAGGATTCCCAGGTGATTTGTGTGTACATTACAGCTTGAGAAGCACTACCTAGAGCATGGATTCTTAACTAGGCTACACACTGGAACCACTGGGGGAAATATATAAAAATCCCAAAGCCCAGGCAGTACCTACCCCAGACCCGTTGAATCAGGGGCCCAGGTGACTTCAGTGTGTAGCCTTGATATAGAATGCCATCCTGTTTGTTTTCCATCAGCAACAGATCTAGGAACAAGCAGGATGTAAGTGGGTCTTTAGGCCTATGGAAAAGACCCTTTAGCACAAATACGTATTGATTGTGTACAAAATAACGTCACGTAGCGAATACGCAGCCGTGAGGGGCTGTGTGGGCCCCTCTGGCAGGATGTGACACGGGGGCCTTGACACATCTGGTTTGTGAAAACAACAAATCCTACCCGCTTTCTCTGTCCATGCTGGGGGACACCTAAATGGCATGACCAGGGCCTTGATTTCAAACCTGGGTTGGAGGTGTTGAAGCTTCCATTTCTCTGGTGAGTGATGGGAGATGGGTCACGTGGAGAGAGATAGCAGCTGAAAGCCAAACTGGCACCCGGGCCCCAGGCTGTTCTAGAAAGCCCCCCAGGGCCAGGCAGGAGTGAGGTACAACCAAACTACAGTTTTGCCTGGTCTCTGTGTGGACACTACAGAGGAAAACTGGAAGTTCATCTTGGGTGACTTCTCATCTCCCGCAGAAATTTTCTTACGGAGAATTACAGAACTTTAGCCACCCTCTGTTTAATACGTTACCTAATGGCCACAGCAGGAAAGAGCAATTAGCGAATTCCCGAATATTTCCTCCACATCATTTCCCAAAGCTGCTTTATATAAGTAAGAGGTCCAGCCTTCATTACTGGCTTTTAGCAAATTAAAGCGATTTGCATTTTACAAGCATATTCGAATTCCACATACATTGCATCTCCCACCAAGACATCATGTTCATTAGATAGCTACGTCTCTAATCAAGGCAGAAGGCCTTGAAAAAATAATTAGCCTTGAGACTAGAATTACACATTAAAATAATGAATGGGTTTGCTAAGGCCACTAAGAAATGCCACTGGGGCATTCTGATGCAGTGTCACCCTATATTAACGGTGTCAGGTCAAATACTGCTGCGGTGAACTTGGTGGCCTTCCATCTTACTTTGGAATTGCTGTTGATGTGCTGGGATATCACCTAGTGATGCAAAGAACCGTTCCCAGGCTAGGGTTTTCCAAACTCATTAAACATGGAACTTGCCTGGGGTGCTTATTAAAAATATACATCCTGAGCCTCCTCCCCATTCTGCTTGAGAAGAGCAGAGCCCAGAAATATGAATTTTAAAATGAAGCACCTGCGGTCGGAGAGCGTTTGGAAAACCTCGTCTTAGCCTCTTCTGTTAGGTGTTAATTCTGGGGGAATTTCGGAGTAGGGCTTTCAAAAGTCGGATCTGGAACGTGAGCAGTGCACGTGCGTGTGTGCACATAACCCCGTTAGGCCTTGGTCCATCAGGGCTAATGCTCAGCTTGTTCCCTCGGCTGCAGCATAGGGCAGAGGCAGCTGCTGTGCTTGGCCCGCGCTCTGCTTCGGAAATCCAAGATTCTGGTCATGGACGAGGCCACGGCCGCCGTGGATCTAGAGACCGATCACCTCATCCAGACGACCATCCAGAAGGAGTTCTCCCACTGCACCACCATCACCATCGCTCACAGGCTGCACACCATCATGGACAGCGACAAGTGAGTGTGGTGACGGAGCTTGACAGACACCACTGAGCCCTTGAGCGACAGGAATAGCATTAGTCGTAAGATCTCCCACAACTGAAGGTCTAGCCACCATCATTTTACTGAGGAGGAAACCGAGAGTTCCAGTAGTTTGTCCACAATTATACACCAAGCTAATGAAAGCCAACAGGGTTAAGGGAACGGACCTGAGGGTAAAATGGGCAATTGTATATGATTATTAACTGAGTGTGGGGAGGTGGAGACCCAGCCACAGATCCTCTCAACTACACTGGGTCTCAGCAGCTGCCCCAGAACCATGACTAGAAGTTTTCTGCTTCTTCCCAACTCTGGCACAGTACATTAAATATGGGGGTAATGTCAGTAATCTTGGAAACTGTTTGGAGACCACAGGCTCCCTTAAACAATGTATATCTTAAAAAAAAAAAAAAACTTATGTAAATGGACTTATACTGTATATATTCTACTACTTGATTCTTCAGCATTATATATGGAACACACCCATGTTAATGCAGACAGCTGCAGTCCATTCGTTCTCACTGCTTTGTAGCCTTTTATGAATGAATATACCACGACTTAGTCCTGGTTGTTCTTATAAAGGCCCAGATTTAAGATGCTGCTAAGACCTTTCTTTCTCCTTTGTTTCAGGATAATGGTCCTAGACAATGGGAAGATTGTAGAGTACGGCAGCCCTCAAGAACTGCTGAGAAATTCAGGCCCCTTTTATTTGATGGCCAAAGAAGCTGGCATTGAAAGTGTGAACAGCACATCATTCTGACAGTAGGTTCCATGGGTTGGAAAGGACTGTAAGGATCATTGCTTATTTTTTGTGAGAGATATCACACAGAAGTGTGTAAAATGTACATTTAAAGAAGGATCCTATTATATCCAGCTACAGTAGACCCCCGCCAATCCTGCTTTGATGATCCCACTTTGATTATACCTCCTTCCTACTTACCTTCCCAGAGATAGCTACTATCCTGAATTTGGTGATAATCATATCCTCTTGCTTTTCATTTTAGTTTTACTGCTTGGTATATACCCTTAAACAAGTTGTATCTTTTTTAAATTTATGTAAATGGCCTGACTCATACTTGACATATTCTTTTTTTTTTTT